>NC_070582.1:23709538-24312663 GCF_027409825.1 Scomber japonicus | reverse complement strand
TCCATGACCAAACTTGTACTTCAGATCAGTCTATACTTTGGTGAATAAAGGAATAACTCTTGGTGCAGCATGTATGCATGGACACAGTCAGATACCAAAAGCTTAACTCAACACAGCATAACTCACATCTTTTTATGGCAGCCCAGCTCCTACCAGATCACACCACAAGGGAGAGAAAAACATGGAGGCATGCCTGGGTCAAAGTTGTTAATCCTTCATTATTATCAGTAGAGTCTGGTACTCCTCCAAGTCCCATCTCATCTTCACCTCCTGGCACTTAGGACAATAAAACAAAGTTTAAAGGACTGTGGAGGACCTAGAGGCCCCCTGATTGACTATTACGTCAATTAACAAAACATTCCTTTATGATCATACATTTTCTATACAGGAAGAGAAGTAAGTTAACATCATAGCGTCCTCTTAGCAGTGAGGGACTGGGCAATTTAAGAGGTGGGAAGGTACTGTATGTAAGACTGTTCTGTAGTAAATGACGTGATTGAACGGTGCATGAATAATTTGTGTACTTTTATATATTGTGATTGTCAGCAGTAACATAAAGTGTTCAGTCCAGTGTGTGTTTTTCTGCATTCTTTGAAAGTCTAGTATCTGTGTAACTCACCTGCACCGCATACTCACCTGAGCAGGTGGTATGAGGCTGTTTGTTGCTCTGGCTTTAGTCATTTTTGTCAAATTTCCCTGTGTTCATTTTTGCCTTTGTTTTTGTTAATAAACATCACTTTTTGTGCATGTACTCCAGCCTGCCAACATCCCCTTACAGGATTCCAGTGGTCAAATACCATCATCTGCCCTACATATGGGGTGGTGACACTACAATGGGGGTTATTAAGTCAGTCAAATGCTATCCTTGTAAGGTAAAAGACACATTTCCATTGATAAGACGGTTATGTAACTGCTCATATCTTGTTGTAAGTTGTTATTATATTAATTACCACCTGCAGACTTAACTGTGAAACCATTTCAATTAAATCAATACAGACTTCACGTGTATTTTATTTAAATCCAGGTCACAATATCATTAGCATAATAAAATGGCCCATAGTAAATTATAGTGATTAGATTCATAATAATTTATATTTTTGATAAAGTTATCATCAAAAACTATTGCAGCACTAACTCTCTATAGCCTTCTTACTGACTTAGAATCCACAAAATCCATTTGTTTTACATTATTAATCTTAGAAAGTCCAGCGCTGGAACATGTCTGACACCAGAACATGATCCACTGACCATACCAGGTATCCAATATGGATATCCAATATAGATATAAAAATATAAACTAACATGTAAAGCTTTTTTAATGTGTGGTCGTTTCTTTTTAATGTGTTTTCTACTTTTCAGTTGCACTTTTGTTGTTGTTTCATTTTTGTCTACCTCACCTTGGGTCAGAGAGAAACACAATTTTAATCCGCTATATGTCCTGTACATGTAGTCATAATTGACCATAAAATGACTTTGACTTGACTATCCTATGATGAAACATTTCATCCTCCAGGATGACAACGACCCCATCCATAGGGTACGAGTCATCACTGAATGGTTTGATGAGTATGACAGTGATATGAATCATATGCTATGGCCTTCACAGTCATCAAATCTCAACCCAGTTGAACACCTATAAGAAGAAAAAACCTCCACCACCATCATCAAAACACCAAAAACGGGAATATGTTTTGTAAGAGCTGTGTTTATCTCTCCAGTAGACTTCAGAGACTGTAAGATCAGTGTCAGGGAGCACTGAAACCAGTCTTGCTGCATGAGGTTGCAGTAATAACGCCCTTGGGGCAGAGCTGTTACGCAGTCAAATTCCTTACTACCATAGAAGTGTCATAATAGCATGCATTCTTTTTGCTTTGCACTGTCTCATGTGGTATCTGTTCTGTCTTTGTCCTTTGTTCTGTTATATCCTGCGGCATCTTTTGGTGTCCTCTAGCATTCGAACACATGCTGTGCTTAGGTTAAAGGTGAAAAATCAAGTCAGAGGCAGTTTTTTTCTGACTGACCCAATTGTTCAGAACGTTGAGTTTTTTAGAGATAGGAAACTATATATAGTGTTTCCAAAACTTGGGAGTAGGGAGAGAGACTCAGACACTGTTCTCTTCTGTAATAAAATATTTTAAATATACAAGTGAGACGTGTCAGTCACATCAATAGACAACCATTTTATACTACACTCACAGTGTTTAACTTTTTGGCTGCTCAAAACACAAAGAACACTGTATATGATCAAGAGAACAGAATAGTTGTTGGAATTATTGTATAGAAGTTATCTCATATTTACCCTTTCTATGATCATTAACCTTTATAGTCTACAAGCATGCTGTTTTAAAGTTGCTTTTCAGGACCTGTGACCATGCTCAGGAAGTCGTTGAAGTGTGTGTGTGACCGATCTGTGACCAATCTGTGACCCTGCTCAGGACTTCTTTGAAGTGTGTGTCCACTTGTGACTGATTTGTGACCAATTTGTGACCCCCACCCTTTAGAGCAGTAATGACTATGTAAATTAGGGAAATCCTGAAGCCAATAAAAAGAAAGGGTTCGGCAAGTTTTGCTAAGAACGGGTTGGAGATTGAAACTGAGCAGATCCCTGTCCGTTCTCCTTGCAAGTAGAAACTCTAATCCTGTTGTCTTGTCTTCCTTTGTCTGATATTTTAAGTGTTTTAGGTTGCCTGAACCTGACAATAGTCTAGAAACATAAGTATGTTCCCACACTCTTTTATTTAAATAAAACTTAAAACTTTTCCAGACTGCAAGGAAGACCTGTCATCACTCAGAAGTGTTTCTACCTGGAGGAATACAGCCTTCACGTCCATCTGATGGGAAATGGGAAGTTTAAGGTTGAATCAATCAGCTTTGCTCCTGATAACATTTCTGCTCTTTGTCACACAAGGGTTATATGAGTATAATTGTCCATTATGTAACATAAAAGAAATACAATGTATGAATTTCAGCTTGCAGATCATTGTTGGTTAAAATGGAACAAAAACATATTGTTAGTACCCTGATGAAAGTGACAGCCTCAAATATCTGTACTTTTCTCTGTTCATTTTTAGCTTCTTTTCATTTGTATTTTGAGTTTCCGCTTACTTAATATAATTATATTGGAAATAATCTCATTTAAGGCATCTGTAAATTACATCACCATCAAAGTTGGGTGTCAACATGATAGTGGTTGGTTAACATCAGCTTTATACGCTGGACTTTTCTGTCTTTTCTCTGAGTCAAACGTTACACCTAGTAGGACAACATCGACATTTAAGCTGCTGGTTTCATTCTCTAGTGAAAGTAAAACTGTCCTCAATCCATTCATGTGCTCAGGTACCAACAACACCATACACCACACCCCAATAACTGCACAGAGAGGAATTTATTTACACATCACTTAAACAGTTGTAAATAGTAACATTCAATGACTCATACTGAACAGTTATTGCATTTAATGATTTAAAAGCAACATTTCTCAAAGTATATAAAAAACACATCACATTTTGTATAAAAAATAGATATAAAAAATGCAAATGCTGTCTAAAAATGTAGAAAAAAATAAATATGTAGCTGCAATATATATTGCAAACCCTTTTTCTCAGAAAATCTCTTTGCCAAACTTAACAAATTCTACCTGAAGTGGATAACTTATAAGCTATTTCAGGCATAAAAACTGACTGTGCACGCATCAGAACATATGACCAGTATCTTAAACAGTGGCAAGTTGTTGACTAACTCTTAAGGTCCGATATTTACAAATGTGCCTCAAATTCAATTTATACAATATAAAAATACAATATAAAACACAATGTGATCATTTCTGTAACAATTTGGAAGAAGACTCAATTGCCAGCAACACGTTTGACTGTGTTGTTATTTGTCCATGGACGGCTGCATCTTCTTTGTGTATTTCTTCTGATACTCATTGAAGATGCTTGATGTCTTGGGGACAGGAGACGCATGTAAAGGATTATATTGCTTCTGGACGGGAGATGTACGTAGAGAATTAAACTGCTTCTCAAGATTTGGATACCATGCACCTATGGGAAATTTGATTAATAATAGTTAGGAAAACCTGGCGCCAAATAATGACTGGAATAGCCAAAAACTGAGAATTAATAGACCATATGTTTTAGTTGTGTTTGTTACCTCTTGGTCTCTTGGATGGTACACTGACGCTCTTGTCATCTGCTCTCACAAGGTCAGCTTTATCTGAGAAAAAAAAAAAAAAAAAAAAAAAGGTAAAGCATTTTTTTTTTTTTTTTTTAAGAATAAGACAATATAGAGAAAACATGCAAAATTCTTGGGTTAGATTATCTGGACAGCTGCCGGAGCATCTTAACTTGTGATGTTAAAACGTGAAAGAAATACATTACAGGAACAGACATGCTTTTATTTTCAAAAAAAATGTGGGATATGTGAGGTGGGTTTCAGCAGCACAACCCAAGAACAGAAACTATATTTCCCTTCTAAATGGTTGTCATGAATCTTAAACTTATTTACTATAGATAAGACACTATGCTGATTAGAGTGAACTTAAGTCATGTAGTCTATACACAGGTTACCCTGAAACAAGTTTGACCGTCTCCACAAAGCACAGCATAATTCTGCCTGACCTTGGTTCCCATAGGAGACATCCAGTCTAATCAAGACAGCTGCACATCACAAATATTTCCCACTCATCAAGTTCAATTCAACTCTGGAGAAGCTTTTTAAAGTCTGACAAAATGACACTGATGACATCATCTGGGATTTGGAGACACTATCCAGCTGCATTAGTGTAGAATCCAGTGTGTTTTGGACTTGATCAATACCAACAATTCAAAGTCAGTAAATCTGCTGCATCTATCAGGACTTACCTGAAACATTATCAGTGGCTTCTTTTAGACCATTGGATGCCTCTTTGAAGCTGAAGGTATTGGGCAGCACGCTGAACTTCAACACAAGGTTCTCCTGGAGAGGCACAACAGCCTGGCTTTCGTTTTCAGCTTTACTTCTCTCATTAACAGCTGAGTTGAATGTGACTGCATCTTTCTTTGTCTTCTTCTCTCCTAATTTGAGACCATAGGAGAGGGACCTTCTCTTCTTTTGACTCCTGTAGTGCCTGTGGTTCCCATTCCTGGTCTTCATCTCAGAGGAAGTTGGCAGCTCCTCTGTGTTGGTGGGGCCACTTCTTTCAGCTTTCTTGAGCCTAGCTTCAGATAAAGCATACTTCTGTGTTTTCAGTTTGCTTCTGGGCCTAATTCTAGTTGGTGGAAAACATTTCCTCCATTTTTCATGGATCCATCGTTTGACTGAGTATTCCCTTGCGGGGACAGTTTCACTGTCCTTTCTCTTGAAGGGGCTGAGCTTCAAAGTGAGAACCTGTGGAGGCTTTGATTCTTTATCCGATACAGCTTGTGGAGATGACTTATGGCTCTTGGGGCGGCAAGCAGAGCCATTTGCTTGTGATACTGAACCAAAGAGGACCAGTTCAACAGTTCTGACATTTGAGACAAAAGGTTTAAAATCAGCCGCAACAGCAGAAATCTTCCTACGTTTTGAAATGCCCTCAGGAGGTGAATCTGGATCAACAGTTTCATGTTCGAGGCGCAAAGTTTGAGAGGCAGCCATTACACTAGTTTGCATTTGTTGTTTTGTCAGTGATGACTCTGCCTCATTTGTAGATGTCAGCTGAGATTGTCCACAGTTATCTACAAGGTTTGTGGTTGCAACGTCACTTCCACTGCTGAGGACTTTCTCACTACTGTGTGAACCAGTTGACGGGCTACCTTCTGTAGGTTTCTGGTGACCTTGTACATGGGTCTCTTCTGGGATCTGGTTGGGAATTTCATCTTCACTGCTTGAGAGAGTTTCATCTTTGTCGTCACTTATAAAAATAATGCTTGATGAGCTACTACTAGTGCTTAGAAGGGAAGTGATATTTGAGTCTTTGACAGAATCTGAGTAAGGGTTGTCACTACTCTCAGTTAAGTCAATGGTTTGACTGACTTCATTGTATAGTTCAGGCCAACTAAACTTCTGAATTTGATTGACGGTGTTCTCACAACCCTTCGTTTGATTCTCTCCTACAACCGCAGAGTGAAAGTTTCTGTCTTCCTCTTCCTCATCAGGGGTCTTTTCAGTACAGTCTTTATAGCTTTGCTGCATCTTGCACTGGCAGCAACTTGAAGAGGTCATGTTGGCCCCCAAAATGTTTTGCTTCCATCTTTCAATGCAGCAAATCTGTTCAAGTGGAGTGATGGCCCTATTCTCCAGTTTTGAGTGACTTTTTGGGACATCTATACTCACAGTTAAGTCATCCTCAACAGGACTGTCTGTGACTGTACTTTGTGGTGTCTCGCTTTGTATTTGCTCAAAGATCTTTTTCGCCTCTTCTGGTGGCAACACATGGATTTTAAAGGACAAAACTGAGTCACAGTCACTGGAATCTGCACAGTCTGTTTTCTCTGGAGAGGCGGTTTCTGTTGGAGGCATTTCAACAGTGGAATGTTTTCCTGCGTCTGCTTCGACAGGTGTGACTTTTGTTTGCGACATAGTCCTGTTTTGCATGCTGTTGATTGCCTCATCTGTCTCAAACCTATCTGGCTGGCTGTCGCTGTCAATGGTGAGATGACTATGTGTTAAAGACCACGGGAAGCCAAACTCTTTATCAATGTCATCTAGCTGCTCATTGGTATTCAACCATGATGACGTGTAAGGCTGTTCTGAACACACTAAATTATCTGCCATCACATGGAAGCTTTCCAGTTGCTTTACAAAGCGTTGCTTTACTTGTGCCAGTATAACAGTCTCTACTGTTATATTTTTTGAACAGAATTCATGAACTTCATTGATTAAATCTTTGTACCAGCCTTCCCTGAGTTTACTGCCCAACATTTTACAGCTGCCATCCCAATACATGCTTAATAACTTTGCTGCATTATCAACCTCTGGAGGAACTTCTGACTTCTTCTCAGTTTGTTCAATCCTCTGTAACCACTTAAATAATGGTTTAACTCTCCATAGGTTTGTTGGTAGTGATGAAAGATCACAAAGACCGCCCTCTACATCTGATGGCATCTCACTTCTGTTCTTTGCCCCATGTTGGCTTTCAGGCATTTCAGAGGTTAATGACTGTTGAGCAGTTGGAGGAACAGTCTGGTCTAATTGCATCTTAATAGCCACTTCAGATCCTGTATTAACTGCACATAAACGTTGAGGAGGGTATGGTGGCGGAGCCGAATCTAAATATGACACAAAAGCACTGTTGTTGGAAGTTGCTGAATTCTTCATCGGAGATTTGATGGATCTCACTTGATTTGGGTTTTGTGGGGGAAACCCAAAAGCACTGTTGTTGGAAGTTGCTGAATTCTTCATCGGAGATTTGATGGATCTCACTTGATTTGGGTTTTGTGGGGGAAACCTATAATCATCTTTTAAAAGATTAGACACTTCCGATTTGTTGTTTGCCACTTCTGGTGAAGTAATTAATTTCTCAGGGTTGCCTAGAGATTCACATGTTGTGATGTGTTCACGCTCTTGATTATTTGTCTTAGAGGATGAATGCTTACCAGCAACTTGGTAGCATTCCTGCGCCAATGGTTGCACGACAGCAACAGCTCTTGGTCCTGTGCGACCAGGAGATGAATGAATGGAGCTGTTGTTTGGATTGCCAGATGTGAGCATTTCAATTATTTCAAGCATTTCTAAGTTCTTTTGAAGTGAGGAGTAGCTGGTTTTTCTTTGTGGTGAAATGCCCTCAGGCTGTTGCTTCGGTTTATGTAGCTCATCTACGACGTGCTGAGTTGCTGGTGTAAGACTGTGGGTGGTTTTAGGTGAAGAATGTCCAGAAAGGAGTGATAAAGATTGGGGGGTATTAGAGTTATAGTGTGTTGGATAACACTCCATCATCCTGCCAAACTGCATCCCGTTTTGCGTTGAACTAGTATACACTAGAGGACGACCATCTGAGCTAGCAGTGACTGACTTAACGTGACTGTCAGTGAAATTTGCGCTCATCTGGGGGCCGGGCATTTGCTGTTTTGTATCTGCAGCAAGTTTCATGTTCATTTTATACTGGTTGCTATGGTAGTAATTTGAGATAATGGAGGAGGTGGCCACTTGCCCACTGTTGGGCGCTAAGTTGGGCGCTAAGTTGGGCTGCGCTGAGTAATGCTGAGTGTTCTGACTCGTGCTGGAAATGTGCAAACTCTGTCCACTTGATGGCAAGTTTGTTGAAATGTTTCCGTTATGTTTCTGGAGTCCATGCTGAGTGTGTTTTTTTCTGTGGTGTTGGTTCTGAGCAGTCTGTAGGTTTTGTGCAGAGGGCAACACTGATGTGCTGTTGCTAACCACCTGTGCAGGTGGACGCCAGGTAGTTGTTGGAGTGAGTACTAGGTTTCCCTGATCCCTGCATTGTTGGAAAAGAGACACAACATTTCCATTCTGTAGTCGTACTGATGGGAATGACTGTTTCCAATTTGCTGACATGTCATGCTGAATGTTTGTAGTGTTTGCCTTCATCGTGTCAGGAGGACGATGGGTTGATGAATTCTGAGCAATGTTCTGGAGGGCAAGCTGAAATCCATAAATCAGCTGAGGGTTTCCACTTTGCGTACTAGGAGATGAGTTTTGAAGATTACCATGCATATAACCGTTATTCATCCCCCCAGTCAGCTGCTGAGAAGAAACGGGCTGATGAGGAACAGCTGAGGTCTGCCTGCTTGACGTCTGTCTGTTAGAAGCTACATTGCCATGGATGAAATTAGCAATTTGTGGTGGCTGGACTCCTGTGTTTGCTGCTCTAAGTTGATACACAGTATGTGCAGTTCCAGCTTGCTGATTCCTCACTGTGTCCTGGGTAATTTGAGTGGCTGCTTGTGAGGACTGTGGAGATGGTCCAGACTGGTAATACGGTCCAACCCATTGAAGAGACTGCATATTGGTCCTCTGTTAAGCCTTGAAGGAAGTTGAAGAAGAAACGTTCCTGAAAGAAGAATTCAGAAATAAAACAGTTTTAATAAACTAATTAATGCAGTGACAAAGTTCTCTCTCTCTCTCAAAATCTTCACAACAAACTGACTGCAAACTCCATCACCAATATGTAGGTCAAAGCTACTACAGTCAAGAACAAAGTCATGAAAGTCATGCGTGAAAACTGCAGGGAGAATTGTGCTTTGCCCAGTTACAGTAGTTACAGTAAGTACACACTACGGGTCGACCGATACATCGGCCAGCCGATATATCGGGCCGATATTCGCGTTTTTTTACTGGTATCGGCATCGGCCGATGCGCGGGCGCCGATATATATATATATATTTTTTTTTCCCGGCCGGATTTACGGACAGGCGCGTTTACCGGCAGCCCTGTGTTGTTGGAGGTGCTGGAGAGCACGTGAAGCGCACGCCCCTCCCTCACTGGCAGCGTGCAGCTGGAAGACTGCCAACAACAACAACAACAACAACAACTCCCATGAAAGATCGGTAAGTTTTCACAGTTTAAAATATTTTTAACCATCTAACCTACTGCCTTACACTTTGAAAGTGAAAACACGAATGCCAAATGCATGTGTGTTTGTCTCTCTCTCACTCCAACTGAGAGCAGGACGTAAAGAATACTCAGGTACTTGATGTGGGTTAATGTTAATGCAGATTATGCACATTTCTTTTTAAATTGTTGTTGTTTTTTTGTATTTCTGGTTATACATTTTCCTTACACTCTTGTGTCATTACAAGATTACCTCGTGCACTTAACTTAAAAAGATTATGGTGCTTGTTGCTAGTGTGTGCAATATTGTAATTATTTTATTTATGCTTACATATTTATGTTCTTATTTTTATTTATTTATGTTCTGCAATACAATTGATAATTTTTTAATATTGTAAATAAATGTTTATTTTTTTGGTTAAATTGAGACTTGTGTAACATTTGTTGTCATTATGTCATTGTTATCATGTAAATGGAGGAAGAAAAGGCAATATCGGCTTCAAATATCGGCTCAAAAAAATAGGCAGCACATATCGGCCATCGGCTAAGGCTGATGTAAAAAAATCTGCATCGACCTTAAAAAACCCGTATCGGTCAACCTCTAGTACACACACACACACACACACACACACACACAAACACACACACCTCATAAATCAGCATAATCATTGTAGACTTTCACGGTTCAATGTCCACTGTATTCAGCAAGATACAAGTAAACCGAGACAGATCCATGGACAGACACTGAAGCTTCAATCAGAAAATACTTGCTTTCATATCCCATTCAGTTCCACCTGTTGTGGAGCTTATTTTCTAGGGGACCTCCTCATTTCCAACAAAGAAATTTAGGTACTTTCCACTTTTATAAATTTTCCATGGATGTGGCAATCCACCCATAATGTCCTCATAGGTTAAGAATGTTCAACATCAACATCAATTAGCCCTTGTAACCCAAAACCTGTCAAAACACTTCTAAGTTATTTCTACCCTCTCCCTCATCCATCATTATTATCAGCACTCACTGATTGCACAGCTGCTCCAAATCAGTTTGGTTCGGGAGCCAGCTCAGGTTAATAACTTGTTGAAGAATTATCAGTATTGCATCGAACTCTGATAATCTCCAGTTAATTCCTTTTGACATTTTTGGGACTCTAATAACTATTTAAGCAGTGTTTTTGGTCAATAATTCAGACTCATATCCTGGTTCTGATATGGACTCCTGATATCCAACACTGTATGCTCATATCCTATTTTCTTGAAGTGGGATTTTTGCAGGAATAACATGTCCTTGTCCTCATTGCTGCCCCTTTATTTTCTCTCCTGGGCAGAATACACACACACACACACACACACACACACACACATACTCCTGCCACTCTCTCCTTACACCCCTTGGCAGTTTTGGTGTTAAGAAAATGCTTCCATCCAGGTGAACCCTTTCTAAGCTCAGAAAAGTCATTAAATTAATTTCTGCCAAAGTTGATTGCAGTCAGTTCTTTTGTTATTTTACCTGAATGAAAGAACAATGGCACTTATCTCCATCAGTTAATAAAGCGCCAACGGAAATCTACTGATTGTGAGGGCAATAAATTCAGGCAGTAAAGATATCTGAATGACACCCTAAATGTTTGAGAGTGTATCTAGCCAGCAGTTTGAACCAGGTCACTTTATGAATAAACTGTAGCTATTTCAGCAGGAAGCGTTTCAGTTGTCTACATTATGGTATAAATAGGCATCCTAAAGAAGCTGAGCAGAGAACAATAGACACTGTTTTGTGTTCTCACTCCACTGGTAGATCTGAATGTACCAGTGGAGAGACAGTTTTGTTGAGCAACAAGCTTTAACTCTCTCAAACACCCACTATTTGTTTGCATTACTGTAATCAGTCATTGTATTTGTTAATGATAATCAAATGACTTCATGTTTGGTTCAAATATAGACATTGTGCATCATGAGCAATGCTGTGTAGTGGTGTATATTACAAAGGATGCCTTGTGTGGACTATGTTTTGGATTGCTGATCGCTCTTTCTTTATGAGTGTGTATGAGTTAGTACATCTTCTTAGCGTGTGCATCTATTATCATGCATGTAAAGTTTTGCGCACGCTGCAAGTCAATTTCCCCTCTGTTAATTAATCTAATCTGATCAGAGAGTGATTCTCTATTCATAGGTTTGTTTAGTTTGATCATTCTGAGCAACATCTGCTTGTTTACTTGCTGCTCAGTAATAATAAGATGAGTACTTACAAGGAAGAGGTCAGTGTGCAAAATCTTATGAGTTCAGACTGTCAGTAAAGAAGGGCTGCAACAAACTATTATTTTTATATTTGATTAGACGTCGATTGTTTTTTCGATTAATCGTAAAACAAAAAATAATTTCAACCCCTTTTATTCAATAACATTATTTCAAATTGACAATGGAAAAAGTGCACAGACAACAGGTTACTGTTTGAATGTCCCTGAACTGTAAAAAGGTAATAGTAAGTATACATTTTATTTTTTTTTAAAACAAGTAAATGTTGATGCCATGTATTTGTATCCAATGCATAAGCACATTGTCCAGTCATCTTAGAAACTGAGTGTTAGACCATACTATGTACCAAATATAGAGGAGATACCAAAAGCATAATAACACTGATATCCTATATTATAGAATTGCCTTTTTTATAGATGTAATACATTTACTGCATTTGGAGCCTTTTTAAATCCATCTCCTGTGTTTAGTTAAAGAGGGGCGTCAAATGTCCAGAGATAACACACAGAAACATCTGTCCTAAAAAACTTTGGCTATTCAATCAACTGTACTCATAACTTCAGCAGTGCTCATTTCCCTGATGACTATGTTGCTTTCTAAGAAGAGTACTCCTAATTTTCTCAGGGCATCTGCTCTCCTTCAGACACAGAAGTTCTCATCTTCTCAACTGTAACTTCATATATAGGATGATTCAACTTAAAAGATTATATTAGTGTCACATCAACACAGTAGGAAAAAAAATCAGAGGATGCTTCAGGTTTGCTGAAAGACTAACATTTCAATGAAGAAGTAAAAGAGTCTCACTACATCGTTGGCATGTTGGATCATATATAGAGGGGTATGTGGAAGATATCACAGTATGTATTGTCAAATGTGTGAAAAGAAATGCCAGTGGAGCCCCAGAATGAAAACGTTTGTGATGTGACCCCTTTAAGCCCTGAATCCTTCAAAATACTAATAATACCTCCACAACTTTAACATAATGAACTTAAAATAAAATAATGACTCCTTGAAGGACAGTTCCTTTGTTATTCTTCTTCTTCCTTGTTCATGTCCAAATAAAAAAGGTAGATGTTCTGAGATTTTATATATACGCAAAACACTTAAGAGTCACATCTGGCTTGGTGTCCTTGGTTTATTGTGTCTTGGGGATGTTGTGAGTGCAAATGTACAGACAGGGGACAAATTAAAAGGAAACACCTAGATAAAAAAAGTGAGGAAATATATCAAACACTGATGCTTCTGTGCACCTGGGCTCACTGAGTGTTTTAGTGAGTATGAAAATGATGGGAGTAAAATGCAAAGGCCTTTACAATCGCCTGATCTCAGCCCTGATAAACACTGATGGATGATTTTGGACCAACATGTGAGACGATACTCTCCACCACCATCTCCATAACAGATATAAACAATATAAACTTTCATCTTCAAATCTATTTAGTGATCTCTGTGATTGTCTCATATACTATACATCGTTTTGTTGCCTCTTGTAACCCTAACATTCTTTATTTAAGAGCATGTGTACTCTTTGAGAGAAAGGTTAGCCTGAGGCCACGATAACGTTACAGGGAAAGGTTAAAGGGGTGTAAACCAGCCTGTCTCAGCTCAACTCAGATTGGCTGGTGGCGCCATTTGCCACTAAGCTTGTCAAGTTGTCATTGGCTGGTTTTAGAAAACCCGTCTTAACAGCCAATCAGCTTGTAGCAAGTCAGTTAGTGAAGTCAATTCCAAACCATCAGGATTTCAGACTTCCTTCATTTGATTAAGGAACAGGTGTGTCATTACATCATAAAGCTGTAACATTTGCAAAATGAAAATTTGCATCAAAAGTGCACTCCAACTGCTTGACTGTCTCATTGTGTGGATGAACGCAACTTTGGTGCCAGTTTTTTTAATGGCAGTATCTTTATTCTGCTGTAGCTGAAATTGCTGTGAACTGGAATGATGCGGAAACATGATCGCAATTGGCCAGATGGTGGCGCTGTAAATCACATTTCCAAAAAAATAAAAAGTCTGAAATTTGACACACATATCCAGCTTAATATACTCTGCAAGAAAGCCAGTTAGTAAATGAGTTTAAAAAGAGAAAATTGACAATTGACTCCTGAGCCAGGGAACCAACCTAAGAGGAACTTCCATTACAATAATACTTAGCTAATTCACACTCTTGTGTTACGAGTTGTGTTCAGGAAGATTAACGCCTTTTCAAAACAAAGAGCAGGAAGGATAGGCGACAGTTTTCACTTCCCCATACTAGAGAACATTTAACACACAATACACTCCACCCTTCCCCCCTCCAACAAACTACATCAATTGAAAGCAGAGTGCTTTAGGGAAATAAAGCACATTTCTAACACCACCTGTGAGTGTCCTAAAATTCTGTTGAGGTGACAGTCACATAGCTTAAGTTGTTTACACAGCTGATTTTGTGCACACTCATCCTTCTGTCTATTCTTAACTTGACTTAGTGCCATATAACGTAGGCAAGTCACGAGTAGTGATGTGTATACTGCACGTGTCCACAGTGTTGGGCAAGCTACTTGTAGAAAATGTAGTGAGCTAAGCTTCCAGTTACTCTACATTAAACTGAAGCTACCCACCAGAGAAATGTAGCAAGCTAAGCTACTATAAAATGACAAAAGTAGCTTAACAACATCAAATCTTTTTTTATGACATTGAACCAACTTCATTCCAAGTCATTACTATCTAGTGATCAATAAAACTGTAAGTTCAATATGTTCAGTGCAATAGTTTATTCAACTGTTCTCTCTCTGCTTTTACTGCTACAAAACCATGGCAACAAGAAACATAAATCACAAAAAACAGCTGAGGTGTATATTAAGGCTGCTAAATTAATCGAAATTTGATCGTGATTACGATTTTGGGGCCAGGCGATCTCAAAACTAATAAAATCAGGGGGAAACGATTTTTTATCATTTTCCTGCAAAAAGCCCCACATGCGTATTTCCGTCCCTCCTCCATAGCATGCACTGTAGGCTATACCATAGTGTGCTGATAATAATAAAGCAGCACAGTTATCACTGACAGATCAGCAGTGTTTTCTCTCTGCAGAACTCGACAATAATCTAATGATAGACTAAAACTGAGTCAAAATGTGCTGTCAAAATTAACAGTTATATTGAGGGTTGTGTCATGCTGATTTAATAGGCGTTAATCTAAACTGGGTTGGAAAAATGATAGACACGGCAAGACCTCACATCTCCAAAAACATGGCAGCAAATTTTCAATTAAATTCTATCTTGATAAACCAATTACAGATCCTTGGTTTCAACTACTAACTTCTCTCCTAAAACATCTACTAACTATACTCCATGACAGAACAACAGTTGAATGAATCTTTCAACTCTGCCACTGCTTCAAATGTGTTTCAAAACTAGTCAATGTTACAGCTAATGAGCATGCAGGTCCAACCCACTGGCAAAATGATGTAATGCAATAAACTATTACCCAACAAGCTATGTTACTGTGAAAATAAGGAAGATGAAACTATGATATAATATTTCAGAATAATTGATAAAAGTACTTCATAAAATAAAAGTATTACCTAATAATTGGATTGAATTTCATAATAATGATACATATTTTATAATAATCAAGATGTATCTTGATTAATCATTTTAGGGAGAAATTAAATTTCAAACTAACACGAGCAGTATAGAGGGAAAAAAGTAGCAACAGAAGGGTGAAAGTGTAAAGTATTTCATAATAATTAACTTATACATGTTATAATTATTTATTTATTGCATTTTGAATCAATTGGTGCTCCCTATAATAATGCTTCAATTGACAGTCCATGAATGTGTTCTGTAAATAAACCATAAAGTCTACTTCTATCAGAATAAGAAACATGTGACTACATTTACATGCACCAACCACTGTGCTAAGCTGTTTACATGGCTAATAAAAATGATTACTCCCACTAATATTCCTGTTTACATGCATCCTGCACATTCCCATCCAAACAAGATATTTTCAAAGTTTTCTACGGGTGGGGGGGCTTGCTCGTCCACGTGAACACAGCCTCCCTCTTTCATTCATTCATTCTTCCATTCTATCACCTTCATGAAAAGATCGTCTTTCGAGTTTTTGTACATTTTCAGAAATCTGTTACCTGTTAGGTCTTTCATATATATATAAAAGTAGGGGTCTTTCTCCTTCCGACCAGATATGTGGGCGTTACTTGTAAGTGTGCATCTGTATCACAGCCTTGCAAACTGCTGTGTTCACCACTCACAGAGCTGCTAGTGGGATGCAAACTGCGATCAAACCCCTGATTGAGACCAGACCCGATTTCCCGAAAGCACTCTCTAACTTACATATCCAAAGTTTGCTCCTAAAACCCGAATAATGACAGCATATCACACGTCTTAAAGGGAAAAATTCCACATTTGGTATAACTTAAAGTCTAATTTGGAATATCCAAACGGAATATGATAGTTACATGTACCATATTAAATTAATTTAATGTCTCAATAATAGTGTGTATATGCATCAGTTAGCTCTTTAGCTAGCGAATACCGTCAGATGAACAATAACCACACTTAAGTCTTACTCAAACAACGTGAACTAAACTTTATCAGTAAATTACCCACATTAATGACATTAACACAAAGACATGTCTGACATCTGAACTTAGCTCATTTCATGTAAACTCAGAGATGACACGTGACCCGTTTAGCTAGCTATGTTATGAGCTCGCAAATAACTTTTTACATTAAATTAAAGTTAGGCTGATGCATCGACTCAACATCAATATTATAATATCCTACACAACATTATCAGTCAGAGCAATCAGACATTTTAATTGCAAACGTTTCTTTTTTTTTCCTGCGCCATGAAATCGTAAATTCACAAACATTAACAAGCTTTATCTCGCTAAGTTATAAACTACTTTAGGGGAAGGCAACGTGAACGGGGCTGATTTCATTTCAACCATTTCGCGGTTTAATATTCAAACAAGTTTGCAAAATCGGAGAAAAAATTAGAAGGCTAAAAACATTTCATGATAATAGTAATAATAATAATTATTATTGTTATTCATATTTTGGGGTTGCTGAGATATTTTCACCCCTAAAAAGAGTCTAAAATCGCCATTAAACTTAACAGTACTTACTCCTTTTTTTCTCCAACTAAATCCAACTTCAGTCCTTACGACAACATCCGCAGTCCGGATACCAGGCTAAGTGAAGCTCGAAGTTAAGTCCATGCATTGAAATCATGTCTGTTCTCATCCAGCGTGCCGCCAGAGGGTGGAGACTTTCTTAAAGTTTGTGGTGGAGACGGGCTTCAGTCGCGGAAAAGCTGGTCCAATGAAAATTTATCACACGAAGAAAAGTAATCCAACAAGCAGTGAGAAAGGCACAGTTCAATGCAAAAATAGACTGTGTATTAATTTAACACAAATAAACCGAGGCTAGTCCGCCGAGCAGACACTGAAAAAGAAAACTGAAACTGTGGGTATTGTATTTACACCCAGTTTAGCTCCTCCCTTTGTTGAGCTGACCCACCGCAACAATGACGTCTGTGATCAATTGTTATAATGGCTGTGATTCTGGGGCTGGGACTGGGGGGGGGGGGGGGGGGGGGGGTCCTGCAGGAAAATTGATTACCTTGCCAAAATAAATAGCTTCTCAAATATGACAACAGGTGATCATTATATGACTAATTCTGCACATTTTATGTCAGAGGTCACTGTAAGAACAAGAAAGAGCAGGGGCGGATTTAGGAGTTGTTAGGATCCGGGACTAAACCCAGAGCACCCAGAGCACCCAGAGCCAGATGCACAGAATTTAGTGTTATTGCATTTAGGGTTGCTAACTCCCTGAAAAATAAATAAGTGACTAAGTGACATTTGACTAGAACTAGTGATCTAGTTGGCAGGGCCAGCCGACCTGATTGCACTCACCCCTCCCTGCTTGGTGAAATTTGTTGCCTTTTTATGTGTGTGTGAAACGATTTTTAAATTATTTGACTCGAACCTGAATTTAATTCGATGCATGTTTTTCAGTGATATGAATACATGGAAAACAAATTATTATTCAACAATTTATTTTGTAGTGCAAAATAACATCTTTTTAAGCTGTCCTGTTCAACTTAACAAAATAAAATAAATCTCTTTCTTCTAACATAACTTAGTTCTGCCTAACTTAACAGAATAAAATAAATCTTTCTTTTAACACATGAGGGATTTTGTGTCATGATCATGGGACTCATTGTGTCAGGTGGGCTGTAACAACTGGTAACATTAGATAAGACTTCAAAAGAAAATCTGACCATCTGCTGATCAAGTAGGGGGTCAGCATATGATATCAGTAGTCTTTGAAGGGTTTCTGTTTTTTATTACTTTACGACTTCATTTGTTGTACTTACTTAATTACTTTATCACCCTGTCTTATTCAAATTTCCACTGGGTTACAGTATAAAAGCTGAAACTGTGTGTTGCTTGGCAGAAAGACTGTGTGTCTTTCTCCATGCTAGCATGTACTGAGTAAAAGAGAAAGATTTGTCTGTGCCTTTCTTCAGAGAAATTTGTATTACAAAAATTCTACTACAAAAAGAACTGTCCTGCTTAACTTAAAGTTTACAATATAAAATAACAGAAAACAATAGAAAGCAGACATGCTACATCATGTGGAGACAGCCTATGTTTTCCATTTGTATTTCTTTTGAGCTTTTGCTGCAGTAAGGAGTTGTTTGCCTCTTGGCTATAAGGTTACTGTAAATTGTCATACAACGCCCTGTCATTCATGGATTCTATTGACATTGTAGTGTATTTTCTGCTACAGATCTATGTATTATGTATTTCTAATATTGTATTTCTAGCTAAAGTTCTGTGTCTGTATAGGCCTTAGGTCTGAATCTTTTTTTATATAACAGTTAGAGTCTTCATATGAAAACTGGTCCCTTCCTGTATAATGGTCATTAATAATCTGAAGGTTGTCAAACAGTAAAGGCATTGGAGCTGGGAATATAAAGAGACAGAAAGTATAGATTGTGTCCTTTTAAGGATGGAAAGCAGGGTGCTCATGCTTGGGGTACATACATTTGTGGGGTGTAACTTCAGTATAAAAAGATTGTACACGTAAGAGAACGGGAGAGACAGAAAGCATTGGACAAGGGACACTTTAACAGCCTCAAATTGATAAGGTTCTGTCTCCATTGATTGGTAATAAAGAAAACTCAAAGAACTTCGACTTGGTCTTTAATTCATTCTCATTCACTCGGAGGGGTGACATAAGTTAAAGGTCACCACAACATTTTACACACTATTTTGATCCTCATGGAAATACGTCCCATTTCAGCTCAATATGAGGCGCGTAATTTTGTTTCTAAATACGGGATGATTGCGTTTTTCAAGGGACGGTTGGCAACCCTAACTGCATTGTATGACTAGACTACTGAAAACAGTAGTATTAATAGTTTGTTGGGGTCTTTATGACAATTTTCCAAAAACAATGCACATACAAATAAATAACAATAAGGAATTAGATTTTAAATAAAATAAAAATAGTGTTCGTTTAATTTCACTCTGTAACACTGCCTCAACTAAAACAAGTTTTCTTCAGAAGTTTCATTCTTAATAACATTTGTTACAAACTCACTCAGATTCAGTCAGCAGCTGGTTGAAATCACTGTTCATAAAAAGTGACTTTAACAAGTATTTCTGTTGTTGTTGTTGTTGTTGTTGGGTTTTTTTTGAGAAAACATTCAGGGCTGCAGCCTCAAAAGTCACCTCCTAACTAATTTGCTGCTGAAAATAATACTTCCACACAGAAATTGAATGGAACCCATGTAGGAAGTGTTATGGAGATATCTGCTCAACAATGGTCAACTCATCAGTGGAGAAGCCCAGGAGATCTTAAAACAATCAATCTCAATCTATCTTTATTTGTATAGCGCCAAATCACAACAAAGTTATCTCAAGGCACTTTACACATAGAGCAGGTTCTAAACCGAACTCTTCAGGTTTTAACTTCAAAGAGACCCAACATTCCCACATGAGCAACAGTGGCGAGAAAAAACTCCCTTTTAACAGGAAGGAACCTCAGGCAGAACCAGACTCAGAAGTGGGCGGAGATCTGCCTCGACCGGTTGGGGGTTGAGAGGAGAGAAAGGAAGGATAGAGGTTAGAAGCACAATGAAAATCAACAATGAAGCTAGAAGGTCCGGGACTGGGATCCGTCGTCCGGGACTGGGATCCGTCATCCGGACGTCTACAGGCCCAGATTATCTGTGAGACGAGAAAGCACAGACAACTCCGGGGAAGAAGTTTAGGTTATTGAATGCATTAATAGAACATGAATGTTAATGGATATAGATGGATGGATAGAGAGAGAGAGAGGGAGAAGGAGAGAGGAGTTCAGTGCATCATGGGGGTCCCCCGGCAATCTAAGCCTATGGCAGCATAAGTCAAGAGCTCAAAGAGCCCTAACTATAAGCTTTATCAAAAAGGGAAAGTTTTAAGCCTACTCTTAAATGTAGAGAGGGTGTCTGCCCCCCTGGCCAAATCTGGAAGATGGTTCCACAGGAGAGGAGTCTGATAACTGAAGGCTCTGCCTCCTGTTCTACTTTTAGAGATACTAGGAACCACAAGTAGACCTGCATGCTGGGAGTGCAGTGTTCTAGTAGGTACATAAGGTACTATCAGTTCTTTAAGATATGATGGAGCCTGACCATTGAGAGCTTTGAAGGTGAGGAGGAGGATTTTGAATTCTATTCTGAATTTTACGGGAAGCCAATGCAGTGAAGCCAAGATGGGAGTAATATGATCTCTCTTTCTAGTTTTTGTCAGAACACGAGCAGCTGCATTCTGGACCAGCTGGAGAGTCTTTAGAGATTTATTAGGACAGCCTGATAATAATGAGTTACAGTAGTCCAGCCTAGAAGTAACAAATGCATGGACAAGTTTTTCAGCATCATTTTGAGACAGGATGTGTCTAATTCTTTCAATATTACGCAGATGAAAGAAGGCAGTCCTTGAAATATGTTTTATGTGGGAATTAAAGGACAGATCCTGATCAAATATAACTCCTAGGTTCCTGTTAGTATGTATTTTCTCTTAACATACCCCACTCAGCATGGCACCACAAAGTCTGACGAAACATGTCAAAGAATGATTGATAGAGTCCAGAATAACTTCCGGTGCCTTACATGGACGTTGCATTCTGCTCAAACTGCATACTGACGATATTTGACCCTGTCTGTGACAGTATAAGACCCCTGTGTTCTGGAGTGAATCTTTGTCAGTGTCTCAGGCATGCAGACTTGAACCGAGCTCGTATTAAAACATGTATTAAGACAGAACTTCTGACTTGATTCATCTTTGCCGTCTATCTACACAGTTTCCGAATAACAGTTCCTTACAGTGGAGCTGGAGGCCAGAGTAATGCCATCCAGAGTAGTTATATCATTTGTTAATGAATTTCTAAGGTGTTTAGGGCCAAGCACAATAACTTCAGTTTTTTCTGAGTTTAATAACAGGAAGTTGCAGGTCATCCAGGCCTTTATGTCCTTAATGCATGTTTGTAGTTTAGATAATTGGTTAGTTTCATTTGGCTTTATTGATAGATATAATTGAGTATCATCTGCATAACAATGAAAATTTATTGAGTGATTCCAGATAATGTTTCCTAAAGGAAGCATCTATAAGGAGAATAGTATTGGTCCAAGCACTGAACCCTGAGGAACACCATGTCTAACTTTTGTTTGCATGGAGGATTTATCATTAACATTTACAAACTGAAATCTATCAGATAAATATGATTTAAACCATTTAAATGCTTTTTCTTTATTGCCAATTAAATGTTCAAGTCTCTGCAACAGGATTTGATGACCAATAGTGTCAAAGGCAGCACTAAGGTCTAACAGGATGAGGACAGAGAGAAGTCCATTGTGTGATGAAGTTAAAAGGTCATTTGTAACTTTTACCAGTGCAGTTTCTGTGCTATGATGAGCTCTAAATCCAGACTGAAAATCCTCAAATAAACTGTTACTATGTAGAAAGTTACACAGCTGATTAGCAACTGCTTTCTCAAGGATCTTAGAGAGAAAGGGAAGGTTTGATATCGGCCTATAGTTGGCTAGAACCTCTGAATCAAGAGTTGGCTTTTTCAGAAGTGGTTTAATTACAGCTACCTTAAAGGACTGTGGTACATAACCTGTCACCAAAGACAGATTAATCATATCTAATTAGGAAGTGCTAACTGAGGGGAATACTTCCTTGAGCAGCCTAGTTGGAATCGGGTCTAAGAGACAAGTTGATGGTTTGGATGAAGTAATCATTGAAGTTAATTCTATAAGGTCGACTGGAGAGAAACAGTCTAAAGTATCAGGTTTAACAGCGATTTCTAGGTATTCAGTGTTACAGGATGCATCAGTGCTTACTGAGGGCAGGAGGTGATTGATTTTTTCCCTAATGGTTAAAATTTAACCATGAAGAAACTCATGAAGTCATTACTACTGAGAGTTAAAGGAATACATGGATCAGTAGTATTGTGGCTCTTTGTCAGTTTAGCCAAAGTACTGAAAAGAAACCTTAAAACTGAAAATGTTTATTGAAGCTGGGCTGAGAAGAATGGAGAAATCATCAGAACAATCTTCGTTGCATAATGCTGCCTCAATTCTGAGGAAATTGTCCTCTGTGGATAGTCTTTAAGTCCTTGTGGAGTAAAATGAAGATAAGGAGTTAGTGATAATGATTGTTGTATTTACTAGATGATAATCAAATGTGAAGGGATCATGATAGTGGTTGGAAATGCATTGTATGTGATGGTAGGTGCTACATCCCCATTGACTCACTCTGGATGTTTTTGTCCTTCTTTCCATATCATATGTGATCATGCTTTAAGTTTATTGCTGTCTCAGGTCTGTGATCTGTCAAAATAGATGATGTATCTGGCACCATTTCCTCTAATTAGTCCCACAACAGCCCTAAATCCAGCTGTAAAACAGTTTAGGTTTAGGCTTATTGAGAAAGGAAGATATACTCTCACCTTTTTCTCTTAGGGTTGAATTAAAGGTCTTAGCCTTCTAGTGAACTTTTGAATCAGCAACACACAGCATCACTTCAAACTACAATAACCACTCTGTCTGGCTCTACATTATTTGAAGAAATAAACAAAAACTTATTGGTGTTACATTATGTCTGATTAAAATTGATTAACAGATTCAAATACAGATTTTATCCCACAGCTATTAGTACACTCAACACTGCTAATTAATACTGTTTACAACTGACTGAAATAGGGCTGTGCAATGACAAGATGTAACCGTATGTGGGTATACTTAGGCTGTTTTTATGTATAGTATTGTTAGTATGTATTTTCTCTTAACATACTCAACTCAGCAGGGCACCATAAAGTCTGAAGAAACATGTTAAAGAATGATTGATAGAGTCCAGAATAACTTGAGGTGTCTCACAAAGGATATCACATTCTGCTCAAACTGTGTACTGAAGATATTTGACCCATTCTGTGACTGTATAAGACTCCTGTGTTCTGGTGTGAATCTTTGTCAGTGTCTCAGGCATGCAGACATGAACCGAGCTCGTATTAAAACATGTATTAAGACAGAACTTCTGATTTGATTCATCTTTGCCGATCATCTAAACAGTTCCTTACTATCAAGTATTTATTGATTATCTTTTTCTTTCATTTTTATTTATTTCTATTTTTGTTATTTTTTATGAATAATGACTATTGAGCACTTCAAAATGTTGTTGTACTTGTGACGACAATAAAGATCTATTTTAATCTATTAAGAAAAGGATACAAAACCTCACACCGCCCCTACCTACTCATTCAATCCAAAACATGTCATTAACTCACATTTTACATTTTACATTACAATAGAACATTACTGGAGGGTCGCTACACTGCCCCCTCTTACAAAGTCCTTTGCCCCGAAGGGTCACATGAAAAATCTGACTTTTCCCGAGGGCCTTCTCTTGGAGTGAACACAAGCCCCCCACATCATTGCAAATGACCTACGGTTACAAGCTTTGGGTTGTGACTGAAAGAATGACATTGTGGATCCAAGCAGCTGGAATGAGTTTCCTCTAGAGAATGTCTGTATTCAGCTTTAGAGATAGGGTCATGAGTTCAGACATCCAGGGGAGGCTAAGAGTACAGCCACTGGTCCAAAATGAGTCAGCCAAGAAGGTTTGGGCACCTGGCCTGGACGCCCTCCCACAAGGTGTTATGGGCATGTCAATCTGGTAGGAAACCACAGGGCAGACCCAGAAGATGCTGGAGGTATTATATCTCTCCTGGTCTGGTAACACCTTGGGATCCCCCAGGAGGAGCTGCTGGGCATTGCTGGCGAGAAGCCCGCCTTGAGTGACAGAAAAGGGATGTATGAATGGATGGATAGCATTCTGATGTAGAATTTCAGAATTAAAGCTATATTTCCTCTGAATTAACATATATATTAATTGTAAACGTCCTGTTTCAATTTATATACACTGCCTCAGGGTGTCACTCAGAAAATATCAGGATATTCTGATGTAGAATTTCTGAGCAATATTTCCTCAGACTGGTTTTCCCATGACAGACGAAGGCCAGTGCCAGTAGTATTGTTTCTACACAAGTCCATATTGTGTTTCTCTTTAATAAATAATCTAATTTACAGAGATTAACCTTGTAATTGCTTTTCATGTATTTGGACATAATACATCTGTTCTCCTGTGGTTTGATGCACATTTGTCTACAATAATATAGTGTTATAGTGTAATTTTGTTAATTTTGACTATAATACTTGCTCTATATTTTTTATGAATTAATCATTTCATGATTTCATGTAATTTTGTGTTATAGTCAATTATTGTAATTTTACAGTATCTGTCTGGAGTCTTTGCTGCCAGACTTTTACTTTAAACTTTTTTTATTTACAGTTTTCTTTTAGTCTATTTTAAACTTCAGGACCTTAAAAAGACAGAGTCAAGCAAAGTTCAATGCAATAATAGAGTTATTTTGTATTACACAAGTAAAACAAGGCTGGTCCATGGCTTCATCTAAGGGTGGAACTCATTTTCTCTATCTCCTCCTTGTTTTTACAAACTCAGGGTTTTTTCCCAATTATTTCTTGATATTTCTCTCTGACATGGCCTCATAAGTGTCGCAATGGCAGCTTGGCAGCGCTCCAATCATTAGTAATTATGCTTTACCATTATTTTTGATTCTTCATTCACAATAAAAAAATAAAGTGGCACACAGCCATTATTGGCATTGGTTAATGATTACTTTATGTTCATTTGTAATCACACAAACATTTTGGGTGCAAGAGGCCACTATATGACACAATATGTCTTAACTTAACATTGAGTCTGAAAAACATGCCCTAACATCCTGTCTCTTGCGCAAGGTGAGGTGCACAAATACAGGAAGTGCTGATAACCGGGTCAGAGCATGTGCTACTTCCTATTTCTCCACAGTGGGTAGTCTCCAACTAACACAGAGAAATTGTTAAGCAAACATTTCTAAAAGATCTTGTAATCGAAAGCAGAAAAAAATAAATTATCGTAAGCAGTGAAAAAAAGTGATTATGCGAGAAAAAAGGGTTATCTAATACACTATTTTGAAACACACATTCCTCAAAACAGTACTTAAAAAAGAGAAGAGTGATAATACTTGACTATATATGAAAGGGGAAATATATAATCATTTCAATTTCAGTGACACAACAGTATAAGACAATATAACACAATATAAATGAAACAGTAATTTTCCTGTACCAAAGGACTCAGGTACATATTACATTATAACCTCACTAGGTGTTGTTTTTTTTTAAACTTATGTAAAATCTTATCTAATCTTTTTAAACCTTTCGGAGAGCCTTGTTGTCCACTATAAATCTTTGAAGCCCCGACACTTTCTTCACAGTGTTATCAGACTCTTAAGATTTATTGGCGTCTCATTGTTGTTTTTACTTTATTAAAAAGGCGCCACCTCAGATCAGCTCAATTATGTTGAAGAACATCCTGGTTGTGGAATTAATTATGGTGAAACAAGTATCTTTCATGTCATCAGTAAACAGACTTTTTGATTTACACCACTCAAAAAATAGTGTCCATCTCACTTTCAGGGTTTGCCAGCTGGTTGATTCATTCCGCGTCATGTCAAAAGCAAATAAAAACACTCCTGTGATTTACGACACTTATGAATACATCAAGCATGTAAAATATGTAAAGCACTTAAAACAGACACAACATAATGAGAGGCCTCTGATTTGTTTTACCCCATGCAGGTCAGGATATAAAATCATGATGTTTTTCTTCTTCTTTTTTTTTACCTTTAACACATTTCTTAAGCCCAAAACTTGATCTGGTCCCCAAAGTGTTTGCAAAGGAAAATTAGTAAATATTGACAGAAATATTAACTGCCATGTGATCTGATTGTAGTATTACTGTTGAACCCCACTTGATCCAAGAAGACTGTTGTTTCTGTTGTTCAGTAATTTACATGTGAAGAACTAGCAAAAAACATTGGTAAGCTGGTAAGTACACAGACATTTTATGTAAATCTCCACAGTATGAGCTTTTGACTGATAAAGGGCTATCTCATTTGAAAACAGCAATCATGAGTAAAACGAATCGTTTGAAATAGGTCCAAAGGGCGTTGCCTCTTATCTGGTACTTGTAAACCCATTTTCACATACTTCTATCAAGGATTTTCACATTCACACCTCTATTCATGTCATCTAAATGACCCTCCTGCAACTCTCCTTTTAGGTTACATGTTGGGTAATTATCACTGCAAAAAAATAGACTGCATACATTATTTGACACTAGTGTGGCCAGCTGACAAATACAGGCTAATCCTTTGCACTGCAATCACAGACAGACAAGAAAAGAGTAGCATAGGGACCATTGGCCATGACACACGTTGGACTAAACTCCCTCTGAAATACTACTAAAGGCTGATTTCTGCTTCTATGTAACCTCCACGCCGTAACTACGCCGGTGCCCCGACGCCGTTGTACACCTTTGCCTCTCTCTATTGCGTTGCGTTTTGTCATGGTGCAATTCACCGCCAGAGCAGTAGGGGGATGTGCTCCTTTCCTGAATGGTTAACGATTATTTCCCTCCACAAATAGTTTGCCATCTGGCAGTCCTTGTAATGGGGCAATGACAAATTGTACAAGTGCTCATACTTCCTAACTTCTTTGATTAGACGCTCTTCGACATGGTCCATGGTGTTTGTGTTTATCTGGATAAAAATGGTGGGGCAGAGGCAGGCGATGCCACGATGCCAAAATATGTTGCTACCAAGCAAACCACTGACGCGTAGTTACATTTCTGGGGAGGTGCATGTCAGGGGACAGCGTATTTTTCTGGCCCAGTCATCATATTAGAGCTGTAGGCCTATATGTGCCTGTACAGGAGAGGGAACAGGGTCTGGTGGACCTTCAGAGCAGCCTGGCTCAGGTGGCTAAAAGACTATACCACACTGATATTGGTTGACATATTTCAGCATTTGATAGGCAATATCGACTTCCACAGTTCAGTTCTACTTGGAATTGGATTGGAATTCCACTGCAATGCCTGACTTGGTGTGACTGAGGGGGATGGTCTGGTATGAGAAAGTTTAGGAGAGGATGTTAGGCCTTGTATGCAGCTGCACTCTCTGGTTGTCATATCTTGGACCATTTTACTCTGTGAAAGACAAAACAAAGGGGGCACTGATGGATTTTCTGTTTGTTCAAGCAATCTTGCTACTTGGCTCACAAAGAGGAACAATAATAATAATAATAAAGTGAAGGACTGCCGGCTGATAGACCTGAGGCCTGTACTACGAAGCTGGATTAACCTTCCTCTTGTGTTAACTTTCTGGTGCCATCGCTTATGTTAACGGGTCGGTTTTGACCTGTGTCTTAAATCAGCCATAAAATACCCTAAAAACAATTATTTATCATCAAATGTGTTTCTTACCCCTTGTTTACCTTGTTAGGCTTCCTTAACCATGAAAAGATTGCTTTTAATATATTTTTAGTGAGCCCCTTGGCCTTTCTCTTGACAGCATACCCCTCGTTTTCAATATTAAAAAAATGTTAAATTAACCTCAAGAGAATTATATAAATAAATAAAAGGTTGTTATGTTACCTGACCATTACAGAGGGGTATTAGAACACATCTCTTAAATGTTCAAAAAAGAAAACAAATAATTTTTAATTTTATTGACCATAGTCACATCTATGGTGTTGACCCATATACATTTACTTCAAGAAAAAAGCAAAAACAAGTCTTTTTTTTTCAAAATTGTGATTGTGATTGATGTTGAGGCAGGGCTGGCTGAGAAGGATACTAGTGCTAATGCTCTTCATGTTGCTGTGGGCATGGACGTAGTGCTTGGTGAGCTCTGCTGCTGCCTGACCAAGTAACACTAGAGGAAGGTTAACATACCCGGGATATCTCTCCGTTACCTGGGTTGACTTACCCAGACATTCGCAATCCTGATAACCGGTACTACAAAGCTGGTTATCAACTCAGTAATTGAACCCAGGGTTTTCCAATCTTGATCACTGCATGCTCACATAAAAGGGGAGGTGTTTGCAGCATCTGACCAATCGCAAACATGGAGAAACTCTGCAGAGCAGACTACTTTACCATGGAGGAGCAGACAATTATTCTTAAAAAATATGAAGAATTCAAACACATCATCCAGGCCAAAAGCAACACTGTTGCTGCAGGAAAAGCCAGGAAGGAATGCTGGCAGAAAATTACACTCTGTTAATGTGTAAATTCGAGATTATACAATAATAATTTATCGGACACGTTTCGGGCAGAGCGCTTCCTCAGTGCCCTTCATTTCATTTATAATTTCCATTGAGTTCTTTTGAGGCTCAGCATCCTCCGTGTGAGCGTGTTTTGTGTTGGAATATTAATTCCTCACCTTTGTGCGTTCCATAAATTCATGTTTCTGCAGTTATGCCATGTGTGACCATTATTAACCTCATTATTTCACTACTGGAGTTAAACAGACTTGGGAACAAGTCAAGAACAAGTAAAAAAACACACTTCAAAGCATTCAGTGACAAGGCTTTATTTATTCACATTGTCTCTGTTGTATGGATGAAATCAACTGAATTTATTTGATATTGTTTGCAGCCCACAGGAAAAAATGCAGTTTATAAAAAAGGGGGTGGGTCTCCTTCTCAGGAGTATACTCCTGCAGAGGAGCTTGCCCTCTCCAGCAAGCCTGTGTTCTGTCAGGATATATCTTGTTCCGGCGCCAAGAGAAACGTCTGCCTTGGATAGTCAACAACAGATGTCCTCCACCATTACACCCACCACCTCCGTCTGTGTTGTGGCTCTGCCTGGCTCCGGTGAGTAGCGGGAGCCGTGAGGACCCACGTATCCAGATAGCAAAATTCTTCTGGTCCATATCCGGCCCACACCTGACACATTCATCCAGCCCACATACCGCATGGAATGATGGCACTTGGGCGCTCCGCTCCTGTTTGCCAGAACTTGGCCACAGCCAAGCCATCACAATACCAGATGTCAGCCAAGAACAGAACAAATAAACCAGCACTGGCCCAAATGCGGGCCACTGTGCATTGTTATTCTGGCCCATATTTGGCATACACTCCATGTTCTTGGCCCATATACTGTGTGTAATGGTGGCCCACACCTGTTTGCCAGAACATAACCAAACCAATGCACTTCCAGCCTGTTGTCAGCCTGCACCACAACCAAGACATTACAATGTTGTATGTCAATCAAGAACAAATAGAATAAACCAGAACTGGTCCATAATTTTGGGTACATTTCACAATGTCATACCCAGATACTGTGTTGAATGGTGGCATGTCAGTGGTCCAGTCCTGTTTGGCACATCTGGGCCTCTAACATAGCAATGCTGCATCCACCACAAAGAAACTTAACTTAACTGAAGACAGATCATCAGATATTAGAAACATTTTTACAGGAGAGGATTGTGATTTTTACTTTTCTTAACCTGTGATAATGCACAGTGCAAGCTGGCATATTCAAATATAAGCGGGGAAACCCTGAGAAATAATAATGTAACGAGAGAGTTGTTTTTAAGCCAAATAAATGCATAGCCAAAACTACTTTCCAGACATACCTGCTGGGTGGAGTGATTTCAAACAGCACATGTTTAGTGCAGCTATTCCCGTTATCAAAACAAGTTACATTATTATTTCATAGGGTGGTGAATGTGCAGAGCGTTAACCTCCATTTTGTGTGCTGAGCAGCGTTTCTGCGCCACCGCTCTCAAAACAGTCACTGATAATTAAAGGGAATGTACTCATATAGGGATTAGGGTTGGGCATCGTTTGGATTTTAACGATTCCGATTCTCTATTTTGATTCCTGTTCTAAACAATTCTCGATTCCGATTCTTTGAGGTGCAGGTCAACAGGTCACAACTTATTTCACAGGAACAAACACTGGAGCAGTCATGATGACAAATCAAAAACAGTTCTTGTTCAAGAAGATAATCATGTCTGCCATGTCAGGCTGCAAGCGTGACCGTTCGGTGCAGATTGTGTTCCCTGCCGTGGAGAACACGTGCTCACTGGGTGTTAGTATGTATTTTCTCTTAACATACCCCACTCAGTAAGGCACCATAAAGTCTGAAGAAACATGTCAAAGAATGATTGATAGAGTCCAGAATAACTTCCGGTGCCTTACATGGACGTCGCATTCTGCTCAAACTGCATACTGACGATATTTGACACTCTCTGTGACAGTATAAGACCCCTGTGTTCTGGAGTGAATCTTTGTCAGTGTCTCAGGCATGCAGACTTGAACCGAGCTCGTATTAAAACATGTATTAAGACAGAACTTCTGACTTGATTCATCTTTGCCGTCTATCTACACAGTTTCCGAATAACACTGGGTGTTGAGGAGGCCTGTACACATAAATAGGAGAAGGCCAGACATGAGAGCAAAGGATAAGTTTGTTGCTGGGCCCAGAACCAGGCAGCGGGGTCAGAAGATGTGATGGTTGGTGGCAATTCCCGGTACATCTGGATCTCCCTTTCGGCACACTCTTTCATCGACATCAACCGCTCCTGTGAGGTCCTCTTCAGAGCATCCTCCTCAGCAAAAAACTCCTCCAATGGATACCTTTTGGGGTGTTTGAAAGGAGGAGGCTGCTAAACAAACAGAACAGTTTTCAGTTAAAAAAAAAACAACAACAAAAAAAACATTAAAAACATATTTCATCATGGCTGAGAAGAACATACCAAACATAATTTCAGTAATGTACTTAGATTCTCCTCTTCCTCCTCGCTCACAGCAGTCTCCACACCTTCCTCCTGGTTTCCCTCACCCTGCATAACTTCACTCTCTTCCGCATGGTCATCAGCTGCTGATCGGTAGATATAGAATAATAATAATGATGATGGATGGAATAAGAATAAAATTAAACAGCAGTGAACTGTCTTAGTCAGCAGTACAGAGTTGTCACAGTCTATATTAGAATATGTGTAAATAAAGGCATTTGTGAATGTGATTTACAGTAGAGTTGTTGTAATAAGGTGATTAAAAAAGTATGAACAGTACAGTGTTACTGTGTGGATAATGTAAAATGTAAATGAAATATAAAATGTTAAGGACTGATGGATAGACTGTATATATTTGTGTATAAATGACATTTCACCTGCCCAGAGTTTGCTAGCAACTTCCCCTTGATCCGTTCCCAGACTGCAGTGTTGTCTTCCATCTTATTCTTGAAGCGGGGATCTAAGGCAGTGGTTTCTACCAAAAAGAACCTGATGTCCTCATTCTTTAAAACAAAAAAAACAAAAATACTATTGTGTCAAGCCACAGGAACAGAAGTATTTAAAGCATTTTTAATCTTCATTTATTTGATAGCCTGTGTCATCATTACCTTGTACCGGGTAGACAGGTTTCCCCAGACCCTATTCTTCAAGTCAGCTAGAAATGCTGTGTCTCCATTTTCAGCAGCGAAGTGTCTCTCGAGCTTTTGGATGATCGGCGGGATCTGTCCGACTGTTGGGCTTTTTTCAGTGGAAACACAGAGTGTGCAGGTGTAGAGCACTCGCATCAGCCTGATGAAGTCCTCTGCTTTGGTGAAGTCACCATCGGCCAGCCGATCAAGCCTGTGAGCCAAAGAACACATTTTCTGAGTTCAAAATATTTATTTCGCTCTCTCTCTTTAAACAAAGACAGTGCTATTTGATAAGTGAGTTTGAATTAATTCCATTACATAATTCAGCAAACCAGTGTGCTAACTTCTTTCTTAGTACCTTATGAACATTCTTAACTTGTTCATATATTTATATTACATTTAATCATGATTACTTTATTTTAGCCATTAGCACATAGATGACAGGTCGTTGTACTGGTGGCTCAGACTATCACTTCAATTCACTGCTGTCTAATTTCATTCTTATATTCTATCCATCTTTCTATCTCTACCTGTCCCTCTCCATATTCTTTCTGAGCCGCTGATCCAAGCTGGCTGCTTGTATTGCAGGGTATTGCTCAAGGAATCTCTCCACCATTAAGAAGAGAGAATTCCACCTGGTTCTCACATCAAGAATGAGTGAATGTCGAGGAAGGTCTGACACGAACAAGAAAATCACAAATACATAGAGAATTAACATATGACATGCAACTTTTATATTGTGTAATTAGACAGATTTACGTATTATGCTGCATTGTTTTACTAATACATGCAAAATGTACATTACAGTATGTGCAGTGCACTACTAAAAGAGAGGATTTGCTTTAATTTGATCATTGTGGTATCTAATTAAACTCAAACATTGATTCTTACTTAGGACATCCTGCTTCTCTCTTAGAACGAGCTTTGACACCTCTTCATCCACACAACGATGGCACGTATCTTCGTAGTCCATTGAGCCACTAGGCTACTGGAGTAGAGGCTTTGTCAGGGCCGGCTCTAGGCATAGGCAATATAGGCGGTCGCCTAGAGCGCCATCTGCTGGAGGGGCGCCGCGAGGGAGAAAAAAAATCAAAACAATAAAAATAAAAATAATTTTCTATGACCAGTCGCCCTCCTTTGTGTGTTCTCTTTTGAAAATAATAAATATTAACAAATGAATAAACAATGATGTTCCTAAAATGTGGTGCTGCTGCAGCTGCTGAATCACATGACGGGTGCGCACTGCGCACCTCAGGGTCAGAGCTGGGCTCAGACGTCAGGTCACAGACAGGTGATGCTTTTGTTATTTACGAGATGAAAAGGCCGTCTAAGCCCTCGGGTGCGCAGAACCGAAAAAGAAGAAAAGAAGAGGAGAAGAGGAAGTCGCAATATAAAGGTAACATTAGCCTGTAGGCCTACCATTTTTTTTTTAATTATGCCGTTTTGTAAAACGTCTCTACGTTTTATTTGTGGTAGCTCGTTAGCACATATTTCTGCTTGCTAGCTTGTTTAATGTGAAATGCGCACTACACCGGCGCTGTTTATGTTTGTGAGGAGTTTTAATTAGTTTTCTACACAGTTATCATCTCTGCCTGCCTGGATGTCCAGTCTGATTTGGTATTTTATTTCAGTTTCATCTAGTCATTATGTTTGGTCGAGTTGAAAATTAACTTTACCATAGTCATCACTAGTATAATAACACCTGTGTGCCCACTGACACAGTTGCTGCTGCTGGTGCATAGTTCTACTACTGTCTTATCACGTTTGATATTGTGCTGAAAATCAGTAGCCAAGTGATGAAAATGCAAGCTGCAGCAGTTTTTATTATTATTATTATTATTATTATTACTTGTTTTTTCTTGTAATTTAATACATTTACTCTGTCTGTCTAGATGCACTCAGAAAATATTTGACACCTCAAACAGCTTCTGGAGAGGGGCCTTCTGATCACACATCCACAGGAACACCACTCTCTGAAGCATGTAAGTTTATCCAATTGTTTGTGGTCTCTGACACATTACTATGTTATTGTTGTTGTTACTGAATGGTACAACCTTGTTAGTAATGCCAATAAATATAATTTTTAGTCAATTAAAATCAAGTGATTTATTAAGTGAGATTGACACAACAAACTTAATGCAGTGTTGTGACAGTATGGATGTGCTCTGTTTGAATACAGCTACAAGTCAGGCATCATGCAGCAGCAGCAGCAGCACTACTACGTCAACCATACCACCCACCTCTGCAAGTCAGCATGAAGCAGGTGAGTTCTGTAATTAAATGTTGTAGTCACATCACTGAACAATATAATTGTTATTCCTAATTCATGCTTAAGATGTGTTTTTTGCCTGATGTCTTGTAATTTGTAAATCATTGTGACTTTACTAATACTGAAGGATTAATATTTATATTTGCATGTGTGTTTGATTTTCTTGCAGGTGAAGGGACATGTCTCAAGAGAGGTTAAATGGACTTGCACTGATAAGCATCAACTGTGAAGTGTCTAGGCAGGTGTCATTTGATGATACCATAGATGCTTTTGCTGCAAGGAAGTCCAGACGTGTACAGTTTTAGTTTAAGTGAAAGACACTGTGGAAAGAGTTACCTGAAAGTTTGCTGTCAAATTAAACTGTTGTGATTGTTCTTTTGGCTGCTGTCATTCAATACTTGCAGTTTGCTGTTGTTGTTCAAATTAAACTGTTGTGATTGTTCATTTGGCTGGTGTAATTTAATTGTGTGTGTGTGGAGAGGCGGGGGGGGGGGGGCGGGGGGCGCCGGAGAGCAATCTTGCCTAGGGCACTAAATTAGGTAGAGCCGGCCCTGGGCTTTGTGCTGCTAAGTTAAGGGAATGGGCGAAGCAGCTGATTTTCACAAACTGCAGCCGTTTTATTGCTACGTCCATATTGGCCGCATTATCGACTGCACTGACTATCTTTTCACACACGCCAAACTCTTTTAGGATGTCGCTGATTCCCTCAGCTACCACAATTCCTGTTTGGGCTGTGTAGACGGCCTTTGTTGTCAGGACTTTTTGCCTCATGCTGCCTTCCACTAAATAGTGTACTGTGACAGTTAAGTTGTGGTCTTGCGTGAGGCTAGTCCAGCCATCACAAGTTAGAGAGCTATGTTGCTGACCTCACTCAGCTCTAAGATAATATTGGATTTTTCTACCTGATACCAAGATGGTATTAGTGTATTAGCTAAGTAGTCCCTTGTAGGGGGTGTGTATGTAGGGTTCAAGGCATGGATCATATCCCTGCAAACACAAAAACAAACATAAGTTATAATAAATACATTTAACTTAGCATTTAACTTTTACACAGAGCATAGAGCAAGACAAGGAAACTTTAGTATAGCCCCTTTTTCTTTCTTTCTTTCTTTTTTTTTTTTTTTTTTTTACAAACACTTCAGCACACAAACGCTTAAGCACATGTCCATATGTTGTGATGTTCACTGTGCCAAAGACAAATTTGTCTAAATAAACGTTTGAAAATAGAGTGCTAGCTTCTTCTAACATTACAAACTGATGTGTGAAGTAAATTTCAACTATGATAACTAAATATTTTCGACAGATAGATTTATTAATTTATCGTTCATTTCATTATAGACTCACCATGACTTCTCTTTCCTCCGGCAACGGGCCGTTGACCGCGCTTTCTGCTCCGTGACGTTGCGTCTTTTGAATATGCTGCGTTCAAAGGACCCAGTAAATTGAGAAACTCCAACTTGAAGCAATAGATATAACCCCTCAATAGATATTTTTCACAGCAGCCATTTTGACATAGTAGGTGAAACACGTGTTACCAATTAATTAATATTCTGTTCTATTCATGCACATTCTGGAGGGTCGCAGCCTCAGTGGGTGGAGACCACCTTGGGCATACTGTCTTTAGTGTTGGAATGTCCAGCTCCATGACATAGGATTCATTTATTTTGAATCCAAAGCAAAAAATAAAATGTACCTTGTATCTTTATATCTTATTAGGAAAGTTCCACATCCATTAACCTAAATTTCGGAGTTCAACTCCATCATTTAAGTTATTTTTGATCAAAGTTGATATTTTAAGTCTCTTAAATTAATAATATGGTAGAAATACTGGATTACTTAACTTCAGTAACCTTTAAAGTATGAGACTGAGAACAGAAGTTGTCGAACAGCCAACTGGGATCTTTATTGATGACACAGCCAAATACTGCACACATCAATGAAACATCATCACTCAGAATGGTAACACAGCAAAACAGCACCGCCGCCAACCTCACGCCTCTCCAGACTCTTACTGTCATTAACGTGCGGGTGTCATTCGTCATTGTGTGCGTATCAGGTCAACTTGACCTGGCACGTTCCGGCTAAGATTTGCTTTCCTGGAATTCTACTCATAAGTGTTGGCGACCTGATCTTCTTTGGGAATATTAAACATGGTAAAAACAACTCCTTACAAGGATTTGGTGAAATCAACATGGTAAAAACAACTCCTTATAAAGCCTGTTGCGACATCCCCAAACTGACCTTTTGCCTTTTCTTGTTGTTTTCACATTTCACTTATGATACACACATATCTGCCTCTACAATAAATAAGATTAATTCAGATCAATAATCTGTCTCGAATCCATTTTTATTTTATGCAGAATATTATTATGAAGTCACACCAGGGTCTTTTTTTTTCATTGTCTCTCTTTCGTACTATTACTGGTATTTATCCTTTTTATGGGTCATTCCAGAATTGGAAGACATTTTCTGTCCCCCCCCATGAAATTTCAAATAATACATGTACAAAATACAGAAACATGCATTTGTTGTGTAAATTATAGTTGTTCTAAGACAAAATGTAACTGTAGCTGTAGTAAAAGTGGTTCCAAAATATTATTTAAAATACCAAATACCTCTTGACTACCCCCTAAAATAGCTTTTTTCTCTTATCCCTATGTCCTGATGACCAACTTACAAATCAAATATAACAGATAAAATAAGTTTTAAATCTGCTTTTTGTGGTATGATTTTGTTGATAGGTATTCCTTGTAATCAGAAAAATACAAAAAACGGCTCCAACGAATAAAGAAGGTCCATCCATCTCTAAGATCAAAAGTTAACAATTTGCTACGGCACATCTCCACCACCTTGTTGTTCCATACAGCAGTAACTGAAGAAGTGCGTACCAAATATGCAAACTCAAAGAAAGAGAGTGACAGACAAGTAATTGCAAGAATAGTCACCAGCAAAATTCTAAAGAAGTACAGGCTACAGAGATTGGCAGAGGAGGTATTTGGATTTTCCAGAAGGAGGTGGACAAAACTGGGAAATGAAAATGTCTGCAGGTACCAGAGGAAGGAACACAAGGGAAGTGCTGCCATGCTGAGATCGAAGGTGAAATCCTTCTTTCTTCGTGATGATGTCAGCAGGATGACAACTGGGAAAAAACAAACTCTGACAAAGGAAAAAAAGAAAATGCAGAAAAGATTCCTGGTGGATTCAATGAAGAACCTCCATCTTAAATTTCTGGCTGAGCACACCAACCTCCAGCTATCATATTCACTGTTTTGCACACTTCGCCCCTACTGGGTGGTGCATCCTACACTGGCTGATCGTGACTCCTGCATGTGTAAACAACATGAAAATCTAGCTTTTATTGCTAAAAAACTTCACCATATGCACATCATCAACACTTCAAATTTAGACATCCTAACAGAAGCCATCACATGTAACACCAAAAACAAAAAATGCATGTATGGAGAATGTGATAAATGCAGCAACAACACCTATACACTTACAGACCACTACAGAGCCACAGATCGCATCTCCTACCTTCAGTGGACTACTGTGAACAAAGAGCACAGTAATGATCCTGGAAAAACCTCAAAGATAACTGTAAAAAAAGAATTTGAATCTTCCCAAGACGAGTTGGTTGAAAAGTTTGCCATTTTGCTCCGGAAGTTCAGGTGCCATCTCTATAACATCAGGCAGCAATATGCTTTCTCACGGGCCCTGAAGCTGAACCTCTCTGCAAATGAATGCACAGTCCATATTGACTTCTCAGAGAACTATGTCTGCAAGTACAGCAATGAAGTGCAAGCTGTCCACTTTGGTGCATCACACCAACAGACCACATTACACACTGGGGTTTACTATGTGGGTGGAGTATCTGCTCCTACGTCCTTCTGCACTGTATCGGCATCCAGACTGAAGGGACCACCTGCCATATGGCAACATCTGGAGCCCATCCTGAATGAAATTCAAAAGCAACACCCACATGTGACAACCATCCATTTTTTAAGCGATGGTCCCTGCACACAGTACAAGCAACGGGGTAATTTTTATCTCTTTTGTAAGAAATATTCAAGACGGGGTTCACAGGAGGAATCTGGAATTTCTTTGAAGCCAGCCATGGGAAAGGTGCCCCAGATGGTGTGGGTGGCACATTGAAGAGGACCGCTGACAGGCTTATCAGCCAAGGAATTGATATTCCCACAGCTTCATCCCTGTACCAAGCTCTGAGGGAGGAACAATCAAAGGTGAAATTGTTCTACATACAGGAGCAAGCTGGGGAGGATGCAGTGAAAGAAATGCCAGCTGATCTTCCAGCTATACCATCCGCAATGAGGCTCCACCAGGTGGTCACTCTATCTCCTGGTGAAATACTATATCGTGATATCAGCTGCATGTGTTCTGCAACAGGAAATCTGGAGTGTGACTGCCAAAGGACCAAGTACTTCAGCTTTAACCCCCCAGATGACCAATCACACAGCATAACCAAAGTACAGTGGCACGGTCAAGAGATTGTGGGGAGATGGTGTGCCTTGCTGTACGATCACACTATCTACCCAGGGATCATCCAAGACAAGAATGAAACCCACTGCCAGGTGAAATGTATGCATAGAGTGGGGGTAAACAGATTTTTCTGGCCGATAAGGGATGATCTCCATTGGTATCCCTTTAAGGATATTCTGACCCTGATTCCTCCACCAGAGAATGTTACCTCACGCCACGTGGCTATTACAAGAGAGGTATGGGATACTCTTGTCAACCATGAAAATTAAATCTGTTATAACATCAGGTTTCTCAGTTCATGACTGTTATTGATATGCCAAGTCATTTTATGGCAGTTTTTTGGCCAAATGTTATTTGACTATTTTTAAGTTTGTCCATTGACTATTTGACCAGATCCAGGTTGTGGTCCTTTTGACATGTTCACTTTTTTTGTCAGAGCCATCCTGTTTATCCTTCATGAAGAAAGATATATTAAATATGTTAAACAACATTACTGTGATCCTGAGTATTTATTTGTCCCATTTATGTCTTGATCCACAATCAAAAGTAATGTGTCCCTTCAACCCTGTTACTTTGTGCAACCCTGTTACTCTAGTTTCAACCCTGTTACCGTATCATTTTTATTAAAATAATCTTTAATGACTGACAAAGATTTAACTTATTGTCCTTCTAATAGTTTAAATAGTTTCATTTCAGTTGCATTTCAGGAAATATTGAAAAATAAATGTTGAAATTAGTAAAATAACAAATGACAAATGAAAAGTTGGGTAAGCTAGATTTCAAAAGTTGCTTAAATTGATATAAGTCAACAATTATCTGGAATTAAATTAGTATTTGAATACAATTTTACTTTTTTTATTTAATTGTAAATGATTTATTCAATAATATTTTTGAAATATATATTTTTCAGGTGCCTATCTGTAACAGGGTTGCACCAAACACAGCACATAACAAATAAAATATCTCATAAAAAGTGTACAGTTGATGGTTGAGCTGGACGAATCAAATTATATGATGGTTTATTACCTGTTTTTCTTGAACACATAATAAAAAATAACAAAATAAATGTTCAGTTTTTCAAAAATGTTGATGCCTAAATTGTCCTCCAATTCTGGAATGACCCTTATGTTTTTATGTAGTTGTGAACTCTGTTGCTGCTGTTACACAAGCTTTATGAACTGGAATTTTGTACCTTAATTGTCAACTTTAAATACAGTATAAAAAAACACACTTTTATCCAAAATGACATACAACTGATGTGACACAGTGCTTGTGCTGGCTGTGGTGTAAAGAACAGTGAATTAAATTCTGTCTTTTGGAGTGAAGAGGGCTTTCTTCACCCTGTGGTGGCATCAGCCATTTTCTATATGAGTGGTCTGCTGGAGCAGCAGAATCTCAGCCGTGGACAGGAAGAGACTGGACAAACTGGTCAAGAAGGCCAGCTTTGTTCTAAGATGTTCACTTGACCTGGAAGAAGAGAAAAGAGAATGATGGACGAGCAGTCTCTGATGGAAAGCAATTGCCACTATCCTGGCTGGACTGTAGAGCTCCTTCAATGTCAGGATCCTTCACCCAAAATGAGTGAATTTTGCAGCAGCAGTAGTGAAAGGAATACAGAGCTATAATATATTATGTATAGTTTTGACATACTATCTCTATATTCCTTTCACTGTTGTCTGCTGCTATGCACTGTAAATTTCCCCATGGCACAAATAAAGGAATTTATCTTATCTTATCTTATCTATAGTGGCTCAAATGTGTTTGACAATGTATACACTACTCACAAAAAGTTAGGGATATTCGACTTTTGGATGAAATTAATCTAAAATGTAAAACGTTGATGCTACAGTGATATTATATCATGAAAGTAGGGCGTCTAAGTAGAAGCATGCAATAGTAATTTCCTCATCTCACACAATTTATTGAAACAAAAGCCACAGTGGTGGGTATACCACACCAAAAAATGTCAATGTCTCAATATGTCATTTGTCCTTGAGCATCAATTACAGCTTGACAACAACGCGCCTCATGCTGTTCACAAGTTGAATTCTTGTCTGCTGAGGCATGGCATTCCGCTCTTCTTGAAGGGCTGCCCTCAGGTCTTTGAGGTCTCTCTGTGTCTCTGTTACAATCTGCTAATGACTGTGACTCTTTCAGTCTATGTGTTTGTTACAACCTGCTGATGACTCACGCTCTAAACTCAGTGGAAACTTCCCTCTGAGAACATCTCATCTGTTTGAAGCCTTGCAATTGCTGTGTAATCCTGTTGATCGATTGTTGTCATCTTGGTCTCATGATGTCAAAATGTGAAGACGACAGTTTAAATACAAATTGTCTTTGAATGAGAACATTTAGTGGTCACTTCATGGATCACTGATAGACACTTTGTGATTTTTGCAGTTAATTTTGAGATAGCTGGGCCAAATGTGCTATCTCATATGTGGGCCTCTTTAGGCTCACATCCAGATAAGCCAGAAACAATTATGCCATAACTTTGCTAAAAGTGGCTCGATTGTGCTTCACAACCTATGGACCACATCTACTTTAACATATGTGGGCCACTTTTGGCTCACATCCAGATTAGTCCATGCTAACTTGCCATATTTCAACCAAGACTGGTCCAAATATGTTTTAAGATAGCTGGGCCACGTTTGATACCTTTTATGTGGGCCACTTTTGGTACACATCCAGATTAGTCGATGCTAACTTGCCATAATTTAGCCAAAACTGGCCCAAGATAGCTTGCCCGCATTTGCTTCATCATATGTGGGCCAGTTTTGGTTCACTTACAGACTGACCGTTGTCACTCTGCCAAATATTTGCCAATTGTGGGTCATATTTGTTTTGTGATATTCGGGCCAAATTCAGCATTTACCACATGGGCCACATTAGGCTCACATCTGTTTCGTCCGGGCCAGAAGAATGCCCAAAGTGCCGGATCGTTGCCTGATGTGGCCAACATCCGTATGCTATCTAGGGCCCTATAAAATCCTTTTTATTTTTTCCGAAATTCCGTTTTTTCCGTTTTAATGTTTGTGAATCCTGTTTTTTAACCTTTTACTTTTATTTTACTAACAAAAACAGTGTGTTTTTGCAAAACAACATTTCACCTGACACATAGAAGTCCTTTGGGAACTGCTCGGCTCTGTACTGAGGGGTTAGTGTCGAGTTTTCAAAGTTTTGCGCCGACGAAGACAGAGCCATGGCCAGCCGCTTCGCCTTGCTTACATTGTTTTGAAGTGGGATGGACTCAGTGTGCTTCCCTCCATGCAGTTTTCCCCAGACATACGTTCCTCTTCCACACGAAAACAGCATTTCAGTCAAATTATTGCGTTAAAAATAAATTTCTTTTTAATCGGCCAATTCCGCGATTGCGGATATCATAGGGCCCTACCGACGAGATCTCATGGATAATCGTGCGGGATGTACTTTCTATATAGAAAACCACAAAACCAACACATCCATTGGGAGGAGTAGTAGGGGTGCTGACCTGTTGATCTGCCGTGTCGTTTTCAAGGTATAGTGCTGGGAAATATGATCTGCTGTGAACATGGTGTATTTTATTTTGAAAATCAGACGTCTTTATTTTGTATTTGTGCTCGACTTCCTGTCCCGCACAATCTGCTCTGTGCTGAATTGCTGCGCAGTGATCCAGCATCCGGCAAAAATAGAAGCTCTGCGTATGTCCTCCGGACGGTCGAGCCGTTCCGCAGCCATGACGGAGCCGTTCTGCAGCCGGTGGGAGTACACACTGTGGCTGTGTTCGAAACCGCATACTACATACTACCATACTACACACTTCTATACTACATACTTCCATCCTACACACTACACACTAAACGACCAGATAGTAAGCAGACCTTTACACTGTAGTAAAGTACACGATAACCCACAAGGCATTTCGTTCCTACCCGAGCTGAAATCAGCAGACTGAAGCGGATTTCATTTTAGCTCTAACTCTGTAAATATACCACTTTATCGACCCTTCTAACCTTTTTAGGCGAGTAAGTAGCCCTTTAAATCCACAATGTGACGCTAATTTGTCCAAATAACACCTGTTTAAAGTTTTGGTCTTGCGAATTCGGAGCTAGCCGTAGCGAGTAAAGCACTTCCGGTTATTTTCACAAAATAAAACACCCGTTACCTTTTATTATTAACAAAACCATAACGATGGAATTGGTGCTTTTATTTTGAAAACAGGAAGCGAACATACCCTCGCTGTAGCTAACTTGAAACCACCGAGGTGGTGATCTGTGACGTTTGTATTTCGGGGTTTTTTCAGAAGTTGTGTTGCATCTTGGGTAATGTGAGTGTGAGTAGTCAGCTCTTGATGCATACTCCGCATTTCTGGTGAATCTAGTAAACCATCCAGGAACTTCTCACATACTCTAAATCACATACTACGCAGTTGAAACACACTACATACTTCAAATGACGTCCGAGTTAGTACAAGTAGTAGGAAAGTATGCGGTTTCGAACATTGACTAGAATGGAAACGGATCGGATCCGCTGCCGTGCCGGAGCGGAGACGGACCACAGACGCATGCGGTGGAATTTAGGGTAATAAAGATCACTTAAAACTGGTCACTGGTGTTCTGTGCTGCAACTGGGTCCTACCACCTCCACCAGTTACAGGCATCATGGTGTGGTATGCCGGCTGCTCAGCCAAAGACAGAAAAGCCCTGCAGGGGGTCATTAAGTCTGCACAATAAAATCATTGGCTGTCCCCTGCCCTCCCTGGAGGACATTGCAGACTCTCAGGGGCTAAATCATGTTGGACTTGAGCTCTCTTTACTAGCTAATCTTACACTATGTGTGAGCTGAGTCCACATGTTCGTTTAATAAAGCAATAGGAGAAGATATTCGGTCTCAATACGCCATTTTATTTAGCAGTAAATGAAAAAAGCATACAGAGCTCTGGGTCAAGATCTTCCTATCCCTGACGAACAACAAAGTTGACTGACTATGCTCTCCCTGACCCAGTCTTAAATACTATACAGAATGTTTATGCAATGTGTGGTGTGTTGTCTTCTTCTGATTGGCTGTTGATCTGACTCCATCGTCCGCCTTCTCACATTCCAGAGGGGTTTTCCAGGTAGGAGGTTTGACATACTCTGAGTCTAACCCTGAACTCCAGTTCCAGAACAGCTGATCTGAATTAGTTCAATCAACTCTGAGTATGTTCACCTTGAGTTTAGCATGTGCATGACCACTATAAAAAGCCATCATCAATGGAGCCCCAATCTCTTGATTCACCATAGCATGGAGGAAAAAAAGATAGTTATGTCACCTCACTGGAGCTCCCCCTGCAGGCCTGTGGTTAATATGAACATATATTTCACAGCTGTCTCCTTTACCTCGATCTCCTGCAGTTAGGGCCACTTATTTAAATCTGCCTGGGTGAGAATGTTTCTCCTTGTCACAGGAATCTTGTCTTGGGTATATAACTTTGGCAGTGGCAGGTAGGTATCATCCACTATATGACTCACCTCTAGACCAGTCAGCTCATAGCTCTTAACTGTTTTCTCTGTTCCCATAGTCTACAAAAGAACTTCAGTTCTGCAGCCTCTATTATTGAGCTTCCTCATGAGGTTCTCCGTACAGAACGTGTCAGTGCTGCCCGGATCCAGGAAGGCATAGGTAAGTACATCTTTATTTCCATTACGAACTTTAACCCTCACTGGAACTATGGCGAGTATACAGTCTTTACCAGCCCCAGTTCCTTCTCCAAGTGACACAAGAGCACTGCTGATCGATGTTTCCTCGGGTTTAGCTGCAAAACTGTTCAGCTCCGCCTTGTGAGCATCTGTCTCAAATTTGGGAGATCTCTTTATGTGCAGAATAGTGGGGTGTCTGTGAGACTGTGCATATATCTTCTGACAGTCAGCCAAAGTGTTTTGCCAGCACCAAAGGAACATGAGGTGTCCATATGTGTGCTGGGGTCCAAATGACTTTAATGGGTGTTTTCTCAGGTGTGTGTGTGCTTTGCTGCAGAGAGGAGGAGAAAAAAAAGCATCTCCCAGACTGTGCTCTGTGTGGGAGTACAGTGTAGGAACGGGAAAAAAACCCCCAGCAACATAAGCACATATGAGCACATTTTACAACATAAGAATTCAAAAACAACTTGCAACAGGGGAGGGGGAAAGGGAGGAGGAGGTGTTCCAGCTCAGACAGGCAGCCAGCTGCAGCCTTTCAGCGCCACCAGCGGACCCCGCCTATCGCACTGGGGGGTGAAAGCGGCAAAGGTGTGGGATGGGGGGGGGGGGGGGGGGTAGGGAGATGTTGCATATGTGCACGTGTGTAAGTGTCCATGGATGCGTGTGTGTACATAAGCCTGGAGAGTAGCTTTGTCTAGCTTCACATTGAGTGCCTCAGTTCGTAGGGTGTCATCGCCATAACACAGCAGGTTGCCATGGAGACGTCCTTGATCGTGTCTCAGACCGAGTCAACAATCAACAGGTGTCCGTGTAGAAGGGAGAAAGGAATAGGAATACAGGGCGTCTCACTGCAGCGATCTCATGGGGAGTTGTTCCAGCAGTGGCCTTGGCCAAGGCCGGTGCTGTGGAGGGCCGGAATGCAGATTAGATTTATTGTTTGGTTTAGGGCGAGTAGTTGCATTTCAATAGACACGACTTACTCTGTATGTCCATTCTGGTCTTCAAATCGATCCATTCGCCTTTGCAAAGCCGAAAGCTTCTCCAAGATATTTCCCATGTTGCGGTTAATGACCACAATCTGAGCACTAACAGCTCTGTCCAAGATGTTTTCCATATTGTGGTTAATTACCACATTCAGAGTGTTGACAGCTCTTTCCAAGGTATTTTCCATATTGCGGCTTATAATCACAGTCTGAGTGCTAACAGCTAGGCTCACTCCATCAATCATGTCGGGCAGCTTCATGGGGTTTTGGGTCACCGTCCCCCCGAATTTTTCGATACACCAGGGCAATGCCTAATCCAATCAGCAGATAGCCTGTTATCATGGTTCCGAATATGTAGAGATTCTCAACGTTCTCAACGGAAAGAATCATGTAGCCAGCAGCGAAAGTTCCGTCAGGGCAGACAGGTTACCCCAAACCCGAGCTTCTCGTCGAGAAAATTCTGTCAATTGCGTTGAGAGACCAGTTGACCAATTCCATGATTTTAGATTTTGAGAGCAATGCAGAGAGAGGCTCCCAAAGTTTGAGACAAGACAGGACGAGACATAAGAGAGGGAGAGGTGCGTCTGCCTTCGTTGAGAGCAGTTGAGCCTTCTCCATTTCCAGTGCATGTTTCCTTTTTAAAGCTGCTGCTCAGGCTAGCAGTGTAGCCTTTTCTGTGGCAACTTTAAGATGGGCTGAGTGGTTGATCCTGCCTTTAAGACTTGTGAACTCTTTGAAACATTGGAAATACTGTCCTTGGGTTCAATGAGTGACTGAGGATCTGTTTGAGAACTTTTCCGGTTTCCAACATCCTTCAGGAAATTTTCAAATGTGGATATTTTTGGCTCATACCAATCAATTCTCTCTTTTTCCTTTATTTCCTCAGACAAAAACATTTGGACTACATCATGAACCTGCTTAAAGTCATTCAGTGATTTTCGAAAAAAGGCTACAGATTCATCCACTTTCTCAATATACCCTCCAGTTTCCATTAAGGCTTTTATTTCATTCATTTTGCGCGTGCACGCTCTGAGTAATTTAAATCTCTCCTCAGCGTCAGCAGCATCAACCGGCATCTTATCAGCATCCATTATTCTTTCCGTCTTTATTTCCAGATCAGATCAAATTATTTATCAACACTGTTCCTTTACTTGTTTGCAGAACTCATTCATATTCCTTGTCCATTCACAAACATTTGATAAGCATCTGATCCCGTGAAGCACGTTGCATGTCATTCATAATTTCGAGTGCAAGTTTTACTCACGAGTCCACTGAGGCCGATGCATGTGTTTGGGTCAATAAAAGTCCTGCGCTTGTTCCGTTGAGTTTGATAATCCCACATATCCACAGGTTGCAGTGTTTTTGGACAAAATGTGGCGGTCTTTCTATGGGTTTCGGCTGCCTTCCTTAATTCAGAGGAGACCTGCGGTCCTGACGCGCTCCAATAAAACAATCACTGTCTGGTTTGGATTGAACAGAGATTTTATTCCATTTAGGATGGTGCAGTGTCCACAACAAAAACATGGGATAACAAAAAAAGAGAGCGGTCCAAAAACAATACGGCTCTCCCCTGTCTCATCAACAACACCTGTCACCCGCTCCTCTATATGTCATTTCCTGGGAGGAGGACCTCATCATATAAACATTTTAGACAGTTAAACTAAACATAAACTTAGAGCCATTAATTATTTCATTGTCCATAATGCCGTATTATTAAACATAACAATAATCAAACTAAATATGCAGAAATGGCTCTAATAGCACCACTCCACTGACTTAGCTTACCTCACTTTGTAGCATACAGGTGAAAAAGTGGTGTAACGTATTTGGAAGCAGGTAAAAATGAAATAAAAAACATAAATCAGAAAAGTAAGGCACATTTTGCTGGGCCATAATTGTACCTCGCTTTGATTTTATTCATAGTTGACGTAGGCTATTAAACAAAGTAAATATTAATTCAGTGGCTATTTCAACATGTAGTAATTTAAACCCCCAACAGAAAGCTGTTTAACACATATGTCCTCTCATCTAATATCCTGCTTAGTAGATTCACATTTGACACTATTTTAATTATACATATTGGAGTCATTGATTTTAAGACTAAAATGTGACGATGTGTACAATAAAATAATTAAAAATAAGATTAACAAGAAGGCAGATATGGCCGGAGAATGTTAAGAAATGATTGAGTGTAATGAAAGGTGATACCGTTCTTCCTTCTTTTATACAGTCTATGGTTCTAACAGATATTCATCTCTGAATGAAAGCACATCCAATTGAGCTCTGAATACATCTCCAGACATAAGGCATTGAGAATTAATTCTGCCTCGATATCTATCAGATTGCGAAGAAATGGACCATCCATGTCTGGCAGCTTGCTTCAGGTAGGAGGAGACAGGTAGAAACTCAGGGTTTCTTAAAGAAAATGTTCACAGAGTCAGTTACCATGGTGACTGCCTCAGTGTTTCAGTTACTTTTCTTCCTGGAACTGATCATTTAGAGTTTCCTTCATCTCAGGGTTAACATACTCTGAGTTTTCACATAACCCGCTCTCTGGAATACCCCCCTGGATATGTGACTTCATGTGACTTCATGTGACCCCCTTAAACAACGTCTGGTGTAATGAGATTGTTCCTTTTTCTGAAACTAGAGAACACAAGACATCCTGTATCCATGCCTACACGGCAGTAGCCCCCCCCTTGTTGTTTTAATGTCTTCTTTGCCTTCAGAGATAACTACTTCTTCTCATCGTTAGTACATACTAATATATGTTCACAGACCTTGATATTGCTAGACATGTTCTGTTCTGCCTTTAAGGGTTCCTCCTGCTAAATGATAACTCACATGTTTTGCAAAAGGTCAACTGTCTTCAATACTTTTCCACTGTCAACAACACACTTAATGCTTTCAAACTGTCACACATAGCACCACATTATCATATGAAACAAACAATAAGGTAATTAATCCCATTAGCTGATACTTTAGCATTTGTCAATTCATAGCATAGTCTAACTTTAGACATGTGAGACCATACTTGACTACAGAGACTGCCATCTTTTTATGCATGCTATGATCTCTCACATCTCATACTGTTACACAAGCTGGTCTCAAGCAAGTACAACTCTGAAACCAATAGAGACCCTCTACAAGCAGACCTTAAAAACACTAGACCAGAAACCTATCAACTATCACTACTGCCATATATTAACAAAATATAACTTATTTAATTTGACAGCTTCTTACAGTTTTTGGATGCCTGTCTCATATTTAGTATGTTTGGACAGACAGTCACCTCAGTACGCGCCTCAAACTTCTGGAATAGTCTCCCTACTGATGTAATAGAGTGCTTCAAAAACAAACTGAAGAGATGGATTATAAATAACCAAAACTTTAATCATAACTAGACTACTATATAACCTGCACTGTAATTTCTCTGTATGTCTAACATCTTGTATGTCTGTCTGTTTTAAACAACTTGTTGTTCTAACTGTGCTGATTTGTCACTCTGTTGTTGTAAGATAATTACTGGATTACTTAACTTCAGTAATATTTAAAGTAAGAGACTGAGAACAGAAGTCGTCGAACAGCCAACTGGGATCTTTATTGATGACACAGCCAAACACTGCAGACATCAATGAAACATCAACAGCAGAATAGTAAAAACAGAAAAAAACAGCCCGACTCACGCCCCTTCAGACTCTTTATACTACTATTGGCGTGTGGGTGTCATTTGTTATTGTGTGTGCGTATCAGGTCAACCTAACCCGGTGTGTTCCAGCCAAGATTCAGTTTCCTGGAATTCTAAACAACTTTCTCCTAAGTGTTGATGTCCTGAACTCCTTATAAGGCTTGTTACGACATCCCCAAACTGGTCCAACTATTGACCTTTCGCCTCTGCTGTTGTTCTCACATTTTACTATGACTTTTTTTCAAATTTAATTTAATTTATTTTTCTTTCTTTCTGTCCTGACCTGCCAAGGGACAACGGATGAAAACTAGCTATTTTAACTAATTCCAGTGCATTTGCATTTTAATTTGAAATGTTCATGAATGTACACTGTCCCTTTCTAAATAAATAAACTAAACTAAACTAAACAGGGCTAGGAAGATCCTATCTGACCCATCCCACCCCGTCCAAGACCTCTTCAAACTTCTGCCCTCCGGCAGAAGATACAGGGTCTTGAGGAGCTGAATACACCAGCTCAGAAACACTTTTTATCCTTGGGCTCCTATCAGGCTCCTGAACAATTAACCCCCCACCCCTCAGCACCTTGTAAACCATCGCACAACGAAGGAAACTAACAGTATCCAACATCTATGTCATGTAACTTATGCAATATGTGGGACATGTGCAATAGACTTTGTGTGTGTGTGTGTGTGTTTGTTGTTTTTATGTATAATATTTATTTTGACTTTTTATTGCACCAAGGGAAGAGAATCCCGAACCAATCTCGTTGTGACACCTGTTGTACAATGACAATAAAGGATATTCTATTCTATTCTATGAACAAGCCTCAGTTTACTGTATTTTGCTCCACATTAAATCTAAGAAAAACTCCAACAGTCTCTGCCTGCTTGTTTTTATTTTTTTTCATAGTTCTACCACAGGACTATTTGAGTTTTGTCCAACTGTGTGAAAGTTGCTGATTGCTGTGTGGATACTAGAAGCTATTGTGCAACATTTGGAATTCCTTCAAATTTAGGCAAGAATTAAAAAGATGTAGTGAGTGTGTTTTTTGTTGTACAGAATTCACAATATACAGACTGTGCATGTTTTTACTGATAGATCAAATTAATTTGAAACTAATGGAAACTAATTCCAAGTCACAAGGTTGAAATGTGCAAACTTAAGATTTCTTAACTGTATACAGTCTTATATCAGGTGTGTCCAGTGATTGTCAGGACCTACTAGTCAAAATACAGTAATTGAAATACCTTCAAGAGTAATAAACAAAGCACTGAGATCACATTCATTCAGGTTCCTGCTCATATAGGACTCAGAGTGGAAAAACTAGCCAAACAAGCAGTTTGAAAAGGAAACAGACATTCATATTAAACTCTCAAAGTCAGAGAGGAAGGGCATTCTGTGGAAATTATCATTAAAGGGTGGCAACAGCACTGGGATCAGTAGATAAGGGGAAGAGATTTGCATTTGATTCAAAATAGACTAGCCATAGTGATAAACAGGGGAGCAGGCATAAGAGAGGAGGTAATAATAACTAGATTAAATATAGGACTGTTAAGGCTAGACTATTGAACCCAAGTGCAGAACACAGACAGTGCACAGTGAGTAAAATTGAAATATTGTTTATTGCTGCGCAGGTAGCTGGAAATTTGGGGGCTCAGGCATAGGCGTAAAGCTGGGCCAAGCAGGGGAAGGGGATGCTGAGAGGAGCCAGGTAGTGTGGTATCCAGACAGGAGGGAGTTATGCAGAGCCCATGAGGGAGACAGACAAGGCAGGAGGTCTGGAGACAGCGCCTGGAGTCAGATGGAGGTTAACTGAAGCCACAGGGAAACAGGTATTAGATAAATGCAGATTACTGGCAGAACAGTAACAATATTCAAAAGGTTGGAGGCGTGACAAACTGCATGGACAAAGTCCACGATCTGGGAAAGTGGAGTCTGAACTGAGTCTTTATGGAAGGACTAGTGATAATGGGTAGCAGCTGGTTGCCTGACTGGCAGAGAGAGAATGTGAAGTTAGGAATTTACGATCAGTCAATCCTAGGTAATCTTCTAATCTTCTTATCTACCTTCGGGATTAGAGCCACATCTGATTGTAAACGTTTATGACTGATATGGGATGCTCTTTGATGAAGATAATAACATGATAGAGAGTGGAAATGTTAAAGTTGACATTCCAGATGTTGGTCAGTAGAGTATTTGTGTTTGAGGAGAATAGCATATGTAGTGTATTTTCTGCTACAGATCTATATATAATGTATTTCTAATATTGTATTTCTAAGCATTTCTAAGCTAAAAGTTCTGTGTCTGTGGAGGCCTTAAAGTATAGTTTATATAACAGTCAGAGTCTTCATATGGGCCTTAATCTGTGTAAACTTGATATGAACCTTGGTTCATAATAGCCATAAGTCTGGGGAGGACAGCTGGTACCATCCTGTATAATGGTCATTAATATCTGGAGGAAAAAGGAACTTCGACTTGTTCTTTGATTCAGTCTCCTTCACTCGGGGTGACATAAGTTAAAGGTCACCACAATCTGTATGCTCTTCTCCTCAGCTGATTATTCAACCAGCATAATTGAAGCTTGACTTGTGGTTTGTGTATGTTCCAGATTTACAAATGTCTCATTTAGCAGACTAGACCATCAACACAACAGCCTGTGAACATCAAAGATGAAGATTAGGATTTCCTCAACTGAGACAGCCCCGGAATTCACACCCTGAGGTGAGTGGCAAGCATAATGTAAACAGACATCACCTCACCACTTGATATCACAACTCTTCAATGGGATGAGTCAGTCACAAGGAATTTAAAGATACATATGGACATACAGAAATGCAGAAATCTTCAAACTATACATACATATGTATATAGCAGAATAGTACAGTATAGAAGTGCAGAAGTCTCTGAAGTTACTTGAATTATTTGAGGTTTGCATTGATAGTTGCATTATTCTTTCTCAGTGGTATAAGAGCAACATTAAACTTAAGCATCAAAAATGATCACAAATGACCTCTTAATTATAGGGGCATTTGCCTTATCCGCAAATGTATCCATTGCTCTTTAATCAGATACTTTTAGATGATTTAGAAAGGAAAGATTTGCTGGTATATGAGCAAGATAGCTTCAGAAAAGCTTGAGCATGTTTGATTTAATATTAATACTTACACTGTTACATCAGTCGTCAGAGCAAGAATTGAGGAAAATTTGTCAACATTCATATGTTTCATTGACTCTCAGTAGCCGTTTGATCGGGTAAATAGAGACCTTCTTCACAGTTGATTTCTAAATTGAGCAGCTGGTGGATGATTTTACAACGCCATTAAGTCTAAAAAACATATAGACAGTTTACTCTCATAAAACATGCACAGGTGTGTGTTTGCGTGCTGTGCACCGGTAAAACACAACACAGCCGATCAATTAACACAATGCACTATGATTCAAAAGTGCAAGCTTGTTCTTCTGAGTCATGCCTGTGTAGTATGCAGTACTACTACTACTACTACAGCAGATAGGTTTTATACTGTTCTTTACTTGAGCTTGTCTCAGCCACCTTCCATAACTGGCAGACATATTCCATAGATAGCATCATAACGGTTTCTCAAATCCCTTAATCAGTAGACAAGCAGAAGTTTACTCCTCGACCTGTATCTGACCCTCCATCACACATAGAGTTGAACTCTCTTTCTGCCAGCAAAGCATCGAAACAGGAAGTATCAAAACAGTCATGTAAAAATAGGAACACACACATTGTATGACTTAAGACATCTGAATCACAGTATAATCCTAATTAACAATAACCAAAAAATGGTCGGATTGGGAACCCATATATGCATAATGTGTCAGCGTTGCATTTAGTGTTGCTTGAAATGACCAGGGCTCAGCTAGTGTTACCTTTTAAAAATCATCGATTTCCTGGGATTCCCTGGAAAATTGGCTTCTTTTCCCAGGATTTAAAATGTCTTATTTTCAGGAAAAATATTAATCCCTAGTGCGCATGCGTGACCAAGTGTACCGTGCTCAAGCACACCTCTTAAGTTAATGATTTAGCTTTTCCAATGAAATGGAACCTATAGGAGAAGAGATTTCATTGTCTGAGTACTACTTTATGCTGATGATACAATTTTATTGGTGGAACATGAAAAAGATCTACGGAAAGTTCTGGATGAATGTTGCTGATAGTTGGGACTAATTATCAACGAAGATCAATCAAAAATAGTACATTTCAGGCAGTCATATGCTGACCAGTATTTAGTTTTCATTTTGCAATCTCATTCATAATGAGCATATCAGTGTTTTTATTCATTGAGCAGGAAGGGAGCTGGGATCAGTGTTGAGCAAAATAAACCATAGAAAGATCTTGGATTTTTGTGTATGCTATGTTTCTGATAATGCATCTGGAATTTGGGGATTGTATGAAGATGTGAATTGTAATACCAAATGTTACACAGCTATTCAATGGGTTTTGGGAGTTCAGAAAGTTACAATAGTTTTGTCCATCAGTGATGATAAATTTAGGACACCACATGTGAGTGTCCTAAAATTCTGTTTAGGTGACAGTCACATAGTTTGAGGTGATTACACAGCTGATTTTGTGCACACTCATCCTTCTTAACTTGACTTAGTGTCATATAAGGTAAGCATGTGAGTGGTGATGTGTGTGCTACCGGCGCAACTGGCAGGTTTATTCTAAAAGGTGCAGACTCTGGAGGAAGAGCCACAGGGGATGCAGGAAGAAGATAACTAGCCTTTATGGGAAATTTGGAACCAGGCAAACTTGTAAGCCAAAATAAACTGCTAAACAGGAACCCCATGACTTTGGGGAGGAGGGACAGGACTGTTGCAGCTGAGAGACAGGCGACTGCTGCAACAGGGGATGGTTTCACATCAGCAAACAGGGGATGGTTTCACATCAGCAGGGACAGAAGATGGTTGCATGTCATCCAGGACAGGAAGTTGGTGTGGATGTTTAACTGACAACTGGGAACCAGAGGCTGAGCCATTGGAACAGGGAATGACTGCATGTCAGCCGTAACACTATATAACACCAGAAACCAAGAGAACAAACAGAAAGAGTAAAAAAAAAAACATGGCCATGACGGTGTGACTATAGAGTAAACACAACTATCATACACAATGTCCCTTGAGTTACTTCATCTTTTCTGGCACATGTGCAAAATCAATATGTCCTCAGTCCCTGCCATTTTTACAAAACTGCATTCACTAAGACCCTACACTCAACACTCACTCTTGGTTAGAAAGGCAGACAATATGCCCACTAGGATTTTACATATGCCCACTACAATATAAACTAAATAAACTAAAAGGACCACTTTCTGGTTGTTAGTGTAGTATAAAATGGTTGTCTCTTGATGTGTTGATGAAAAAGAAGGAGACCACCACTGACACATCTCACTTGTATATTTAAAATAGTTTATTACAAAAGAGAACAGTGTCAAACATCCAATCTTGAGAGAGTCCCTGGTGCTGATCTGAGTCTCTCTCCCTACTCCAGTTTTGGCACCACTATATATAGTTTCATATATCTCTAAAAACTCAACAACAATTGATCTGTCAGGAAAAAACAAACAACCTCTGGCCCATAAACTATACCAGACTTTTAACTTTTCACCTAAGAAATACCTAACCTTTAACCTAAGAAAAACTTAAGAAAAACATGTTGGAATGTCAAAGGAATGTCAATGTAAAATGTGACAAAAACGCGGCCTTACAGCAAGAGGCATGCAATATTAAATGTATGAGGATAGATCTTTAGCTGTGTGTATTTGTGCCTCTAATAAATTGTCATGAAACAGAAGAGTGTTCAGTGTGTGAGTTAAACATCCAGTAATACAGAAAACTGTGCTGTTTGGTAATAAAGATGTGGCTTCACCTGTGGAGAAAATGGAAACCTCTGACACAATAATGACAGGAAATCAGAAGAATAAACTAGACGGAGCAGCTAGTAATGTCTAGCCTCTGGCCTCTCTACTCCTAAGCCATTCAAGATGACTGCCAGATGGTAGGGTTCCTGTTTCCATAGAAAAAGGGTTCAATCTAATGACCTGACCTGGCCTCTTTGCGCAAAGATAATAAAGACTCACAAAGGTGTCTTAACTTTACTTGAATTTATTTCAAAATCTCATCAAGTAAGGTTTTTTCCATGACAATGTAAAAGTAAAGTAGGATCAAATGGTTGGTTTTATCATTTTAAAACATGATTATGAAGTAACTCCATTGTTTTTGCAGGAACCCTCCAAAAACTGTGCGTCTTGTGCGAATTTGTGTATATAAATGTATGTCTTCTGGCTATTTACCATTGGCTGTAATCAGATCACCTGATATGTTTGACCAATCACAGATAATTTCTTTGTTCCTTCATAGACTATTGTAAAAAAAAAAAAAAAAAAAAAAAAAAAATGTGGAGAGGGAATGGATGACTCTGGTGAACATTCAGTTTTTTTGTCTTTCTATTTTTTATTTTGAGATTTCTGATATTTGATTGTGTTTGTTCTTCCTCTTCAAATATGCTATGAATCTATATACTGCCTGAGTCACCAATGCACCACAGCAGGAAAAAGGCAAGAGAGAGGAGAGCAGTCCCCAGTAGGTCTCCGAGGGCTGTGAGGTAGGGTATTGAGTAACTGTCAGGGTCTTTTCCCCTCCGCCACAGACAGTGGATCATACAGTCAGCTGTACACAGCAGGAAGAGGACCTGAGAGACAAAGACATGAGAGAAGTTGTCGAGCAGCAATAAAGTCTGCAGAAGGCAAAATTACCATGACAACTTACTCACCTGAATCAGGGATGCAGACAAGAAAGCGACAATGAAGAGAGGACTTGGCAAAGTGTGGCCTCCTTTCATCAGGTGAATGGTGTATAAGAAGATAAGCTGACCGGGAATGACCAGAAAAAGCAGAATCTGGGCAGATCGATGGTTTGCTCCTGCATGACAAAGCTGAACATTAGAGTATGTATGACCCTTATTTAAATGATAAAAACTTTTGACACTTACCTGAACCAAAGAAAGTGCGAAAAGGGTTGTAGCAGGTCTTACGGTCCTCTGGAACTTCTCCAGTTGAGTAGTTCAAATGCAAATTGGTAGAAATACGACTAGACTGAATGGAGACAAGGTTTCCTCCAATACCTGATTATAGAAGAAGAGACGGGGGTAGGTCAACAACTAGGCCATATTTACAAGTGCGATTTTGGCTAATCTGGTGGTTAAAGGTGCTAAAAACCTTCTGAACCCCCGCCCCCCCAGTGTGTTTCTGCTTTTTACCTTGCGATTGTTGAGACAAAATATAAAATAGTTAGAGTCATGTTAACTTTCCAGAGTTGTAACAAAGTAAGAAACAGGGGAGGGGAGTTTCCGACCCTTTAAGGTCAACGTCTGAACATAAACATGTACCAGTTGGAGCTTGTTTTCTTTAGTTATGTCTTCTTTTTCTATGAGCTTAGACACAGACATCTGATGAACTTGCCATAAACAGACAGCCTCTATTCCAAAGGCACATGCAGGTTATGTAAAGGATGGGTTTGATGTGATTTAAAGTGCAAAGTTTAACAGAAATGGAAAGGTTGCTTTTGTTGGTATAGGATTTCGTATTTAAGTCAGATAATTTAGGTGTATAGCGACTATATAATGTGTATAGCCACATTCACCATCTTAGTTTAGGGTGTGTAATGGGAATTCTTATTATTCATCTTCTCTGATACTCAATCGTAAGCATTCACTGTCTTAAAGATTACCTTGTTCCAAATGAGTAATTATGTCATATGATTAGATGTGTGTGTGTCATAATCTGCTGACCATGACACCACTTATGTTACTTGAAATGCTGATTGAGTAAACATCATGTATATTAAAATCTACTGCTTAACCATTGTCCTGATTGTACACACATTATGACGTGCCTTTTGTGCTGACATTATTCTGATGGTGGAACAAGGTCATCCTTTTTACAAGAATGTATTGTATGTACATTCTGTACATACAATACATATATCTGACAACTTCGCCTGCTCTGGACTCCTTCTTGCCATCATACACTCGAGACTGCAAGGACTGCAGGTCTGCAGGCGCCAGAATCAACTCTCAGAAAGACAACGAACCACTTTGTGTTTTTAAATAAAAAAATTGCCAGAACTAAGATGGTAAACATGTTACATTATGCAGGCATTATTGTGTCCATAAATGTACTTTTAAAACTCTAAAAGCAAAAAAAATGTTGGACAAAAAGAGCAACTCACCATTTATGACTGGAGCATAAACTATAATTCCTCCCAGGTTTGGATCTGACACAGTTTTGTCCAGAATAAGTCCTCCAATACTGAAAGAAAGACACCAAAAACATGTTTTTATGAGTTCTACATAAACATAAACTTTACATTAACATGCTCATCCAAAGAAAAGGGACTAATTGTGAGAACTATTTTTCTTTGAAACATTTTGTTTGACTTGCCAGTTCTTTAATAAAAAAATTGCTCCTGCTTAAATCTTCATGGTATTTAATGCATGTTAGCATTTAGGCTAGACTGGATACAGTAACAGTGATGAAATAAAATTCATAAAGTTGCTAAATAAACATGGAGGTAAACAACAGCACATGGCATGCACTGTGTACTCATGATTTGTGATTCAATCTGTTCACTGTCCTCTTTCCTTTGGCAAAACTGTGGAAGGGAAGTGAACACACGGATGCACACCCTTTCCTTAGGAGTTATATTTACACAAATGTGTCCTGTTTTCACCATTTCTCACTGATCACATAATTAACCAGAAAAAGGCTAGAGTGAGTGTTGTGAAATGTTATTAGAGTGGGGGAAAATGCCCAGGGGTGTAAACATCCTATATAAGCTCTTGTACGTCTCTGTGTTATCAGAACTTTGTTTGATGCTAATATGTTTTTCTGCAGGCCTGTCCTCAATAACTGACTGTGACATTTCAAGGTCTTCTCTGATTCGTGCTCGATGCAGACGGATGGAGACTAAATTCTGTTTATATCTATCATTTGCTCAATATATCAACATTAAATATTTCATGACAATATGAAGGAAATTTGTCTTTGTTATGGCTGTAGAATAAAGACATACAAACAAAATATACACTAGCATTAAAAAATACACACACATATATTGTATATATACTGTGGTATGAACTCTTTGCCTGTAAAGAGCACATCATATTATGATGTAATATGTAGTGCAATTCCTTAATAGCATATACATGACATTGTAACATTGTAAAAACCTGTGGTAGGTTACAAAACAGTTAAAGCTTACTAATATTATACATTTCAAAATTTATAACACAGCTTAATGTACAAAAAAGGAAGTACTCTGAATGTGTATGAGTAAGAAGAAGAAGAAAAGGACAGTTATAAGGCTGAGATGAGTACCTGCTGATGAACATTGCTGTTATGATTGGTTCCCAACCTGTGTACAGCAGGATGTGACTACCTGGGTGTTTAGAGGACATGACCACCCAAAGAGGGACCAGGCACAACAATAACAGATCCACCAGGTATAACACATAGGGATACAGGTCTGTCAAGAGGAAAGGTCATTATTTATTGCTTCATTTTAAACGAGGATTCACTCTAAAACTTCTCTGGATCTCTGATCTTTATGGAGGAGTTATATCAATGGTCACAAGTGCCATCTGTTGGACAAAAGTGACAATTACATGACTTCTGGCTCTTGAAACGACTTGTTTATCACTGTTCCTGTGTGTTACATAATCAGATAGTCCAGCCAACACATCTGGTTCTCATCGTTGTTTACCTATGAAGGAGTAAAACCACTGACTGAAGCCAGCCAGCAAGGCAAGAGTGATGAGATCACCAAAGCTGGCTGCCATGGGTGTGGCCACATTGTCAGGGTTGATTCCCATCCGCTTGGAGCCAATAATCACTCCCACCATGATAATACCTGGGAGACATAAAAGTGAGACAAAGATCATGATCTTTGAGGTGACATGGAGTCAGTCCTGATGGGGATCATTTTATCAAAAACTGATTAAACAGAGAAATGGTCTGTATCTTATTTCCATTTCAACTTAAGTGAAACTAAAACATTCTTCAGTTCTCCATTTACAATTGTCGTCTTGTCAGTTAAAAAGGAAAGTAAAAATGATAAACATTATACAGAACTGATTTGAATGCCTGTTGCCAAAATCCAGTGGTACATCTTTACATTTCTCAAATAAGAATGTGTTTTAGCTTCTTTGCAAGGAAAACACATTGAAGAGGAAGCTTTAGGGGGCATAAATGAAAGAATGAATTGGTCGTAAAGGCTTATACAGAGTCATCAATGAAGAATAATGTAGCGTGGAAGGCTGCCTCTGAACAAAAAAAGAGAATTAGAACAGATTTCACAGGATCCCAGAGTTACCCAGTGCCTGTGTCATAAGTGATTAAACTTTTTATGTAACCAATTTTTTATTTCATTTTTCAAGTGGAAGCAAAGTACAAAGTAATTAGACAGTACATTTGCAGCAGGCATAAACAATATAATCAATGATGCACACATGTACATGTGACTTGAACACAACTAATTAAACTTAATGAGGATTCCTGAGATCACAGGCAAAAAAAAAAGGGTAAGATGTGGGATGTCAAAAAGATTGAATAGATGTGATGGTGGAATGTGTAGAGATGTTTTGCATCTGTCTCAACTTGTTCACATTCAAGGAGAGGTGAAGGAAAAAAGACAAAGGTGATGGCAGGTTGTGTTGTTACCTTGCAACAATGAAGCCACAAAGGCAGTAGAGACACTGGTTGAACAGAGAAGAATTGCGTGATTATAGGGCATCTTTCCCTCTGCCATCCAACCCAACAAGATCGCCAGCAGGGAGGCTAAAAGGCCAAGCACGGTGGCTTGTAGCTGTAAGATGAGGGAGGTAGTAAAAAACATCCACAGTCTAGCCTGGTATTTTAGAGTATAATGTTGCAGATAAACTGTTAATGATACAGATGTGTCACTGGTGGGTGACGTATATTATTAGTTTTCATAGATGACATTAATGTACCTGCTTGAGTGCCAAATTCCCAACGATCAACATCCACTTTTCTCTGGCAAGCTCCATTTTTCCTGCATTCACCTGATGACATTAGATAAAAATTGTTCACATTGTGAATTAATATCAATTTATATTATACATAGATGGCCTCCAAAGTAGTGTTGTTTGTTACTTTATACTCTATGCAGAACATCAGTATATGTCAGCTGTCTCTTAGGAACTCTGTGACCATAACACAGTAAACAATATATGTAGATGACTGATTAACATGTTAATGGATGATTATCATGACAACATCTGAGTATTATAGTATCTACTTTTACAGGAGAACGTGACTTCATAATTGTTGGACTAATGTGTCCTGCAGGGTATTGTGCTGCAAGTTGATCCACTGCTGCAGTTTTCACAGGTCCGTGAGGAGTTTCACATGAGGACAGAAAACCCATGATGCAACAGGGCAAAAATATAATTCTGAGAAAGAGACCGTAGTTAAAACCTATTATTATTATTCACTTTCACTGTAACTCTTTTGCGTATTTTCCATTTATTTTGCACCCATTTTTATTGTGTGTGTGTGTGTGTGTGTGTGTGTGTGTGTGTGTGTGTGTGTGTGTGTTCACGTGCCCACACTCACAGCAGTTGAGAGTCTGGAGGCCAGAGTCATTTCCAGGTTCCCCTTCATGCCTAACACAGCAGGAACCAGAATGAAGATCTCTGTGATTTCCTGGAACACGTCCCAGCTCTGCCATGAAAATACACACAGGGTGCAAAAAATAGTCGGCACCAACACACAATAAATTACCTTTTTTAAAGTGAAGGTGATTTAAACTAAATGCACACATGTTGAAATTTAGACAAGTTTTAGTTTATTTCATGATTTGCTTATTTCTCCAGCAGTTAGTTATTTCTGCAGCACAATCTCATCTTTCTGTCCCATGTATTTGTTTCCCCTCTCTTCATCTCTCTATTTACTTCCAAAAACAGAAAGTTTTCTGAGCATAAACTTCTTAATTTAGCTCCCATGCTCTTGTAAAGACTAGAAATGATGACCTAACCAAACATTTAATCTCATTTAGTCTCACTTAGTCTTCTTCAGCTTTCTCTCATTCCCTCACCTGAACCACCTCAAGCAGCATCCCAGCAGAGACTGTTCCAAGTCCAGCCAGCAGAAATGGCACCAGTATCTGCAGCACCATGGAGCAGACTGTCTCGGCAGGTGCACCGTCACCATTTGGATCCTTTGCTTTTATGGATTCACTGAACCTTGACCCACTGTAAAGTTCATTTGGGAGCAGAGAGTCTGTCTCAGTGTACGTCCCGAGAGTGGTGTTGACTGGTGAAATGGTCTCATCAGAGTTAAATTGTCGTGGACTTGCCGAGTGTTGTGGTATGGACTGATTTGATCTGTGTTGTTGGCCGGGGCTTTTTCCCACAGAGCCACCTGGGGACATCTGCTCATCCTTTGACTCTGGCACAACCATGGTGTTAAATTGGGTCTTGGCAGAATATTATTCCTGCTGCTCCAGCTCCTGAGAAACAGCAGCAGGTACACTGGTGACAAATAGTTGACCTAAAGAAAAATTGATACCAATATTGAACTAACAGCACTGACCACCTAAACAGTATGACCCTGAACCAGTAATTATCCGCATACACCACCACACACCAGAAATGTCCCCAAATACAGGCTGTGTTTCTGACAGCAAAGACAACAATAACTGCACAGAAGCACAAATTAAGCAGAAATGTGGGATGTATAACAGTAGTAATAGCTGGAAAATGCTACATTTAAACATCTCAGCATTAAATAGTTACAAAAAACTATATCAGAGAAATGAAAACTGACTCTTTGGCATGTAGAAAACTTTGCTGTTGCATAAGGCTGTTTCAGAGTCATCTGATGGCACAGATTGCTTGCATTATCATTCTTCATGCCTGCTTCCCATCAGCAGTACTGAGGTCATGTTGTCCGACAGAGACAATGGTCTTAAGAGAGAAGACCTGGTATGAAACAGCTGAGGTTACAGTTATAAGAGTAAATGAATTGGGCACAAAAAACAGACTTGTCAACATTGTGTGTTAAAATGTATCTAAACTAAGGAAGCTAAATTCATCCTTGCAAGCTTGTGTTATATTGTCTGATGCTAAATTGAGGAACGGTAGAAGATCTGGATACCCGAACCACTAACAATACATGGAGGGTAATTCTTATTAAGATTTACAGCAGTTCCATATTTGTTAAACATCTGCTTATACAATTTAAGATTGTACACAGACTGCCCAAACCAATCCCAGCACAAATAAACTGACTCATATACCTCTAGCTATTTGATGTGAGGTGATAAGGTTCTGTTCATGCTGCATTATATTCGCATATCTTAGGAATAACAATTGTTGTCAATGCTTGTTTTTTTGTCTTTACTGTCTATTTAAACTAAAAATGCAAATATGAATAGTTTAATTGTAAGGCAATGGTCTGCAAAGTCACAGCTAACTGTTGCGAATAAAAACTTATCAAATCCTTCAAGAGTGAGTGTTTAGTGTTTTCTCTAAGGGGAACCTATACTGCTGGACCCACAGATGTGTGAAAAAGTCACCACTGTAACATGTTCTACAATATCTAATGGAAGCAAGATACTTCAAACAAAAACGGTATAATGAAAAGCTTTCTTCAGTTAGGCACTAATGGATCAAGATCACAGGGTTGAAGCTAAAACAAGAACCAGAGAGAAAGTTTTAATTCACATTTCAAACTAATTTGCAATGCTAAGTTTCTTCTGGTATGTATCCGTAACTCAGGCGTTTCTGCCAACGCAGACTCTAAATGATCAAACAAAGTGCCAGAATTTTTTAATTCTATAATTTGGGCAATGTTTGCTCTGTAGTTTGGAGTCAAATAGTGGAATAAAGAAGTGCCTTACCCTCAATGTGAAACCATAGGAGAAGAAGAGACGTCTATTCTCACCCTCTACTGCTGACCGTGACTCTCCCTCGTGGCCACTGTCATCCTCTGAATGATGTGCTGAGTCTCCACAGTCTCCACACAAACACACACACACACTTGCTCTCACACACACCACATACCTCTCACTGTCTCACCGCCTCTGTCACGTCTAAAGCCTGCATTGCATATTCTATAGCCTGGATAACACACACACACACGCACACACACACACACACACACACACACACACACACACACACACACACACACACACACACACACACACACACACACACACACACACACTCAGTTTGACAGTCAGTTGTTAAGAGCAGTGTAATACTTGCCTGTGTTGGTAGTATTATAGCCTATAGTCACTCTCTCTAAATACTAGGGACCAAGTCCGAAACCTTGGCGTGCTGATAGACACCTTCTATCAGCTTAAGACCATATCCAGAGTGAAGGGTTTTATGTCCCAAACAGACCAGTAGAAGCTGATATATACTTTCATCTCCAGCAGACTTGACTACTCTAACAGTCTTCTGCTCATTCGCTGCAGCTTGAGTTTTAACCAGAACAAAGAGAACAAACTACATTACTCCAGTTCTAAAGTCTTTTACACTGGCTCCTAGTCAGCTCAAGTTCTGCAAATCACTAAATGGTTTAGGTCCAGAATACATGAATGACATGTTAGTAGAATATAAACCCAGTTGGGCTCTGAGATCTATTGACTCAGATAGTGGAGCCCAGAGTTCAAACTAAACATGGCCAAGCAGCTTTTAGTTGTTATGCTGCACATAACTGGAACAAACTACCAGCAGAAATGAAATCAGCCCCAAAATGTGAACATTTTTAAATCCAGGTTAAAAACACTCCCTATCCTATCCCAGTGACAGCTCTTCTTCTGGACTCCGTTTCCCATGAGCACTAGCGACCATTCACAACATCATGAGACACATCATGGGACTATGTAGCTTCACTTTGTAGCAGCAGTGTTTTGGGTCTCCTATGCTGGCATTATGGCGGTAGAAACCATCGCACCTGACTGGGAGTTTGACCGTTTTGACGACGGCTCTCAGAGTAAGTCCTGACGCGCAGAGACTCCCAGCGACGTGTTAAAGTTAATAACTGCATTAGCCTACAGTGCTAACAAGCGTTGCTAGCCACCGGGATCCGTGTATTTGCTGGAATGAAGCAACTCTTAAACTGTTTACTGCAAATATATATTCGCCTGTAAAGTTAACTCGCATACTGTACACTTAAAATGGACATTCAGTATACTGGGGCCAGTTAATGTGAATGGTGAATACATTAAAGTAAGTGACAGTGACAATTTAGCCAGCGCTGTTTACCTCCATCTATCACACACAGCTGATCGGTTTGACAGGCTAACGACCCTCCGGTAGCTTTACCGGGTAAGACAGCAAATGTCAACCTGTCGCCAACTGTAACGATGGGATTGGTTCATTAAATATAAATATTTAGTGAAAAGCCTTGGGTAGACAGTTTAAGGACTATGTGTCTGCTTTAGAGGGCTTCAGAAATATAAGATTGGCTACATGCAGGTGAAACTGTTTCTGTGAACTGTAAACAGCAAATAATGTAAAGAAATGAAGAGTGCAAGTACTGATGAGATAAGTATTAAAGTAAAGCATTCGTTACTTTAGAGTATATAAGCTTCAAATCATCTTTTAAATACATTTTTGCACATAATGATTGTATGGATTTGAAAGGGATCTTCAAATGCACTTGTATTAACAATTTGTTTTAGAAGAAGAACTTATTCTGAAAAAGAAACTAGTAATAAATGGCTGTTAAGTAGATTTGAACAATGTTTGTTTCTAATATGTGGTGGAATACTAATGACAGAAGAAAATGTCAGTTGTCTGGGAATAGTTCAGATATTGTGAAGACTGCTTATTTTACTGTCCTTCTGAGAGTTAGATAATAAGATAGATGCAACATGTCTCCTATCTGTTGAATATGTAGCTGCACCCAACCGGTGCTTAGCTAAGAATAGCACAAAGACTGAAAACAACTGGTTGCTTGGATCTGTCCAAAGATAAAGAGATAAAGAAAACTGGATCCAGGAAGAGTGCCGGGCTTTGAAGCCAATTTCACATAGTGGCCACACTCTGTAGTAACAATATCACGTGACGCTATTGGCACAGACTTGAAGAGAGACGTCTGTAAATTAGAATAGATTTTTTTGAGCCGCACAACTGCAGCAAAATGACTCATTTCACTATCAGAATGTGATCCACTGGATCTGATCACAGTTTAAAAGTCACATGGTTGAATGGCTTTATTCCCATTTAATTCAGGAAGTGATTTTTTGGTTTCATGCGCCACTGAGCAACTTTCATAGGAATGAACAGGCCCCCACCTTGTACACTGAATCCAGTTCCTTTTATACATTCATTATCCAAAGGTTAACGTAATCAGCAGATTTCTTTATTTCAGTCTTCTCATGTAACATGTTTCTCAAAATATGTATTCCTTTGAGTACAATAAGTAAATTTTTGTTTCAACACCTGTTCTTTATCCAACCCCTCCACCACCAACACCACAGAAATACACACAGAGGTTCAACTGAAGAACTACAGCAAGTTTCTGGAAGAGTATACCTCTCAGCTGAAGGGCATTGAGGAGGCTCTGGATGACTCCATTGGAGATGTGTGGGACTTCACCCTGGACCCAATCGCTCTGAAGGTATTACACTTATAATCAGTCACTGTACATCAATTTGAAAACACTCAGTTTGACACAATTCAAACTTATGTCATTTCCTTCCCAATATTTCGTGACCTCTTACAGCTTCTGCCATATGAGCAGTCTTCTATATTGGAGTTAATTAAAACAGAAAACAAGGTCAGTAACGTTTCTGTTCTAAGTTTCATATCCACAGAGTTGGTTTGTTTTTGTTTTTTGTTCTTTTGATGATCACTATCAGTATGTCGACTGTCCAGGTCCTAAACAAAGTCATCACAGTGTATGCTGCACTCTGTAGTGAAGTGAAGAAGCTCAAGTATGAGGTAATAATGGGTCACGCTGCACTCTGTTTTATTTGTTTGCAGTATTTTATCATAAATGTATTCTCTTGCTCAAACATCATCTCCCCACAGGGATGCTTGTACTTTTTGTAACTTTTGTGCAATGAGGTACATATTCTGACTGTTTAATATTTACTTTACCTTGCAGGCAGAAACTAAATTCTATAATGGCTTATTGTACTATGGAGAAGGAGGTAATCTTTCAGCAATGACTAATTGCTTTTATCCTGAATTTGTTTCCCAATAAAATGCAAAAAATAACGCCTACATGTGCATTTATGTTACAGTGTCTGACACCAGTGTTGTTGAAGGAGAGTCCCAGATTCAGATGGGCAGATTCATCTCCTTCCTACAGGTAGGCAGTGACTAATCATAACAGTCATAATGTCGTTTACGGTAGTTTAAGTCCAAAAACACTGATAGCTTCTCTCATTGTCTTTTAATAGGAACTGTCCTGTTTTGTGTCAAGATGTTATGAAGTGGTCGTCAACATTATTCATCAGCTGGCTGCCCTCTACAACAGCAACAAGTAAGATCCATCAACAGAAGCAGCAGTGTTACACAGTGAATGCAGTGTTCTTGTTAAATTGGCTTAAATGCCCACATTGTGCAATGAGCCTGTATGCAAGTAATGTGTAGTGAAAACTACAATTTACAGACTGCTGGTCTGGTCACTTAGGCTAGTGCCAATGTAAAAACACTCACCATTATTCCTCTCTCATCTTAGGGGTGCAACAAAAATCATTGAGTCATCAGGTGTCCATTTCCAGGCAAGTTTTTACATTTGATGAGTTCTATTTATGTCCTTAGACTTTATCCTCTATGTTTCTAAATAAATCTTACCATATCTGCTTTTCTCTCCCTTTTGCAGATAGTGTATGAACATCTCGGGGAGTTGTTGGTGGTACTGCTCACACTTGATGAGATCATGGAAAATCACGGTACACTAAAAGATCACTGGAAGATGTATAAAAGGTGAAAACATATGCACACACATACAAATATTACAACCTGTAAGATGAAGGAAAAGTAAATTGTTCTTACATTTGTCTGTGGTAGAAATTCAATATATTATTTGTTTATGATGTCAAACACACATCATATTAAAAGTGTCAAATTATCTGGGTTGCTAGTAAATGGCAAAAGCCTGGAAAAACTCAAACCTGTGATTCAAATCAAAAAAGGACATTTTTCAGTGGCATAGCAAACAGAGCAAAACATTAATAATATTTACTAATATGCATCCCAGTTACTATATTTAGGTATTACATCCTCCTTAATTAATATATGTGCATAAGTTGGATCAAGAAATATATTTATTATTTTCTACCTGCATGTATACCTAATTTCCTCCTTTTAAGAAATATATTGTGTAAAGTTTATGATGTTTCAACAAACAGCATACTTTAATAGATAATCAATATATTATATACTCTGTCTTCTTTAACTGTATACTTCTGTCCTAGGTTATTGAAGTCTGTACATCATAACCCTGGGAAATTCTCCATCCCTGAAGAGAAACTGAAACCATTCGAGAAGCTCCTGCTCAAGCTTGAGGGACAGCTGCTGGACGGCATGATCTTGCAGGTGACTTCTATCAGGCCTTTGTTATGCTGCAGTATTCATCTTCTTAGCTGCAAGTCTTTTTGCAAACAGAGATAAAATTCTACAGTGAACATGTGGCTTTTTGAGGCTGAGTGCTTAATTGAGTAAATTCTGTTCACATCCTCTGAGCACAAACAACCCATCATATCTGTGACTGTGTGACAGGCCTGTGTGGAGCAGAGGTTCGATGATCCTGGGGAAGGAGTAGCTGTTGCCAAAAACAGTGCCTTCGCTGAGGAGTTTGCTGTCAACATACGCACCATCTTCACCAATATTGAGTCTAAGATTGGTAAGTTTCACTTCTGAGGATAGATTGGTTTCACAATTGACCACTCTGCGTCAACTTTAAAGTGATTTATGCCTGTGTGGTTTTCAGGTGAACCGTCAGAGATTGACCAGAGAGATAAATATGCCGGCGTCTGTGGTCTGTTTGTGCTTCACTTTCACATCTTCAGAAGTGTCGACAAAAAGTTCTACAAAGCACTACTAGATGTCTGTAAAAAGGTGGTGTTATGTTCTTGGTTTGCCCCTTATTTATTTCTAATTGATCTCAAAGCGGAGTAAACATGTTGCTCATGTATGTTCACGTCTGACCTTTCCTCCAGGTTCCAGCTGTCACTCTGACCGCTAACATCATCTGGTTTCCCGACGCTTTCCTCATCGCTAAGGTCCCAGCTGCGGCCAAACTAATGGATAAGAAAAGCCTTCAGGGCATCAGAGCACAAAGAGACACCTACCTGCAGCAAAGAGCTCAGACACTAACAAAGTCAGTAGGTTAACAAATCAGTCACAGTTTCTTTGCATGAGTTTTACATTTTTAAATTTGAGGGTCTGATTGTTTCTCCTCAGGGATGTTCAGTCATACTATGTGTTTGTGACTTCCTGGATGATGAAGATGGAATCCATCTTGTCTAAGGAGCATAAAAGTGACAAGTTGGCAGAAGACCTTAACAGCAGGTGTAATGTGTTTGTACAGGTAAGAACTGACAGTATTTGCCCTCTAATAAGGCTTGGCAGGCAGGACTGCAGAGCACAAAATGAAACTGCAAAGAACACCACATCACATAGCCATAACATTTTCATTAAATCCTTAAATCCAGGTGTAAATGCACCAAAGAAAATGATCAATATCTGCTTCTTGAATCCACATATAGCTGCTACATAAACAGACGTGCAATATGTTTGCAGATTTGTACCCACTGGGATCATGTTAAATAGCAATATACTTACCAAAAGTGGATTGTCACAATATCTGTGGTTTGAAAACCTGTTTTAAATACATGGCTGTATACCACCAGTTGAAACTTGTCAGGACACTTGTCAACTTTCACTGTTGAGTTCTCTTACAGCCCACTCTTGTGCTTTCTGTCCCTCAAAGGGCATCCTGTATGCATACAGCATCAGCACCATCATCAAGACCACCATGAACATGTACATGTCAATGCAGCGGCCCATGACCAAGACCTCCGTCAAAGCTCTGTGTCGACTGGTTGAATTGCTAAAGGTGTGTTTCCATGCATATTACCGGTACCCGTTTGAGTCCATGAAGCTAATGAAGTACAACATGTGATGTGAATGTAACTCTCCCCTCAGGCTGTGGAGCACACATTTCACAGGAGGTCCATGGTCGTGGCAGACTCCGTTTCTCACATCACTCAGCAGCTGCAGTCACAGGCCCTCAACGCCATCGGCATGGCCAAGGTACACACAACCACACAGATAATAAATCACAGTATTTGAAGGGGACTCACTGTAGTCATCGTGCTTGATATGATGTTTCTCTTCTCGCAGAAAAGGGTGATTTCTGACAAGAAGTACAGCGAGCAGCGACTGGACGTGCTGTCATCTCTGGTGCTGGCAGAAAATGCTCTGAATGGACCCAGCACAAAGGAGCGACGTCTGGTGGTCTCTCTGGCTCTCTGTGTCGGCACTCAGCTGGTACGTTAGGAGAAGTCGCTGGTTAACGTAATACTGACTCTTTTTTTTTTGTTTCCCTGTTTTATTTGGCTTTGAAAATCTGTTGCTTTCTTCTAGAAAACTTTCAAAGATGAGGAGCTGCTTCCACTGCAGCTTGTGCTGAAGAAGTTGGATCTGATAAGTGAACTGAGTGAGAGGTAGGACAGCTCATGATCACATTGAACAAAATCTCTAGTCGCTGCATAACACAATACTTTTTTTTGCTTTTTTTGCTTTATCTGCCAGAGAGCTAAGAATGTAATTAACTATCCACGCAGAAAACTTCAAGTTGTTGCTACTCTTTGATGCTGAGCCAGTGTAAAAGGTAGCTGTCAACATCTTGCAAAATAGAAAGTGAGTGATTTGCAGTCTCAAAACTGTAATTGGCAGCTGCAGGGTTTGAGATCAGGTTCTACCACTGTATACAACCAAATAGGGCGGCATCTCAAACACCCACTCCTCACTTTGACAGGTGATTGATTGAACTTGTAGAGCTCTCTGGCACTTTCTCTGACCTACTTAAAGATACTTTAGGATTCTTGAGACATATTTTTAAGGATTATTTTCCTTTGCTTCTCAGGGTCAAGCTTCAGTGTGACTGCAGTTTCCTTTATTGGCACCGAGCTGTGTTTCCCATCTACCTAGATGATGTATACGACAACGCTGTGGACGCAGCACGCATTCACGTAAGCAGAATGGCCACTGTTATACATGATACCACATTAATTCTTACTTGAGATGACACAGGGCAAGTTTATTTATATTGTACACTTCAGCAACAGGGCAATTCAAGGTGCTTTAAATAAAACATTAAAAGCATTGAGACAAAGTCCAAATGCAACACACCATAAAAGGACACTTGAATACATTTTAAAATGGTCATGAAACAGTAGAGACAATATAACATAAAAACAAGCTAAAACTGAATGAGACAGAAACATAAGAATAAAAGTGTAATGTAAGAAATGAACAATTATGTGGTTTACTTAAAGGCAACAGCAAACAAAAAGGTCTTCAGCCTTGATTTAAAAGAACTGAGAGTTGCAGACCTGCAGTTTTCTGGGAGTTTGTTCCAGATATGTTGAACATAAAAACTGAACACTGCTGCTCCATGTTTAGTTTTCTGTCACATGAAGTAGGCACAGTGGTTCATTAGATCATTTATATAAGCTGTTGTCTCTTTGTTTTAATTTATTTTAATTAATACTTCATCCTTCTACTTGTTGATCGGCTATCCTGTTGTTCTGCCATCCTGGATTGATGCCCTGGGATTGGTCGAAGCAGTACATGTTTAGTGCACTAAGGGACAGTGTGCCATCCATGTTGCATGCCAAACACATGGAATCAGGTGACCAGCTACTGGGGAGCTACGACAAGGAGATCATGGATGTTTTTAATGAGGTGAGAAGGTTTGACACATAAGTCCAATCACACAGGCAAAATCACGGGATCCTCAACCTCTTTGTATCCAGTGTACATTTGCTAGCCTGTTTAATTTTCTGTATTCCTGTACATCTCTTGTAGCACCTGCTGGACAAGCTGTGTAAGGAGATTGAGAAGGACCTGCGTCTCTCTGTCCACACTCACCTAAAGCTGGATGACAGGAACCCCTTCAAAGTTGGCATGAAGGACCTGGCCCACTTCTTCTCCCTCAGACCTATCCGGTTCTTCAACCGTTTCATTCATATCAAAGGTGCTCAAAATACATCATCATCAGTACAGTTTCCTTAAGCCAGGGCACAACTCGGCAGTATTTGTTGTGGATACAGGATCTTTTTAAAAGTTGTTCTTATCTAAAATAGATTTGATGTTTTTTGGGTTTTTTTAAATAAAGAGCTGCTGCCTTAATTTGAATGAGTATGTTCTAATTGAAAGATGTCCTGTATAATGTTGCCACCTGCTGGAAATGTCTAACATTTTCTATGATTTCAAATGTCTTTTCAGCCTATGTGACCCACTATCTGGATAAAACATTCTACAACCTTACTACCGTTGCCCTGCACGACTGGGCCACCTACAGCGAGATGAGAAACCTTGCCACGCAGCGCTATGGACTTACCATGACAGAGGCACACCTGCCCAGCCAGACCCTGGAGCAGGTCTGTGCGGTTGCACCTGACACATCACAGTTGGAAGTTTTAATGATGAGTGATAAACGGTGGATTAACTGTATGTCCTGTGTGTTTTGATCAGGGTTTGGACGTGTTGGAGATCATGAGGAACATTCACGTTTTTGTTTCACGCTACCTTTATAACCTCAACAACCAGGTAGCCTGAATGTTAATCTTTTTTCTATTAAACCAAGCTCCTGTGCATTGTGTGCAGATTTTAGTAAAATTGTAAAACTTTTAACAGATCTTCATTGAGAAGGCGAGTAACAACAAGCATTTGAACACCATCAACATCCGTCATATCGCCAACTCTATCCGCACCCACGGCACAGGCATCATGAACACCACAGTGAGTTTACAGGAATGGCAGCGGCATGTTTAGGGTTTTTTTTGTGCGCCTCTATTTGTACTTGTTTACTGAACTTCTTCCTTCTTTCTGCTTTCATCAGGTGAATTTCACCTACCAGTTCCTGCGTAAGAAGTTTTACATCTTCAGTCAGTTTATGTATGATGAACATATCAAATCCAGACTCATCAAGGACATCCGCTTCTTCAGAGAAACAAAGGACCAGTCTGATCAGAAGGTGAGGAAATACTCTGTCTTTGCATGGTTTAATTTGATCACATCACATAGACAAAGTGAATTAGACAAATGGTTCATTTTGCAGAAAATGTTTTGTTTTAGAAACATTATTTCTAAAACCATTTAACTTTCAGTCTTTTATCATTCAGCTGTCCATGTTTTTGTTGTAGTATCCATTCGAGCGAGCGGAGAAGTTTAACCGTGGCATCAGAAAGCTAGGCATCACTCCTGATGGACAGAGCTACCTGGACCAGTTCAGACAGCTCATCAGCCAGATTGGTGAGAGAAACACATAAATGTTGTTGCTCTGTGCTTGGTGTACCATCCATGTGTGGGCAAATGTAAGCCAGCACCTCTTTTTTACCTTGTTTTCTTTCAGGTAATGCTATGGGCTATGTACGTATGATCCGCTCTGGAGGCCTCCACTGTTGCAGCAGTGCTATCAGGTAAAAGAGTTGTTTCAGTGCTGTGTGTTTATAGATTTTACTCCCTGCATTGTCAATTTAAGCTCTCATACATCATTGAGATTTTAACCCCAAGTGTTATTTTAAAATAAAATAAATGACCTAATATGTGAGATTGTCCACCTCATTGTTGAGTATGTGCTCACTGAAATCCTTAATGTTGCATCTCTTTAATGTTTTTTGTGTCTTCTGCAGGTTTGTTCCAGACCTGGAGGATATAGTCAACTTTGAGGAGCTGGTGAAAGAGGAGGGGCTGTCAGAAGAGACCCAGAGAGCTTCTAGGTACTATAAACCTGCTTTGTAACTCTAAAATATCACTTGCATGTCAATCTTTGCCTAGCATGTCTTGTTTCTCTGTTTTCTGTGGATCACTACACATTTTTTAGTGGGTATAGATTAAAGGGTTATTTAAATCCAATGTCAGGTCCACAGGTGCTTCAGTTATGTCTAAGTTAGAATAATGTTGAAATTCTCACTATATTTCTGTTTTTTCACCCATAGGTGGCACCACAGCTTGACAAATGTAAATGAAACATCTCCCGTTAATTGCACAGTACCCCTCTAACATTGTCTGTCATTCACAGCGTGCTGGATTCAGTGTTGGGAGATCTGACCAGCAACTCTGCCGAGGGGACGGAGTACTTCAAGATGCTGGTGGCAGTGTTTGCACTCGAGTTTCGCAGTGCAAAAAACATGCATCTGAGAAACTTCTACATGATTGTACCCCCTCTGGTCAGTGTTACTACCTGTCACACTCATTTTAATATTTATTTGTGTTTACCCTTTCTGAGATGATGATGATTTTTATCTTGACTGTTTTTGTCTCTTAGACTGTGAATTTTGTGGAGCATTCCATCAGCTGTAAAGAGAAACTCAACAAGAAGAACAAATCCGGAGCGGCTTTCACAGACGATGGCTTTGCTATGGGTAAGTTGACTTAAGTCCTAAATTGCAGATAGCTGGCTGGAAACTCTGCAAGTTTTGCACCACTGCTCAGCTGTTGACTGTCTCTCTCTCGCTCTCTCACGCTCTCTCTCAGGTGTGGCATACATTCTGAAGCTCCTGGACCAGTATCTGGAGTTTGACTCGCTGCACTGGTTCCAGGCTGTCAGAGACAAGTACAAGAAAGAGATGAATGCTGTGGTGAAGGAGCAAAATGTGCAGTCCGCCAGCCAGGATGAAAAGCTGCTGCAAACTATGAATCTCACTCAGAAGAGGCTGGATATCTACCTGCAGGTACAGTCTCAGTTTTCAAGAGGATCCATCCATCCATGTTGATTTTCATTTGATTGTTAATTATTGTAGGCTGTTTTTGTTTTTTTTAATGATGGGCTCTATTTGGAAGCAGATAACTGTTGTGGGTGCTGTGGAAGATGGAAAATAATTAACTATTTTGGTCCTCCTTTCACTGCAGGAGTTTGAGCTGCTTCACTTCTCTTTAAGCAGCGCCCGAATCTTCTTCAGAGCGGACAAGACTGCAGCCGAGGAGACTCAGGAGAAGAAGGATAAAGGTAAGGCCGTGTTGTGATGATTAATTAGTCTTAAATTATGCAAATCCAAGGTTTTTTGTACAGGATTTTTCATAGATAAAAATATCCGTCTGATAAATTAATGATGAAGTCTGCATGCAAATAACTTAAATGCCATTTTTCTCCACCAGAAGAAGCTGCCAAAGGAGGTACCCCAGATGGTTCCACCCCCACTGATCCTGCCTCAAAGTGATGTTCACATGTCCGAGTACAACTCTTGACAGTGCTTTAAAACAAGCGAAGGAGATGCCTGAAGAGATGTGAAGGTCTCAAGCAGCGAGACGTGCATTTCAATGATAAAAAGATTGGAAACTGGATAAAACAACAGACGAGGGAGGGGGAATGTAGGATTTTTATGTCCCATGACAACGATCATCTTCATCAGAGAAAGAATGTGTACTCAAAGTGCTACTGCAGGAAGTGTCTTTTTTTTGTTTCCATTCAACAGAAACATCAATGTAACATCCCGTCACTTTTCAATTTGTAGTATTTACGCAAGTGACTGCAATTTGAAAAGGTCAGTTGGCATAACGAGTGTAAGGTAAAAATGAGTCCTTTCATTTGCCAAACAGCCTTTTAATACTTTTACACTCAGTCTGAACAGACTGGATTATTTTTCTACAGTCTGTCAGCGGCATGTGTGTTCTCTGCTGAGTTCAATCTTTGACTGATTTGCATTTGTGTTCTGATATCAGTGGAGTGTCAAATGTACTAATTGTGATAACATGATTGTTCATAGCCTTAAATGGCAGCTGTTTTTAATGCCTCTGTAGAGTAGCACACTATTGAGGACTCATCAGAATGTTTTTCGATGTAAAATCATCTCCTTTGTGTGCCATATTTGTGTACTGCTAATTTTTGTTTTGTCCATTTTATACATTGTATAGGTCAAGGTGTATGTGCCTTTCTGCACTGTGGATATGTGTTTCAGTAACCTAATGAATTAAGAAATGCATCAAAACACACAATCCAGTGAGTGTTGCACAATACTGAAGAGTCATTATTTCTCTGCAGCACTGGAGGTAAATCATTAAAGTTTTAACATGCCTCTTGATTTTATAATCAATCAACATGTGGTACATGTGGCAATAAGGCCATAATTTGGTCAAAATTACATTCCATGAATTAACTTGCTTGAAGAGAAAATCTTTGAAGTCTAATAAAAGTTGCACTTTTAACTTAGAATTTAGTGTCTGTCAATCTTGAAGATACTTAATGCCTTTAAGCTGAACGTTCCAATATTAACAGAGTTAAGGCTACATGCCTTACGAAAAGCTCAACTCTTCCCTGTGGATGTTTCCACCTGTGCATTATGCAAGTCTATAAAACTTTGTTCATCTGAAATAAACCTAACATGGTTTAAATCCATCATAGCAATAAACAAGAGACACACAGTGATTCAGGAAAGCCTTTTCTGCTTTAATACAAAGAAAAGAAGCTTTTTACTTCAGAAAATACAAGATTGGTCTGGATTTTTTTTCTCCACAAATTGTCTGTTTTCCTTTTCCTATGAAATGCTGCTGGTCACTGCTGTCCCAACAGCTTGAACTGAAATACATCCCTTCTTTTTTGCCTTGGACTCCAAACTCAAGGGATGATCTCCATGTTTATTTTTGTGTTTGTTTGTTTTTTGGGCTGAGAATCAGGCCTTTCCTTAAATGATATTTTAATTTTGTTTTGTTTTGATGTAAGTGCCCACAGTGCCATGTGACACCCTGTCCAGCAGATCCAGAAATGTCCTGTTACGTCCACATATTGCATCCATGCTCACCTCATAAAAACGAGATGCAAGGCAGGGCAAAAATTCTTCCAAAATAGATGTCATATATATATATATACATACATATATATATATATAGCAATCATATATACACATTCGTACATACATATACTAATTTATGTGATGCAAAGAAACAAAAAATGTACACATTTCTTACAAAATTGTAACAAAGACTGGAAAGTGTTTTGTGTAGCTGTTTAGCCTCTGCGAGGATTTGTCCACATTTGTGGAACCCAAAGCAGTCTCCCAGATTTGTGTCCATGTTCAACTGGCACAAAACTCACATATAGAGAGACAGACAGAGGGGGGAACAGAATGAGACAGAAAACAGTTTGGTGGTGCAAATACAGAAGATTGAAGGAATCAATGTAAACGAAAAAAAAGGGGGGACGAAGAGGGATGCATGAGGAAAAGTTGCATGCACCCCCCCGCCCCCCGAACCCAAAGAAAAATGGGAAGAGAAAAAAAAAAAAAATCAGGGAGTGTTTCACATGAAAAAGCACAAACAAATTTTGTGTTCTTTTATTACTAAATATAGTGCAACAATAAACATTGCATTTCTTTCACCCTTTCACTTGCGTCTGAGGATGTTAACTCCCCGCCTGTTTTCTGTTCTTAACACTTGTAAATATGAGGCGTAACCCTTGTTCTGTCACTGTCCTGTGCCACAAGGTGAGTCCTCCTCCGGGAGAAAACAGACTTCAGATTCAGAGACGTAAACATAACACAGACCCTGCTGGAAACAAGACAAAAAAAAAACAGGAGGAACATAAAGAATAAAAACAGAACAAGTGTTGGTGTTTTGGGCAGCATGTAATTTGGAAAGGCAGGGCAGTTTTGATGGTGGCGACGACCCCCCGCAGTCAAATAGCCAAATCCTCGAGGAATAAAAACCAAGCTGTGTGAACCACAGCGCACTCCCTGGACAACAGCGTTGTGTGCAGGAACAGCTGTGGCCTTTGGACTGGTCGGGCCTTAGAAGGCCTGCTGGGCTGGGTTGTAGTTGAACGTTGTTGGCACATGAGGCCTCTCTTCCAGCTTATCATACTCCAGATGAAACTCCTGAGAGATGCAGACACAATGTTGACACGATAGGAAACAAACCACAACAAAACACCTCTAATATGCCATTTCACCTGATGAATACAGTGGAAAGCTGCAGACTCTCACCTTGGCTACTTTCCTCCAGTTAAGACAATCAAAGAAGTAGTAGGTTCCCCTCTCGTAGGTGTTGGTCTTCAGTGTAGGCTCCATGCCAGGCGCCCTTGTGATCCAAACCCGCTCCTCTTTGTGATACCGCCAGTCCCGGTTAAAGCTGGAGAGAGAAGTTATGAAAGAGGAATTATAAAAAAAAAAAAAAAAAAACTAGCCTTTGACCGTGATTTCATTTTCATCCCATAACATCATCAACCACAGCTTGACACACACATTAGCCACAAAGGCCATTTGTAGAAATTTAAATTGCTGGCAACGTCCAGATGGAGACGAAAAATTATTACAATCCTTCTGTGAAGAAAAACCTTTTACAGAATAAACTTGGATCATATTTTTGCAGTAATCGCCATTCAAAAAGGTCAACTACTCACAGCTCTACTGCTGCCAGAAGCTGTAGTAAGTCTCCACCATTCATGTAGTACAGGTAGAACAGCAGGTCTTCACCGTATCGTGCCAGTTTAATTGCAGCCAGCTACAGGAGAGGCAGAACAGCAAAGACAGAATGAGAAGAAAGAGTTTGGTACATGTACTTCTTGAGGAGTGCAACCATTTGTTTTGGCACCGTTGTCAAACTCATCATTACCTTGTCCCTTATGTGGATGTTGGTTAAGTACTCCGATGGAACATGAAAGTCTGAAAAATAAGAGAAATGACCATTAGCAGCTCTCCAACCGTAACTATTACATGTTTATGTACTTCCTGTCTGTCATCATCTAAATGTCTGCAGACTGGCCCTAACTCTTCTTGAAAGCTAATCAGGTCTGCCAAATCTGGACCGCCAAATCATCACTAAGCTACTACATACTTCAAGTTAATGTCTTACCAATGTCCTGCGGTCGACAAGGTGCTGAAGCCCAGGGAGAGGCGAACTTGGGGTACAGGTTTCTGTCAGGAAAACAAGTCATCACAATAACATCAACAGCAGAATATTTGCAAGACACGCAACAATTCACATCAATGCAATGATCTGTTACATGCAGTCCACAAGAAATAAACCTCCCCAATGAACTAATTACTGAGTAAGACACTCAAACTGGCTATTTTAGAAATCAATTGGGCCTGAGCTACCAGTAAGGGGGGAAATATTGTCATCATGTCATTTAGTTTATTGCCTAGAAGTTGTGTTTGTGTGAAACCTGAATGCTGTCACATTTTTTGCACGTTGGGTATTTTCCACATTATTTGTCACTGGTAGTAACAATATTGTGGGCAGTAAAATGAGGAAGATCTAACAAACTAAACTCAATTCTGTTTTTCGATGATATGGAAAAAGTCATTCTCATTCAATCACGATCAGGCTTTTGCGATTCTCTTCCCCAGTCTTCATTAACTCATCTACAGATGGTCCAAAATTCAGCTGCAAGGATGCTGACTGGTACTAAAAGGTGAAGTATATCACGCCAGTCAAATCCTGTCTTTATTGGCTCCCTTTTAATTTTTGGAATTCAATTGAAGGCCATGCTGATCGCTGATCGTTTTCCAAGCTTCTTAATGGTCAGGCCTCATCTTATATCACAGACCTTATTCACTGGCACTCAGCTCTGAGGTCTCTTCGGTCGGACAACATATCTCTCTTGTAAATCCCACAGTCACAAATAACTCTTACAGGTGAGTGAGCTTGTGCGGTTGCTGCTCTGTGACTGTGGAACCAGTTGCTGTGAGATATTTGATGTGCTCCAGCTGTTTTTAAATCATGACTCAAAATGTACTTTTGTACAGCACCTTGGTCAGCTTAAGCTACGTTTAAATGTTCTCTAGATATAAACTTTACTTAAACAGATTTGGGCCCATTACATGCCATTGTAATCTTTTGTGCCCACAACACATTTTATATTGCATGAATGACTAGTTATTAACATTTAACAAAGTTAATGATTAATCAATTTATCTGTCATACTTTTAATGGATGACTGCAGCTTAAACCTAGCATTTGATAAAACTCAGCTACTGATTTTGACTGTTATCTGTCCTAAAAACCTGTATTTATGGTAGAACAGCTGTCTTACTCTGGTGAGTTTAAGTTGAGTCCCAGTGTCGTGAGGTCACTTCCTAGCGCCAGATGGACCATCCCCGGATCTGTCTCTGCTGCCCGGATAAACGTCAGAAGGCCAATCATGCCGAATTGGTCTGTCACCATTCCTGAGGGAATATTTGTCACCCGGCCTGCAGTGGCAGCATAATACAGAGTTCAACAAACCGCTGAAAGTGGGCTGTGATCTACAGTAAATACTTACTGTCAATACATTACCTCCATATTTCTAAACCACACTTTGAGCACGCACTGGAGAGCAAACCAAGCCAATTATTTTTTAACAACTGATAGTCACAGACAGACTAATGGAAAGATGATGATGGTCTGTAACATACTGAACATTTTCTTTTGGTTTCCTCACTGTAGCCTATCCAATAATTATTTAACCCAAAATGCAGGGTAGAGAGCCCAACTGCCTCACCCAATGTTGTGCGATTAAGAAGGGATGTCTCAGTGGAATTGGAGCGATACGATTGGCTGAGAGGTCTCACCATCGGGCAACACCTGGATCCCTTTCTTCTGATTGTTGTTCTGTGCTGAGGCCGTCTTGTCTCCAGGGAACTTGGGCCCATCTGCATTGGATGTGCTCTTGCTTGTGGAGTTCAAGTTCTGCAGGAAACAAAGAAAAAAACTGTTTTAAACACAGAAAAAAGGTCTTTACTGTGTAACCCTGACACACAGAAACAGGCATCCTGCCAGACTCTGGTGCAGAGCCATCAGTCACACACTTACAGTTTTGCTGTCATCGTTGTTCAACGTAGGGTCCTTATAGTTTGGGCCAGGCAGTGCAGGGAAGTCCTCATTGTGGATTGAGAAATCTTGTGTTTGTTCAGTAGATGGCTTCGTCACCATGCCAACTTTATGACGATGAATACAATAAAGAGGTGGAATAAGCAATACATCACTACAAAAATCATATCATTGGAAATTCTTGTTTCTATTGACTTAGATGTGTACTGGAACATATCCTTCACTCGTATCAAGTTTCCACTCAAGAAACTGATTTTCTGTCCTATGAGACCCTACCGCCTATGGTTTAATGTGTATAAAAATGAGACAAATCGGCAGCCTAATGGCCTACCATAAGGAGCCCTTCCAGCCAGTGGGTTGAGCACCGGTGTTGGGTTTCCGGTCCCTTCTCTCCGACTCCTGTCTGCTAATGCAGGGAAGTCTGACAGATCCAGTCCCGTTACATTTTCACTCCCATCTGCAGCAATAGGAAGGTTAACAACTTCTAACATGTAATGTCACCTTAAGCACCATCTATGTAATTACGTAGAAAAAAATAATTTCATAAAGTAACCTTTCTAAAATGCAATCAAATAATAGGTGCCCCTCAGTAACAACTCATATTAACTCAAAGACAACTTTGTAAAACTTTTTTTTCAGGACATGCATACAAAAGCGGTTGTGCTTCCTGATGCCTTTTTAAAACTATTTTACTCTAAAAGAAAATGAAAAGAAAAAATGTGAAAAAATACACTGCAAATTATCCCTCAAACTAATTGAACTAATAATTCAGTATTGTGAAACAAGTGGTGTTTTTACAGTGATTTTGGTGTAGTTTCTTTCCGATAAATCCGATTTCAAGCCAGATGTGTTTGTTTACAGAAAACCCATAAATGAACACATATAATGATACTTTGGTATCAACACACTAACCTGTGCCATTGAAGATGTTGCTTGATAATGAGTTGTTCATCCCAAAAGCCTGATTGCGGTTCATTCCAAATCCTGACATGCTGCAAAGAAAGAGGAAACCAAAACCAAATATTAAGGACTGCTTCCGCACATTAACTTACCTTAAAAAGTAAAAAACAAGGTTGTATATTCATCATACATTGATTCATATATTAGTTATTTTTTATCAGGGACTATAGCAGACACAAAGGACAGGCAGATATCTACAGGAATACATTACACTTGTCAGCAGGAGCAGACATGCAAGTTATACTAACTCAATCCACGTACCTGTTTATGGTGAACGGCTGGCGTGCTGGTTGCTGTTTGGGCATACAGATTATACTGGGCGAGCTGCGGTTAGGGCTGCCCAGCCCCGAGCTGCCCATACTATTGGTCCTGCCACTCATACCAATACCTTGACCGACCTGAGAGTGGTTCAGCATGTTCCTTGTGTTCATCGGCAAGGTCGCCCTATTGACACATGATCAGGTCTGATTTAGTACATTCAAATTTTTCACTTATTTCATGTCAACTTCCATTTTTATTTGCAGGTCTTATTGACTGTTGTAAACCAGATAAGTGTGTCCAAACTGTGGCTGCCAACAGACAAAAGAGCAAGAAACACCTTCATACACACCTGCTTGGTGATGGAGGGGTATGGAGGGACATGGTGGGGACCCCTGTTGTGGGGGTGATATGACTTGGTAGCTGGGTGCCTTGCGTTAAATTTCGGTTTAACTGAGGTGTATTGTTCCCCATGCCCCTTACCGAAAAGCCGAGTGCACCTGCAGAAACAAAGAAGAGAAATAGATGCTGTCACACAACCCAGAGAAAACTGGCTGACTTCAGCAAAATGTTACACATTCAAATTTTCAGTAACTGGTTTTACTTGTCAGAGTTCCCCTAAATAACAGTTCAACTAAGTCTGACTACTGCTCAAACTATTCAAATGTGGATTTTATCCTAGTATGCTACATACTGTGAAGAAAACTGTTGTGTATGCGGGACTGTGTAACACTCACTTTGTGGACCGTACAAACTTGCACCAAGCTGCGACAGCTGACCTGATGATGATGGTGAGGGAGAAGACAGCATCTAAAAGGAAACATTCACAGATACATAAGACAACAGAAAAGTGTCTCCTCTTTATGTTCATTTAAAGAATTAAAGTTTGTAGACACAAAACAAAACTCACATCTTTGTCCGACCGATGTGGGAACATCGACGGCTGGTTGTAGTACATGTTTTCATCAGGAAAGTCGTTATCGACTACCTCGACGAACTCTACAAATTTCTTTCTAGCACCAAACATGCCTTTCGTCACCTGCAGAGAGAGAGAGTGAGTTAGAGCAGAGCTGCTGTTTAAGGAACGTGGTTGACACCATAGTGGCAAAAGATCATTCATTGCAAACAAGCAAGGAGACAAATACAACTTTACACTGACCACTGCATTTCTAATATTAACACACCAACATCTGCTTGAATCCCATTGTTCCCATTAAATTCCCTCTTTAGTAGTTCCCATGAAATATATTTCTTGTATCTGACAGCATCACATACAATTTAATCTACAGCAGGTTGTTTCAGCAGCACTGACACTACATAATAATGATAATAATTTAATTTGTACAGCATTCATTAACAGTGAAATTCAAAGTGCTGTGGTGTTAATAACACAGAGGACACAGCATTAACTAAATTACAGGAGTTAAGATGGAAGGAGCCTTCCTGAATAAAATATTTAACCACAAGACTGCATTTTTTTGTGAGTGCACCTTTAACTCACATGGAAAATGAATGGTGCATCATAAATTCTAACTAAGAGGTTCTTCAGTCTGACACAATTGGCATGTTGGGGTGTTAAAGTAAAGTTTTGAACTGCTTTACAAACTGGATGACAAAGTTAAACCATACCAAACAAACTAATGATCTTAACAGAGAAAGATTAAACCAGCTGACAGCAGACCTAAGTGTTGACTTGCTTGTTAAACTTGTTTGATTGTTAGAATGTTACCTTATGAGTCTGCTCCTCTACATAACAGCAGCAGGGCTAACAAGCTGCTGTGGCTAACGTTAGCAGGCTAGCTGCCTGTAATCACTTTGCGTTAGCTTAACTAGCTTCACGACAGCTAAGCTAACAGGGAGCAAGGTACCACAGCATTCCCATGTCTTTACAGCTCCCAAATACCTTGACGTGACTACCAAGCAGCGGCCACTATCAAACAGTAAATTGGGCCCTCTGTGCCTCCATATCTCCACAATCAGCTGTCCCCTTTTCTCGGCTCAGTTTACGCTTCGTTTGCAGCAGCAGCAGCAGCAGCAGCAGTGAATATCTGCTGGAGCTAAAGGCTAAATACCCGCTCCGTGTCGAAACGGTGGGAAACAGCGAGGCAAATAGCTTATGCTGAAGAGTTAAAAGTGTACCGAGCCGCTTTAATGAGACGAGAAATACGTTAAATACCCTCACCGCATCAATTTCCCTTCTCTTCGTTAGATCCAAGATGGCTGTGTGTACTCTCAATCGAAAGAGGGATAGCCTTTACCCTCTGACCTTACAACCTGCTTACCACTTCCGTACACAAAACTGCCTAATCAAAGTGTGATCCTTCTGCTGAGTGCTGCACAGTCCACAAGAACAGAGCAAAAACAACTCAGTTATACCTAAATTAAGCTATATAAATTTAGTATTAGTTATAAGCAGTGACACCACTGTGAAATTATACTGCCTTCCTCCTGTGATCATAAATGTGTTTTAATATGGACATATAGAGCTCAGCCAATGTTGAGCTTTTCTCAGTCAGTAATCTGTTCATAGTATTACAATAACAAGACAGCTGTTTGTTTAACTCAGTTCATCAGAGTAATGTTTTTTCAACTCAACTCACTATGATGATACATGTTACAAGAAACAATGAATGAGCTAGTTTATTAGCTTGCAAAGTACAAAAAATCTTAAAGCCCCCTGTCCCAATGCAAAAATGTGATGTTACTTCTGGATTTGACACTGGAGGGTTGTTTTAAGATTCATCTGCTGAAGAGGGGGAAAGTTCTGAGTTTTAGGAATAAGGCCACAATCCTTTACCTCTAAGTTGTTGTTTTTTTTAAATCTATAAAATCTATCTGAAGCATTATTAAAAGAGTGCCTCTGCCTGTTAACATTATAAAGCTTTTGCCTGCCAAGAGATGAACACAGAAAGCAGTCTCCTCTCAGCCATCTGGTCCTGAGGCTGGCTGACCTTTCACCTTCTGACATCATAAGCCCACCCAGCCTCACAGCAGTTCATTCAGAAGATTGGAGCTAACCAACTGTATGTAAAGAGAAGGATTATTCACATTATTTAGATTTTGATGCCTCCAGTGCACTGAGAATTTAATTTCTAACCTTTTTATGTAAAAGCCACATCAGACACAACCTATTATTCCACACAGAATCTTGCTACATGTCTGAAAACATGTCTGGAGCATCGTAAACATATGGTCCACCTTAGCTGTATAAATGTCAGCCATAAAAAATGTTGACTATGGTAGTCACATGGTTCTTTCAGTCTGCATTGTACTGGTGCCTCTTATAGGCCCTCGGTCAGTAAGCAGATAAGGAGAGGGACAAGTGCTAAAAACAATCTGTCAGTGAACAAAAACAGACGAGTGGGAGGACCAGTGCCCCTTCTGATAAGCAAAATGAAATTCCTTCACAGTCTTATCTTATTAGAAAATAGACTTAATAAAGTTATGCTGATAGCATGGCTAAATCACACCTCAGACAGGATCTGGTGATTTGCCACTTCTTACAGTTCGGGAATACATCTTCCCATAACATGGAAACTAATAAATGAGTATGCTACTTGGATTTGGATGATTTTAAGAGTTGCTATCGCACTGAAGTCTTGACCACACAATCACGCCACGGAGGATCTACATACAAATCAAACAGGCATACACAATGTGGCATTGAGAAAACATAGATCTACACTGCCATATTCTCTCCACCACTCCTCAAGATGCCTCTTTAAGCAGTAACTTAAAACATTTCTCCCTTAAAAACTCCAAAACATTTCAATGGTTTGATTTATTCCTGTCAAAATCAGAGCAAAATACCAACAGACTGCTTCATTCGCCTTCCAAGAACAGTGACAAATTCTTACTTTGTCATTTTCCAACTTTCCTGGCCTGCTGCCACAGACCCACGACTGCGTCCGGACTGATTAAAACAGATTGTAAATGACCTTTGCTGCTCTTTCATCAGAGAGCACTTCTTATGCTTATCCATGACACCCTGCCCCTCCCTGTCTCACTCTCTCCCACATCTGTCATCTCGGAGAAGAAGGGGGGGAAAGTCATTAGGCACAAATGGGGAGGAGAAAGCAGCTAGTGGTTGCTATCGCCTTGAAAGTCCGGGCAAAGCTCAGAGCCAGTGAGTGTACTGCGCTGGGGAATATCTGCCCAGGGAATATGAAACATTCTCAGCTCATTAAGTTGGATAAACAAATGGCTTACTGTTCGAGATGCTGAGAGTGATGGACATCAGCAGGAAGACAATAGAAAGTAGGTGTTTTTCAATTCTCATTATGATCATCTTCATGTTGATTGTTTTTCCTGTTTTCTTGTTGAACTGGCTATGCTTATTGTTATTGCTAACTCACATGCATGTTTTAATTTAGCATCATATCCATCTGATTGCTGCTATTTGGAGTTTCATGCTGATGCTGTGTTAACAATTGGTTTTGCTTTTGCATATTATCAAGATCAATAACTCCAGAGTGACAGTGGCAGAGCTTTAATGGAACACCATGAAATTTACTTGAAGACACCAACAGCTGTCCTCTCTGCAACCCTCATCTGGCAGTAAATTGATCTGGAGGACCATTGGTGTGTCACAGAGAGTGAACAAAATGGGGAACGCCATGAGAGGTGTCATTGCCTTCATTCCCTCAGAGCGCTGTCAGCGCTTCCTAGTCGGGGACCTGAAGGAGATGCCTCTTGATCGGACGCTGGACCTGAGCAGCCGGCAGTTGCGTCGACTGCCTGTTACCGCCTGTGCCTTTGATGAGCTGGTGAAGCTTTACCTGAGTGACAACAACCTCAGTAGCTTACCAGCCGAACTGCAGGGCCTGAGGAAGCTGCAGCTCCTGGCCCTTGACTTTAACTGCTTTGAAGAGCTACCTGAGGCTGTTTGCAGATTGCCTCAGCTCAGTATCCTTTACCTGGGTAACAACAGGCTTTACCACCTCCCCAGAGAACTGGGAGACCTCAAGGAACTTAACACTCTGTGGCTGGAGACTAATTGCTTTACTGTTTTCCCAAAGGTGGTTTGTGAGCTCTCCAATCTCAAGACCCTGCACCTTGGCTATAACCAAATAAGGAGTTTACCAAAAGAACTTGGACAGCTGGAAGAGCTACGAAGTATCTGGCTTGCTGGGAATGAGCTGGCAGAATTCCCGCCAGTGTTGTTGGAAATGCATTTTCTAGCTGTCATTGATGTGGATCGGAACAAAATACACCAGTTTCCAGGTCTGTCTCACATGCAGGGCTTAAAATTGGTAATCTATGACCATAACCCCTGTATTAATGCCCCAGTGGTGGGCGAGGGAGTGAGGAGGGTTGGACGCTGGGCGGACTGCTCAGATGATGAGCAGGAAGAGGATGCGGCAAAGGCAGCAAGTGAGACCACAGCTGAGGTCACAGAGGTACGCCCTGAGGAGGAGCACAACAGTTAGGGTCAAGGAACAAAGTGACCTTTAGCTGTGGAGAGGCCTGGCAGTGCAGGACGCCACTCAAGTGGAGCACTTAAAGCAGAGCGGTGCGCATCATGCTGATGGTATTTGGTCCATATATGGTAACGCCAATTGAATCATCTTTAATATAAAACACAAATAAATTATTAGTTAAGACTTTAGACAAGGGAGAAAGGAAAAGACAAAAATTAAAATAAAAAATTTGGAACTTGATATAAAATATGTTTAATTACTGAATGTTTGATTTAAATGTTTAATACTCTGCTTTTTAAAAACAATTCATTTATGTCAACAGGTCTGAATTGGTTTATATTTTCTGTTTGTGCAAAATGCGTAAAATGTTATTTTATAGTCTATGACATATCTTGGAGATTGTACTGATTTTACAGCATATCTCAGATCAAATCAATACAGGCAGGCATGTATTTCTACTTGATAAATATATGCGGTGTGTTTTCAGGGGAATAATACGGAAAACTCCAACTCTAAGGTTATGTGTGAGTTTTTACTTCATAGTGAAAATACTGAAACAAAAAAAAGGATTCACAAATTCTTGCTATAGCAGAATCTGAGATCATATCTGTACCTGCTGAGGCTAAATACAGCAAGGCTTTAATACAAGTGATGGATGGCTTAAGTCAATTAGTGCACTCCTTATCCAGACCAATGCATAATTCATCTGATAGATTGGGGCTGTGGCTTTGAATAAAGACTGCTAATGGGCTTTAATATCATAGCTACGAGGTTGTGATTTGAAGCAAAGCATAAATGCAGCTCTCAGATTCCTCTGTGTACCAGGAAAATGTTCCATAAACAAGATTAAACGTCATGCCCCAATATATGTTTCTGGGTATTTTGAGCCTTTTTGAACAAAGCATAGGGAAATTGATTAAAATGGGCTGCATGCCAGACCTTTCACTGGAAATGTGACTGTTTCTAACAGCATAAACACACTGCTAATGCATTTGTTCAATCAGCTTCCTATTAAACACAACTACTCTAATGTGTGCGATTAGGCAGTTCAAAAAGTTCAATAAGCATGTAAAGTAGAACTTTCTGTTATATCATTCAAATATACTGTATGCATTAATATAAACTCCTTGATTCTGTTATACTGGACAACACCCACAAATCCAGAAATCCTCAGAGATGACTCCCATAAACTTACTCACTACATCAACAGCGAACAGTGAGGAAATCTGAGGATGTGTTGCCATAACAGAATCAGTGAGTAGGACTTTATAGTGTACGACTGAAATGTTCCTGAAAGTATCCTCTGAAGTTGCAAAGTGATCAAATCTTTTATATGCAGTTGTGTCTTAATAGTTTTTCAAAGTTTATAAGATAGCACAAATTGTTGACCTGTACTTACAAATTTCCAGTTCATCTTGGAACAGATATTACATATAGAGAACAATCTTTTCTTAAGTCGACCTCAACACTTTATACTGCAAGATCACCTTTAAAAATATAAATGATTTCCATCAACTTGAATCCAGTTTTACATATTAGAATTTTTTTACTCAACATGTTTAAATTTCATTTTTTCATTTAACTATAATAGTTTAAATAAGCTGTCTTATACTGTAAGTGTGTGATTGAGGGGCCCATGTTATCAATGTATCATCTCTAATCATTTTCTGACCTGATTTTTCACACAAAGTCACAATTTGACACTAAATTCTCACTTTCATTCTGAGGATTATTTGACTTTTTTAACATATGAAAAGTAGACCATAGTTACTGTGTATATCCACGTTGTAGCATGTGAAAAAAGGAAATACTAAATAAATTGTAGATTCAGGAGGACACTGTTCATTATTTTATATTTTAACAGTGAACATTTTGAGGTACTAATTAAAATGTTCCTACATAAAAGCAACAGGTTTGTGCACACTGATAGAAGCCACGTTTTTACATTATGTCTATATTTCTGATTGTGCTCCGAAAATCTGATATAGTATGCAAAAATGACAAACTCAGTGATTGTCAGACTTCAAACTAACTGTTTGTTAGCCATTTTTTAAAGCACTGAACAATGAGATTTTTCTAAATCAGACAGAAATGTTAGTGGTTAGCTGGAATTGTGCTATTACCTGACAATGAAATGTCACCCAAGATTTAATCTGTGACAATAAAGAAAGAAAACTGCACCACTGTGTGTGTCTATTTTTTTAATGCAGTGTCAACACATAAATAAGACCTACACATGTAACTTCAAGGCAAATACAAGGAAACCTGACAGAATCCAAAATGAAAGATGAGAACTATATCTTTGGTACAAATCCTAAATCAACACAACCCTTTCATAATCTTGCTAAAACCCCCAACCTCCCATTCCATGTACCTGTGGGTTAACTATATGGAGACTGTGCATGTTAGATTCTCTTCATTAGCTCTACCAGCCAGTACCAATCTCAAAACAAACAGTAACTTCACTTCCAATAACTTCTTATAATGTTCCTCAATGTTAAATACAGACATGTTTAAGTAACAGACATATTAGCGAACATATATTACTTAAAAGACTCATCTAAAATATCTTGGTGCTTTGCTGTTATATGAAAGCACAATAAATAATAATTTTCACATCATTTAACAAAACTGTAACAGATGCTGAATACAAAGAACAGATGGAATGAACCCGAAATTAGTAAAAGCATCATATCTTTAACTCATTGTGCCATGGCTGTGAAATTGCCAATTACACTGAAACAGAGCGTCTCTATTTACAAGATGGAAATGAACAAATAAGTGCAACAAATTCCTTATATCCTCAGGCTGGACCCACAACATATCACTTTTTTTCTAAGAAGTGATTAAAACAAAAGTGCTACTTTGGGCAAAATTTCCAAATCTATTTACTCTGAGAAAAAGGATCACAAGGCCTGTTTGTGAGTGGTTAATCTTATTTTTTTTTTCAAGTACAGGCCGGCTACATTCAATAACTAACTATTTGACTCATGTTTAAACTGTGCGTGTGTCTATGTGGGAAGATTGTCAGGTTGTGTGCCTTGGCTACAAGCTGGCTGTAGTGAGAAAAAAAGACCACCATCAAAGCAATAAGACATGGTCAGGTTAGACTAACTTAAATGAGGGGGTGTTAAACTGATGCTTAATCCCTACAGACAAAACTTCTGGACGAGCCAGAGCTGGAATGAAGTGTATCCTAACACAGGCATGAATAAAACTGATATACAACATAATGTAAGACTGAGAGGTGTCTCTAGGACCGTCCGTCCACTGAGCAGACAATAAGCAGAAAGACATGAGCTGAGGTCAAAGTAAAAATAAAGTAAACTTATCAAGACGAGACAATAAGCTAAAGTCTGTTACTCAAAATAATACACATATAATATTCTCATGCATCTGTTTGTGGCAACTTAAACGGTGGGGTTTGCTTGAGTCTATCAAGATCCGCACCTACATAATATGTGGCTTATGAGTACATGCAGCACTGTTAGTACACACAGTCTCATGAATCACAGGCTCATCCAGGGTCCAGGTCTCTGTCGGAGTGCTGTCTCTCCCTGGTGAGGCGGCAGACATCCATGATCCAACACATCTGAACTCTCTTCCTCCTGTGGCATTTCAGAGTCATGAGACCCTTCGTCATTGGCGTCTGACACATCTGCCCCGGAGGCTTCTGGGATTACTGAGGGCCTCTTTGACGACGTCTCCTCCGCGGTGTCGTTTGCTTGGAAATCAGATGCCTCATTCACAGAACCGATCACTCTGGGAGCGTAAAGTTCCTTCTGCGAGTTTTCTTTCTCCATCCTCTTCCGAGCCTCCTCTCTCCTCTGCTGAATGCGGGTGTTATCCCCCATCATAACCCTGACCCTTACTTGATCTGGAGGCCAGAGTCCACCCCAGACGAACTGCAGGTAGCTCAACAATACAAGGACACTGAGGAAGGCAAAGTTGGTGGCCACACCGATCACAGCAGATGTCAGGGGGAAGTTGTACAGAACATATCGTATACCAGTGAAGTAAGCATGGATACGAAGCTGAGAGGAGTAGATCTGCACGCGCTTGGACTGGATCTCAATGACTGCACCAATAGTGGGTTGATAAGCATTTGTCTTGTAGTCAGAGAAGAGCTCGACTTCTACGAGCTGCTTCTGCTCAGCAATCCCAGTCAAGAGCAGAGGAGAGAACAGTAAAGTACTCAGCGTCTGCAGGAGGCTGGAGCGATAATGCAGCATCGTTGATCGTCCCACAGATGAGACAGGCTTCCCACTCTTGGTGTAACTCGTCATCTTGACCATGAACATGCCCAGGTGTTCATTCACCGGAGACTCTGGCATCTCCAAGTCCAAAGATATGCGATAAGGTTGCCCAAAGGCCATCACCTGGTCCCTCTCGTTCTTCATGAAGGAGATGTTGGCCGTCGGGAATGAGCAAAGTGCTGACTCTGAGGCGTCACAGTCAGAGGTGTAGTAGAAGTGCACAGGGGTGGAGAAGCTGACAGTGGGCATGTAGGAGTAGTAGAAGCTGCCATAGAGAAAGATGGAAACCCATAGCAGCAGGACAAGCACGCAGAGAAGAATCGCAGCCTGAAATAAAGTCCGCCGGGCTTTAAGGAGAGTTACAGCTGCGACATCTTGCATCCAGTGCAGAACCGGCCCCATCGCACCTCCCATCAGGTCCACTCCGGAGCACACAGACCTTCCTCTGGTGCTGGTTTGGGCTGACTGCTGCTCCTGTGGTGGTGGGTCTTTATGTTCAGGCATCAGTGGGCGGAAACAGCATTAATCGCTTATCTTCACCTCCATCATCATTGCGGCTGTTGAGCTCGTTACGGCTAGTTTGATCCATCAGCTTTACTCCGCCATCATAAAACCATCCTTCGCGCTTTTTTTAAGGTTGGACGTTGATGGGTTTTTTTCGTGTGTGTGTGTTTTTTTAAGTCAGAGACTCGCTCAGGTGGTGTCTGAGCTCAATAACAACTTACAGCTGAAACTTTACACAAAACATGACCCTGTGCACCGGAAGTTGATATGATTATTTAAAAAATCCAAAACTTTATTAACCACACGGTAATGTACAAACACAATACAAAAAGTCAATTCTACCCATTTCTGTCAACTCCTCCATTAACTCATCTATCATTTATAAACTCATTCAATCAAACCATTAGCACAACACTTCTTCATTCATATACCTGTTAAAATATTTAATTGGTAGCAGTATTGAGGAAAAATCTAATAAACTAACCATAAAACACAAGCAGAAACATTATACAACACAAACAAAGATATAATACAGAAATTAAGAGAGAAAATAAATTAATACATCTTAAAAATATAAAACATAGTACATAAATATGATAACAAAAATGAGTGTAGAGTCATTCTTATACGATGTGTAATGTGCAATTCATATCCTTTATTTTATTTTAAATTGAATTTATTATGATGCTGTTTTTACACAGGTTGAAAAAATAATGTATGTTAATCTATTAACGTCACACATGTTTGGCACGTGAGGCTTTCTATAAATAATGTGATGATGCTGCCAGGACATATTTGAATGTTGCAGATAAGTCTGGAGAAGGAGCCTGGATTATACAATGGAAAATGTTAATCAAATGTGCCTGTGCACTTTAAATTAGGTGTGTCAAAGGGTCACATCCATCCCACTAGATAACTGAATTGCAGAAAAGTAATTCAAATTTTTCTGCTGCTCTTGAGTTTTTTCCCCACCCTGAACAGAATACAAGTCTCTGAAAAAAAGCACACTGTGGTCATTTTTAAACCATTCATATATAGAACATTGTGCAAAATGTTGCGAATCAGCAGCTTCTGTGCAAAATAATCTGACAAAAACTGAGATGTTATATTGCAAATTGAAATTGCACTCATTTTTCACAGTAAATAGATGATTTACTATAATAAAGATATAATATGTATATAGCCTATATTATTTCTAGGTCAGTATTCGATAGTTTTACTGGTCTGGCCCACTTGAGATCAAACTGTCAGTGTGGCCCTTGAACTAAAATGACTTTGACACCCCTGCATTGTAAATAGTTTGTACTGTGTAACACATCAGCAGATGGCGATAATGCAACATTTATGGATGACGACCACCGTAAAACAAAACTGAAGAAGAAGAGAAAAAGCCAGCTGAGGACAGAGCTGCATCAGAAATTAATTTTCAGCGTATTGGTAGAGCAATCTTATAATTTCTTTATATAATTAGCCTGTATTCAAAAACACAAGGTACATATCTTATCGCTGTCTGTGGAGGGCAGCATTACTTCTCCGTGTCCAGCCTACCGGAAACTCATTAGCAGAAGAAGAACAAGCACCGCCGCAGCACCGACGGCCTTCAGACGGACGGACGGTCGGTGATGAGGAAGAAAAGTCGTCTTACAGGAGGAACAGTGGGACGGAGAACCATACTTCAGCTTTCACCACCAGGGCTCCGCAGTGGGAACACCGGAGAGAGAGAAGAAGGAGTCTCGGGATCAGATGGTGATTAAGTTTTTAGAAACGTGTTAGCTTAGTAGCTAAATGCTAAATGCTGGAGGAGTGAAGAGTGGGCCCAGAGGACTAAAAGACACTTTTTTATGTAACTGCGGTGTCTGAATTAGTTCGTGTATGATATGCATATACGTTGGTTATTAAATATGTTTACATTAACTCACAGTCGGAAACCAAGAAGTACATTTTTCGTACAACGTGAAGCTAAGGCTAACAGAGCGACGAGTAGCCAGAGCGCTAAGCTAGCATTATTAGCCTGTTGTTATTTTGCTGGCCTGCCAAAATGCGATTAGCACAAACTGTTAGGCCAGTCAACCCAAATGTGATTGCAGTCACTTATAACGTTACGTCTGGCTTATTATATCTTGAAATGATGCGTTGTTCAGTTCAACATCATTAATCTCTGATGCTAATTCTGGGTTAATGTGGCAATGTTGTTATTTTAGCTCACTGCTTTTGTAACTCGATGTTAACCTTGGCTGTCGTTGTTTTGCAGACGAACAGGAGGCTGATTCAAATAGATTTGTGAGAGAAAGACACACCAACATGAAGGCTCCCACAGTGAAGGCAACAGGTAGCAAATTAAAGCTTGTTGTGTTTGTCAGGCTGTTGAGCTTCTCGAAGAAGAGAAAAAAAAGCAATTTAACTAAACAACATGTTTTTTTGTCCACCTGAAGAGGGCTTGTCCCTGCTTGGAGCTTATGAAGATAGTGATGAAGAGGATGCTGAAGACTCCCAGCGTTCAACTGCAACTTCTCAACACAATCAGTCCGCAGACATTGACAGTACATTGGCCAATTTCATGGCTGTGAGTATGATTTGCTGCATATTGTAATCATCTGCCTTAGTCTATTGATTTGGATTATTAATTGTGCTATTTCAATTATATCTTTTAAGAAGTATAGTTACAGTGTTGGTTTTCTTCCTGGGATTAGCATTGCAATGATAGGTGTTACTTTTGTTATGGGAAGTGCTTGAAAGACAGTGGTTCATTCTTGGGACATAAATATGTTTTTGGCAAAATATTCATTATGTATCTCTCTCTCCCCCCCCCCCCCCCCCCCCCACACACACACACACAGGAAATCGATGCAATCACCACTCAGCCAAGTTCAGATGATGTGACAACTCATCCTTCAACCCCAGCTGGTGCTCCACCAAAACCTGATGCCAATACACCGCAATCAGCTACCAGTGAAGGACAGAATCAACAAAGCACAGAGTTTGAATACAATACTCAGGACTCATTAGCTGGAGGTAAGTGTTTATAGTACATCAGGAAAATTCTTGCACAGTAATTATTATTATTATTTTTTTTTAATGAAGCACCAACTTATGTGAAGAAACATGAGCCACTTATGTTATTGATCAAAACTAATGAATACTTTGGAGTACAACTTAACAGTACTGATGAGTCATTTGCCAAATGAGCTGCTTTGATATTGAACTCTACCTCCCGAATTTTGGTGAAATTGTGCTCCCACTTTCTAAATAGCCACACATTATTCAAGTCATACAGGATATAATAAATAATAATAATACTTTATTTATATAGCACCTTTCAAAAACAAAGTTCACAAAGTGCTTTGACAGACAAGGCAAGACACACAACATAGAGAGAGGTAACAAGACTGGCATTGACAGGATGAGAGTAGAGGACAATGGAATACAGTGGGAGATAATGAGAATGTAAAAAGACAGTAACAATAAGCAAAATGAACAGACAAGCAGATGACATCACATAAAAGCTAGTCTGTAGAAGTGAGTTTTGAGTAGTGATTTAAAAGAAGATACTGAACGTGCAAGCTTTATTTCCTCAGGCAGGTTGTTCCAAAGCTGAGGGGCCCTTATGGCAAAAGCACAGGCCCCTCTAGATTTCATACTTTGGAACAACCAGAAAGGCCCCACCCGAGGATCTAAGGCTGCGGGCCCGCTCATAGGAAGTCAACATGTCAGTTATGTAGCTTAAATATATAGTTAAAATTGAGAAAGATATTTTGTTGCAAGTAAGAAATAGTGCTTAATGTGCCACCTAAACTATGCTCTGTTGTTCTGATGCATCTCGTATGTATGCTTTTATTCCAGTGGGTGTGGAAATGGGGGATTGGCAGGAGGTATGGGATGACAACTCTGGCTGCTATTACTACTGGAACACTCTGACCAACGAGGTGTCCTGGGAGCTGCCTCACTATCTAGCTGATCAGGTGCAAAGCCTGACACAGTATGCCAACAGGTATGAGTTACAGGCAGACCCAGCCCAGAATATGATCTCAGCTTTGTGAGATTGTCTGAAGTGCACATTTTCAAGCTTCATTGTATTGTCTCCAGTACAGAAATGTAGATAGTATTTAAAGTAACATGTATAATTCCTTTGTTGCTCTAGTGTCAATGGCAATGGTACAGCTCACACAGGCTACTACGCAGATGAAAAGGCTGCATCTGCTGCAGCCCCAACATCAGTGAAAGAGACCAAAGTGAAGGTACATCTATAGAAGTCCAATGTGAATTAAGTCAATATGATTCATGGTGCCAAAAAGATCTTTATTCTGAGCTTTATATCACTTTTGTATTTTGTCTAAAAGGAGGTAATAGAGAGTGTCGTAGGTCTCACAAGTGAAGAGGAGGAGCGCCGTGGAGTGGCTGCAACTCTGCTTGGTCCTCTGATCCCCTCTGAAGTGAAAGATGCAGAGGAAAAATGGAGAAAAAGACTGCTCAAAGGTCTGGATGAGCCTGAAAACAGTGTAGATTCTGACGGAGAAGGTGCTTGCCCTGCAGGATCACCCTCTACCCCTCTGCGAGACTCCGATTCAGTCCCCACTGTTGAGAAGGATCTTGCCGTCAAGAAGCAGTCTGGAGACAACTCAGATGTTGAGGAGGAGACGGAGGAAGACACCATGGAATTGGAAATGGCTCTGGAGAGGAAAAAGGTGGGTTTTAAAGTTATTTCTTCAGTTTGCATCTCTGGTAACAGAAAGGAATTACATTCCAGTTGTCCTTTAATGTACAGCAGCAGTATTTTAAAACTAGCTGCAAATGTTAATGTCAGTGTGACCTGACTCTAACTTTTAGGCTGAGCTCCGGGCGCTCGAGGAGGGTGATGGTAGCGCAGGGGGCTCCAGTCCTTGTTCTGAGACAAGCCAAGAAGCTTCTGTTTCTCGTGGTCTGGTGAAGAAAAATCGCTGGAAAACTGCTTTCCCCAACGCTGCCAGTCCTGACTCTAACAGTAGGAGCTCAGACGTGCAGGAGAGCACAGAGACAGGTGAGCCAGCATTATTATGAACTTGCTAGCGGAGACAAGGGGTAAATACAGTTCCCACATACTAAAATGTCCCTCTCATGTGTCCTGTAGCAGCACTACCGAAGGTGCTAGAGAGTGTTGTAGAAGCAGAGGACAAGGAAACAGACAACTCTGAGGAGAAATCAGCTTCAAAACCTCCGGCAAAAGAAGAAGTGGAAACGCCTGAGCTCAGGGTAACGACATATTTACTTATTAATATCAGTCCTTACTTGATTCTTATTTTAAGACTTTTGGTTTTAAATGCTGGATAAATGTAGTTTCAGATTGGAGAACTAGCCAACACCCTGACCAGCAAAATGGAGTTCCTGGGGATAAACAAGAAGGCGATCTCAAACTTTCAGCTGCTTCTGCTACAAACTGAGGTGAGAAGATGAACGGTTCTCTCTCTAAGCAATGTTATCCTAGCTTCCAGTTGTAGCTATCTCAGTGCTACAGTTTTAAAATATTTAACGCTTCATTTTTCTCCATATCATTTTGCACACAGCCATTTGGCAGTACTTAATATTTAAAATTCTCATTATAATACATCCTGTGACGTCATTCTCAAATTTATTATAATTACTCTTCCTGTGTTACTCATCAATCTTGTGGCTCTTGTGTCTGAGCTATGTGTCTCTTCTCTATGCACCCACTTCCCTCTCTGTCACTTCAGGTATCTAACTTTTCTCCCTCTCTTTTCTGTTTCACCCCAGACACGGATTGCTGACTGGAGGGAAGGCGCACTGAATGGGGTCTATCTCCGTCGCAGGCTGCAGGAAGCTGCCGAACACATAAAATATTACGAACTTAACGCCGCCCCTAAAGGCTGGTCCTGCCACTGGGACAGGTACGCGCTCCTTACCTTTCACATCTCTAAACTCCCTCGTCCCCCACAAATCTTACCGTGTGACTACACCCCCCTCAGTGCCGAGGTTGCAGACTTTGTTACATGACTTGGGGAGAAGCTTAAACCAGTACGAAACGGATCAAAATACAAACCAGAAGCAGACTCTTCAGGTTTTCTGTGATGCAATCCTGGCACTGTGCCTTTCACGTACTGATAAGGGAGCGTCCACTCTGGGCCAGCCTGCTTCCTGTTAAATATACCTGCCACAGACTGTGGGGGCATTTGTAGACTGATTTTGGGTCCAGTCAGTGGAAAAATATGGGAAGGGGAGGTATAGTAGGAAGGTTGGTTGCGTGGGAGAGCTTTGTACTTTACAGGACTACAGCCCCCAGAATGCAATGCAGACAGAGTGATGCCCTGGAAGCAACGAGTGTCACGCATCAAATAAAAGGTGAAGATGGAGCTTTGACGGGAATCCAGCAGGTCAGACCAACTCTATTTCATGTCTTCCTGTTTTTTTATTTTCTTGATTGAGAGAAAATGTTTCAGATCTAAAACAAGTTGACTGTGTGCTTGTTGTTTTCTGATATATGGTTGTTGTTGTTGTTGTTATGATGATGATGATGATGATGGGTGCTTCCTCCCTGGCGTCTTCCTGTGTCTGGGAGAGAATGGTTGTCTATAAAGGAACATGTATGACAACCATGGTGTGAGCTGCTGAATGCTACTTTCAGGACCTAGAGATGATTGGTTTTTACTTTATTTGCTTTTGAGAGCAAGGTGGGTTCCTTATCCACGACCTTAATCATTCTCTAATCGGACCCTTCTTTTGGATGGCTAAAGTCGCTGTCCATACCAACACTCCTGCCCCTTACTATGGTCATTATGTCCACTCCCTTGCCCCACTGTCCCAGGGTATCATGCCACTCAACCAGTTGCAAGGCCGGCCATTGAGACTCTTGTCTTCTATCTCTGTTGTCCCACTCTGTAGAGAGCACAGGCGGTATTTCTACGTGAACGACCGGACCAGTGCCTCCCAGTGGGATTTCCCAACAGAAGAAGACAAAGAGGAGGACCTGAAAGGCAATCAATCTTCCAGCCAAGGGTACAGCAAAACATCATCTGCATCCGCTGGTGGACCCACAGGTCAGTAACGTTTTTAGAGGGTTAGAATCAGAAAGCTCTTTGTATATTAATGTTCAGTGAATATTCTTGCATAATAATTTGACAAAATGCTGTCATCACTAATATTCCACATTATGACATTTTTAAACATAGGATCTACCTCGGTTGCCCCACCAACAGCACCTCCTCAGCCCAGTGCATCATCGTCATCATTTTGGTCCCCGTCTCAGCCTCCTCTTCCTGACAGCCCACCTCCACCTTCAAACTATCCCCCGCCTCCGCCTCTCCCCCCAGGCTCACCACCTCCACCTCCTCCCCCCCCTGACAGTGATGGGGAGATCATGGAGGTGGAGATGGAGATGGATGATGATAATGACGGGGAGCCTCCGGCCCCTGGAACTGAGGAAGATGGCAGTGGGAGGCCTCCTTTACCTCCTGGCATTGCTAGCACAAAGGTACATGTCTTTTTCAGATGCATGCACTCCTGTTATTTTTACCCCTTAATGCTGTTTTGTCTATAAATCCATCTTTGTTATATTTCTTGTCATTGGAACAGGTTGTGGAGTCTACAGGACCTCTGGGGAAGGGGCAAAAACGTAAAGCCAGTCAGCTAAACAAAGCCATAACTATTGGCAGCAGTGCGATCCTCTACACCCAGCCTGTTGCCAGTGCAGGTAAAAAAAAAATCTTAAATATATTACTACATTACATTTACAATTAGTCATATATTGATGGGAAAAAACATGCTCATTTGCATAAACAGTATGACTTTTGAGATACACACACCACATGACACATCTATTGAAACAAGACTAGACCCCAATCTCAGTTTCAAACCTACAGCCTGAACCCTCACAGAGCAAGATGATGGTGATGGCCTCGCTTTAGATTATAAATCTTAAGGAACAATTTAGAAGTCATCCTTATGTTGTGATGGCCGTCACAAGTTTTAAAGATCAAAACACTTGAATTTGTTCGCTAGTACCCCAGATACTGTGAAGTCTGGGGTTGCCACCTTGTGCAGTATTTATAAAGGGCTCCAGGTATCTATCGTGCAGCTTTTGGCACTTTTCCACTACACAGTTCCAGCACGACTTGGCTGGGCTCGACTCGCCTCGTGGTTTTTTTGCGTTTCCACTAGGGATAGTACCTGGTACCTGGTACTTTTTTAGTACCGTGTCGAGTCGAGCCAAGTAGTGCTAGAACTGTATAGTGGAAAAGCGCCATTTGAGGCAGCTGCTGAGACAGGCTGGAAGTGTCCCTTGTGTTATGGCAGGGTTTTTTGTGTTTCATGTCAGGCCTCATAGAGCATGTTTAAAAGAAAAACAAACAAAAAAAGATATTTATCATTTGTCATATTGTTATAAGAATTCAGGTTGAATTGTACCAGAAATGTAATAAATCAATAACTGTAGCATTCTTCTTCGTCTGTAGCTCCCATGGTGGCAGCAACAGCCTACTGGGGTGTGCCAGTTCCTGCCCCCATAGTCCCTTCTGAACCTCCCCTCCCACCTGTCCCAGCCCTACCCCCCCAACCACCACTACCACCACCACCTCAGCCACCCGTTGAACCTCCTGCAGGTAAAAGTCTGCCCACGGACAAGACCAAGAAAACCAAAAAGGATAAGGTAAACATTGGAGTTGACTTTTTACATTACAGTACATACATTAGAAAAACATCTATTTAAATACCTCCTTATATTCAGTATTATTATCTACCTGGACTCATTTTCCTTAGTTGGATATTTTTCTTTTTGTAATCCAATGCTTGAATATCACATAAAAAAAGAACCTGTAGTGTAATTTAATGTTCTCTCTTGACACACTACTCTTCCTGTCTCTCATTGAAGAAGAGTAAGACCAAAATGCCTTCCCTGGTGAAGAAGTGGCAGAGCATCCAAAAAGAGTTGGAAGAGGAGGAGAAGGACAGCTCCAGTGATGAAGACCGAGACCAGCTCAACAAAAAGAGCATTGAGGACTGGAAGCAGCAGCAGCTTACAACGTAAGTTGCTATAGTGTTTGCATCCCTCACCCTTCTCTGAATAGAGTAAACATCCATTTCTTTAATATATATTTCATAGAACGGTTTCTTATATTTTTTCTTTGGCAATGCTTCACTCTTGTAATTGTTGGGACTGTTTTCAATTCTCCAGAGGAAAAGCGTCAAAGAATGCCAACTTTGAAGCACTTCCTGACGACTGGCGGAATAGACTGAAGAAGAGGAAGCTGATGAATAGCACGTAACATCCGGGCTTGGTCATAGCCAACTTAATCAAGGAATCAATGTTTTTTTTATATCTATTCCAACCATTACCATGAGGTCATCCTTCCTTCCCCAGCTTAGGTTTTGGTTAAGGATTGATGGAGACATTTAGAGGCCCTTACATGGCAGGCCATTCACCAGAGGGATTTGAATGTCCTTTTCCTGTTTTTTGTAGCCACAAATGTAAATGTGCCAAATGTCTTTTGAGTTCCTCAAAAATACATCATCATCTTGTATAGACTCCATGTAGACAACCACCACAGTTTGTTTGGAGGGATTGTCTATTTTAATTAGCATTTTTACAAATGTGTACATAAAATGTATAATGGGATAAGCCATGTTTTTGGGAGGGGAGGGAATGTCTCTGAATGTGTACATTTTGTAAAAAGTTATTAAACTGTTTTTTCAAAGTTATTCTTCTTTGTTTTGATGTCTTTGTTGAATACATAGTGTATGGTTGAATATAAATAAATAGATAGTAGGGCGCAATGCTAAAACACTGAGTTGCATTCACAGAATTAAACCGGCATTTATTCATTCACTCTCCACTTCAATGAAGCGCTCCAACTGCGTCAATGACGGAATCCCCATGGTAACCGCGCTGTGTTGTTGAGGCAATCGGTTACCTAGCAACATGTAACCTCGTGAATGAGTTCCACTTGTTGCAGTTTGTTGCTCGTACATTTATAAGAAGACTATTGAAATTTAGTTAAAGTAGTGTCGTTTAGATGTAAGCGAGGTAAGTTTCTGCCAGACGTGGATAATAACCTACAGTCTATGATAATAACCGCCAAATACTATCGTTGAACCAGGGGAGGACAGCGTGGTAACAAATGACAGAATGTTTACAACACACGACAAAGCTTGTTAGCATTGCCGAGTGCGAATGAGAGTTGTTTAAAGTTGACTTTAAAGGTGAAATAATGATTTGAAGACGCGCTAAACGTGGGCTGAGCAAACTAGGTGAAACGTTAACTGTTCTATTGAATAGCAAAAGAGACTTCATCGAAAATTTCCCATTTGGGCAGAGAGACAGTCGGAGATGCCTGTTGGAGATCCAATTCCCACTACTCCTCATGTGAGTTTGGTCGTTATTTTGCATTTCTTTCAGGCTGCAAAGGGTACAAATGATCACATCAGTTATTGTTGGCCAGTATCCAGTATTGCTAATATTTGCCTATGTTGTATATAACCTTAAATAGCTTTCAAGTGAACAACAGAATAAGAGTTTCTCCTGAAAAAGTTAAAAGCCCCCCTCCACTCAGCAATAGGTTTTTCCTTCTTGTTTCTACAGTTTTGTGTTTGAGCTTCATTATGCTGAACGACGTGCGTGCAGGGTTTGACATTAGAGAGCTGTTTGCACATTCATCTGTTGAAAGTGGAAAGTGTTTCTGAGCTCCATGGAAATCTGATTTTAAAGTGTGGACCTACTAGCATGATTTGTGATATTTAGTTTGGAGCTATCCTGGTCTACGCCCCTAGTGCACAAACCTTGATAATAGGCTTCATCTATTCTGTGAAGTAGTCAAGCTTTTGTAATTAAATATATTTTTCATATTTGTAGACTCACTTTAATGGTTGTAATATGGTAATTTACACTTTTTTGTGGAAAATGAGACACAATATTGTTCCAGTTTTTTAAAAACATACTTTAATATATGTCTCAAGGGGATCTTTAAATATTATGAGATGTGAAGAGCTTCATCTGTTCTGTTGCTTGCATTTGTTGGAAGACTCACATTCATAATGTCTGATAATCACATGTTGTTGCATGATGGTAACGTCTGTTTGTTAGAGGGGGTTTAGTTTAGGTTTGTGGTTATTCCATGTAACAAGAGTAGCCGAGAATATACAGTTCTGATTTGGAAAGCAGGAAACAAGACTGATGACTTATATTTTCCCAGTCAGGCTGAGAAATCATCAACCATGGCTGTCTCTGCTATCAGGAATTGGTGGAACTCCTACCAGATGGACAAATCTGACTCTGACAACACAGATGAAGACGAGGAGGAATTAGCAGAGAGGAGGCAGTGTAAGCTATTTTCCACATTGGCATTTGGATTAAGTGTGTGTTTAGTGTATTTAGAATTAATTTCATGAGATGTGAGTGTGAAAGTTTTAAAATAACTTGACTAAGATCAGTATGTTGTTATTCTGCCTGATTTGATACCTGATTCTGCTGGCCCATTTACTGTAGTGTACACTTGTGCTTGTGGAGGTACCAATTGGGTTGGCCTGTTGGGTTAACAGTTCAAAAAAGTGGGAGATTTGCTCAACATTGAATGGATGTGTTGGATTTCACCCATATAGTGCCAACCCATTAGTTTTTAAACTGGAGGTCCTTTGTGACACAGATAACTACAGCAATCAGGTCCAGTATAATCCTTTGGTCAAATGAACAAGCTTGTTTTGTCTAGGTGAGGCTGACCTGATGAAAAATTTAAACTCATAATGTATCAATGAATGAATAGGAGCATAAAAGAAGAGTTAATTGACAGTGATTCATGTCCCCACTCAGTATCCATAGACTTATGTGAGACACTGCGGACGAGGCAGCTGCTCATAGACTTTGATGGCAATCGACCTATTTTGAGTCTCAGGGCACCACTGGACCTGGTTAACTTCCCATCTGTCTCCCGCCCCCGTTGGCCCACAGAGTGTGAAGTCATCAGCGACGTTATACATCATATAGGTAATGTTAAATATTATTTAGACCTTTACATTATCATGTATGTTACTGATATGCACAAAGGGTGTTTTGTAAAAAGAAAGGAACAAAACATACAATCAAAACAAAGTTGAAAATGTTCATTTTAACACCTATTACATTTTTAAGCATTATTGTGTTATAGAGTGGGAGCCCCCAGAGCCAGAGCCTTTCTACCAGCCCACAGGACATGAGAGAACACCCATGCCTGCTGGAGAGGAGAGGGGGAAAGTGGTATACTGCATAGACCATGGTAAATTCAATACACCAAAAGCAGAATTCACTTCTTTTATTGCACCGCCAGGTTACATGGTATGGTTATGCAGAACAAGATGTCTTTACGTTAGTGTCTCTGTGTCAACAAATGCTTTTGAATGTAAGATCATGAACCTGGACTGCAAACTCACCCTTTAACAACTCTTTGATGCTTGAGTTGCTTATTTCATGTTGATATCACCACCTGGTTGTTGCTGCAGTCTTTGTTCTCCTTTTATATATCACTGGATTATGGTGGGCCAGTAAGAAGCCTCAGTGTCTTCCTTCAACAGTGTTACACCAGATGTAAACAATTACTAATGTTCGAGCTCTGAACGACAATGAAGAAGTCAGTTTTTATTAAAGGTTGTTTTTTTGACCAATTTCCATTCAATATATGAACCCTTTTTCCTGTTGTTCTCACTCTTTTAAGCCACTAAGCATCCGTTTTTCACCTGCTCTCGTGTCGGAGGATCCAGGGGGCCCATTAAGAATGCCACATTTTATGACACCAATCAAACAGACTTTCCCCTAGAGTTTGAGTCGAGATTTGAGAGTGGGAACCTTCAGAAGGCTGTGCAAGTGTGAGTCTTTACAGTGATACAGGTTTTCAACAATTTAATTTAGTTTTTACTGCAGCTTTTGGTTAAGTTACTCTCTCTTTATCCCTCTGTTTATATTTCTACCCTCTCCAGAGGTGTCTATGACTATGAGCTCACCCTGCGCACAGACATGTACACCAGAAAGCACACACAGTGGTTTTACTTCAGGGTCAGGAACATGAAGTCTGGAGTGACCTACCGCTTCACCATCGTCAACCTGATGAAGAGCAGCAGCCTGTATTCTCAGGGGATGAGACCACTCCTCTACTCTGAGAGGGCTGCCAAGGAGAAAGGTGTTGGATGGCAACGAACTGGCTCTAATATCAGATACTACCGCAACTACAAACAGGTAGGTGGCTCGGTATTAGTTCGATACCAACAGTCTAATGTTTTAGGCAAAGTTAAAGTAAAACAACGCATTTATATTTGCTAGCCTATGTCCAAATTTTCTAACAGCAATCATTTTCAGTTTATGTGAGAAAGGAATTAAATTTGACTTCAGATCATTTGAAGCTGTTTCGAATCTGTAATTCATATCAGTGAGCATTTATTCATCTTTATGTCTAGCTGCAAAGCTGTGTTATCACTACAGGATAATGCAGGTAAAAACACATTTATTACCTTGATATTTTACCTTAAGAATGATTATTTTTATGTATTCAAGCAGTGAACTCTTCTGGGCCTAAGCAAGAGAACAAGGGAAGGGGACTGAATGGACCTCTCGGGCTATAAAATTTGTTATTGCTGTCAGAAAACCTCACTTGCTTAAAATACTTTATGCTTTTCTGGTTTTTATTAACCTGAACACTATGCAGTGCTGTAAATGAAAAGACAGTGACTCAAGACCTTAAATGAAGGAACAAGGATGTTATTTTAATGAATGTTTTGTAAATTGAAACATGCAGAGAATGTTGTGGTCCTTTAGCACACCTTGCATAAGATCAGAACAGCATAACTTCACAAAATTAGGATCATCATTTTTAAAGGCTCACTTTAATAGCCTCATCTCTGTCTCCCTTTCTCTGTTTAGAATACAAAGGACAACAACAACGACACCATCGCCCTGTACTCACTCACATGGACTCTCCAGTTCCCGCATGAATCAGACACTTGTTACCTGACCCACTGCTACCCCTACACTTATTCACACCTGCAGCGCTATCTCAGGCACATTTCCTCTGATCCAGCAGTTGCGTCATACTGTAAGTTGCGGGTGTTGTGCCACAGCCTTGCTGGGAATGCAGTGTATGTGGTGACAATAACGTCCCGGGGGGCCAGCAAAGTGGAGGGCAAGACCAAAAAAGCTGTGGTGGTGACGGCCCGAGTGCACCCTGGAGAAACCAATGGGTCCTGGATGATGGAGGGGTTCCTGGACTTCCTGCTTGGGGACTCAGCTGATGCTCAACTACTCAGGGACACTTTTGTTTTTAAGGTTAGAAGTTCAAGCTCTCAGTCTCCAATCTGCTTTATTAACATGATTACTGTGCTTTTATATATTTCAGTTTATTATTATATTATATGTGTTAATAGTAATTTATGAAGTAGATTGTGGATGAATAGAACGATAAGGTTGTCTTGTGTGCTAATGTATGTAGTAATTCTCCATACTGCTATCAAACAATGTCAAACACAGAAATAGAGACATTTCTGCAGAATTAAATAATTTTTTGGATACTTACTTTGGTAGTTTCTGCTTTTATCTATTGTTTTGCCTCTTTTGTGCTGCAGGTGGTGCCCATGCTGAACCCAGATGGTGTGATAGTGGGCAATTACCGCTGCTCTCTGGCAGGCAGAGACCTCAACAGAAATTACAAGACATTGCTCAGGGATTCCTTTCCTTGTGTTTGGCACACCTACAACTTGGTGGAAAAGTGCGACAGGACACATCTACATCTTAAAATTTTGTGGCAATTTAGTGTTTTCAGTAGTTTTTTCTGTCTTTCTTTTTTCCCAGTTTATGTAAATAATTCATATGTATATTTGTCCAGTAAATTATTAGGATTGTACAGGTCAGGTGTTTTAAGGCTATTTTATTTATTAATTCAAGCGCCCCCCCCCCCCCCCCCCCATAAATAGTATGAACAGTAAATGGCATTTCTGTACATATCTTGTATATTTTGTGTAATATGCCAGTAGGATCCTACAATTCTTAGGATGATAAGAAAATGATTGGATGGACAGATACCAGATTAATGATATGATGCCATCACTTGGTACAAAGTTGATTTGGGCACATGGCAATGGCACACATTGTATTTGCATGTTCTCTGTCTCTTCATTTTTTCATAGGGAATACTGACAAATCAGAATCTATTCTGAATTTTACCCCTGTTATTCTGTATTTTCCCCAGGCTGATGGCTGAGACGGACGTAGTTCTTTACTGTGACTTTCATGGCCACAACCGTAAAAACAACGTCTTCATGTACGGTTGTAACAACCCAGGTGATGCTTCCCTGAAGCTTCATGAGAGAGTCTTTCCACTGATGATGAGTAAGAATGCCAGCAACAAGGTAAAACCACTGGTTTGACTTTGTTAAATCTATATTGATTGATATATCTATATTGAACATTTTTTCATTTTAATTTTCTTGCAAGCGCCTGCGAGCAGTGTACTGGATACAATGTTTACACACAACACATCTACTACTTCTACTACTTAATAGAGATTATGTTTTCCACTATATATTCCTTGGTATTTATTTACACATCATCACTTTCTTTAGTTCTCCTTCAAGAGCTGTAAGTTTCGGGTACAGAAGAGCAAAGAGGGAACAGGGCGAATCGCCATGTGGAAACTTGGCATCAGAAACAGCTATACGATGGAGGCCACCTTTGGAGGCTCCACTCTGGGTCAGTTTAGACTTCTGATTTTGCGTGTTTATACGTGTATGCTTGCATTTCTCGTGTATGAGAGTCTATCGTATGTTTGAATTAGGTGACAGGAGGGGAACTCATTTTACTACTCGAGACCTGAAGTCCCTGGGCTTTTGCTTTTGTGATAGCTTGCTGGACTACTGTGACCCTGACCCAACAAAGGTGAGATATTAAGCAGCATGTCTGATTTTCCATGGTCCAGAAAAAAAACCCTGGGTACTGTTTTTTTTAATGCTTGATTTTTTAACTCTGATATTCACATGAGTTTCTTTGTCTCCCCTGTGCATGTATTTTTCAGACGGCTTATTGTCTGACAGAACTGGCAGCATTGTTGAGAAAGGAGGTCAAAGAGAGGCTGGGCAAAGATTTGGGCGCTGACTGTAACTTCTCTGTCTCTGATTTGGAAACCAGGTATTTAAGTTTTGTTTATTTGTAATTAGAATGTTTTTACATTAAAATACAAATGCCAACCATGTTTGCAAAATATGGATAAACCTGAAAAAAGCTTTGCATTGTTCATTTTATTTACTGATAAACATACTGTACATCGAGATAATGCTCAGCTTTAGTACACATCATTTGTGCATGCCGTGATTAGTAATGGTATTGTGTCATTCAGCTTGAATGTCAACTTCTGGGGCAACTATTTTTTTTTGCTTTTACAGCACCAGTGGTTCAAATAGTTCAGATTCCGATGGACTCCCAGTTCATTTGGTCAACCAGCAGCAAACTGAGGTATCTCCAGCAGAATAATCGTTTAACACATATTAATGCTTTATTGTCTTTATGAGGTGAATATCATATTTGGATCATGGGATCCATTATAAAAAACAATTATGAAAAACGTGTCATGATGTGTCATTTTAGTATGTGCTGCTGCTCTCCTTCACAGCAAACTCCAGTGAAGAAGAAAAAGAAACGCTTGAGGAGTCGCAAAGAGAGAAACAGGCTGCACCCAGAGAGAGTAAGGAATAACAAACAGCCACAGGTTGTGCAAAACAGCATCAAACATATTGTAAGAGACAAAATAACGCATTAATCAGTGCACACATGTAACTGGTTAATGTGTTACTGACTTTAAACAAAGTCTGATGACTGAATGGTCTTCACAGGAGTCTAACCTTCACCATGACAACACAGTTAAAGAGAGTGCCAGAGAGAGGCCAGTTGAAAAACATAAGAAGAAATGGCAGGTATGAAGTAGAGTAGAGAGTTGAAGAAAGAAGTGAGAGGATTTCCTGAGCTGTTATTGATAATATTCCTTTGTTTGTGAAGGTAAACAATCCAATGAGAAAAAATGTGATTCCTGCTGCCACTGCTCAGCCTGGGGAGATCAGTCAGGTGACCCTGTGGCAGGGCTGTGAGCCTGTCAAGGTAAAGATGACCATACTGAGCCATCCAGATTCACTCACTCACCAAATACCCTTATACTCACCATATGTTTGGTAACCCACAATGACACATTATTGACTAGTTATACACATGTGATCACATACACCATCTCTTTTTTTTTTAATGATACAATGGGAATATGTATTTGCCAACCATTACCATGGCACCTAAAGCAAACTGATCAAAAATGTGATGTTTTGTGTTTCAGGGTGATTGTGTGGGAGACATGAAGCCTGCATACCTGCATCGCCGAGGAAAACCATGTCCACATCACAGCACATGCACAGCTATGTCAACTTGCACAGGTAACATACTCTGTATTTAGGAGACTCAGCCTTCCTAAAATTGTCTTTACATCCTTGTAGGGAATGGTTAATCCTGTTGCTTTTTTAACTTCTATATACAGAGGAGGTTTGGTAGAGACTTGTAAAACATTTGAAGTATTACTTTACACGCCCCATACATAGACAATCTCCTGCAGGTAAAGGCAGAAATATTTCAGCCATCAAGACATTAGGAGGTCTGGTGTTACTGAAACAGTGTGTTTGGCTTGCCTTCACAGAAAAGCCAGGGATGAACTCAGGACAGTGGAGATTCTCTTCTCAGCTGCTGCACCTAAGTGCTGTCCTTCCACCGAATTTCATACACTCCACACAGCAGCATCATCCCTGCCCCAGACAGTCCCTTGTTTCCTGTAAAGTTTTCAGAGGTTTGGTTTACATATGCAGTACTTCCAGATGGAACTGAATGCTACATCAGATTCATTTAAAAAAGTCAAAAGTTTTGTCATCTCTGTCAGTTCAAGCTGCCTTAGCTCTGTGTCTCATTTCACTCTTTCAGGGCTGCCACCCTCCGTTGCAGTGCCTTACAGGTACACCTCACTGTGAAATTGTACCCAGTGCTGAACTACTGTACTTGTTGAAGTATGTTCAGATCCAGCATGTTTTACATATCCTCTGTGGCAGGTCTCCCTCATCCATATTTGTCAAGATGACCCCAGACATTGTTCCAACTAAGCGCCTGCTGTCAAGCTTCACCACCGACAAGTTCAACAGCCAGCATATCTACAGAGAAAGAAATTATTTTCAGATGTCAGAACATTACTTTGTGCCTGAGGATTCGTCCACCTCACATGTTGACATAAACAAAACCAAACAGCAGACTGAGGAGCAGGAAAGAGATTCCCCAGAAGGTTGCCTTTTCATATGCTCTCATGTTATATAATTCATACTGAAAATATGATTTTTGTGGGGGCACAATTACAAAAGGATCCTTGATCACGTTTAGCTAACTTAATCTCTTGCTCTTCTTTACCTGACTGTTATTTATTTAGTTGGCTTGCCATTGTTGACATGTGTACCATTTGGAGAGCAGAACCAGAGAGATCTCACCCCTGACATCCCCCTGAGACAAGGTGAACCACACAGCAGTCTGTTTGTGCCTGCGCTGAGAGGCAGAGACCTACAAGGAAACAGGTTAATTCATTTTTATTGTAATTTCTCTTGATCACTTGGGTCACCTTTTGTCACTGATCCACCCATTCTCCATGTGTCTGTCAGTGTGTATCTCTTCATTCAATTCTTATGTTGCCATTCCAATTTGAAGACTGGGAAATAATCTGGTATGTTAATGATGTATGATATGGTCATCTTAATACGATGGTGATAAAAGACAAGCATTATGTATTATACCTATTTAATGTGTTCCATTTATTTTCTACATTTCTTCAGGGGGACTTTAGAAGACGGAAGGCAAAAGGGCAGTTTACCCCGTCTGTTAAAGACTTCAGGCTTCAAGAAGCTGGAACCTTCACGTCCACAGAATGTTGCCCTTGGTAGGCTTCAGGCTAAGGACATCAGGCAATATCGCTCTGAGGGAGAAAGCCTATTAAGTATGGCTCCTGAGGAGTCTATGATCACACGACCATCACAGTCTGCCCCACTGTAGGCAACAATATTTATAATGTGGGCTCTACATACTGATTTTTATTCTCTCTAGTCTCTGGCAAGTGAAGTGAACCTCTTCTGATGAATTAAGAGGGACATGTTTTTCACTAGAACTTAAACAGATATGCTGGGATATAATCACCCCATTCACAGATATCATGATGCAGGTCAAACTTGTCATATGGAAAGGAGAGAAATGAAATCCATTTGTAAAAGTCTGAAAAAGTACTTTCAAATGGCAATATTTGTTTGATGTTTAATTATATGTCTCCTTTAAACTTTTAATACAATTTTATAAAGTCTTTAGAAATTAATTTTTGTACAACATGAATGTTTATTTCCTACAATGTTGATATTGGTAAGGACAAGACTGATCATGACAAACCGTCATGCTTTGATTGTCAGAGTACAGCATCACAAAGTCTGTGATGGTGTACATTTGCTGCCCAATACATGATACATAGGCTGCTTGCAATGTAGATTTTATTTATTTGCAACACTGCAAAAACAATAATACAATGTACAATAAAATACAAAAACGTTTTTCACTTTAATAATCAGTTGTGGGCTGGAAATTTCTCATTTTGCTAAGTGCAATACAAAAGTGATGTGTTTGTTGCCAGTCTCTGAGTCTGGCAGTAGTGTCCTGATGCAGGACAGAAGTCAGATCTTGACAATTCAGTCAAACTGTCGGAGATGAAATTGGCTTTCTGTGTGTCTGACCATGTCTCGGAGCGCCACAAATCCAGAGAGGGCCTGGACCATTTGGGAGTGAAAAAATAAATTTAAATCAATGACATCACCAAATAATAAAAGCTAGAAAAACATTTACAAGGTCACCTGGTAAAACCACAAAAGTCAGTCTATAAAAGGAATGCAATCATACCTGTGTGAGTATGAAAATGGCGAGAACAATGTGAACGCCTCTCTCCAGGGGCTGTATGAGAATGGCTTCATTGAAGAGCTGAAACAGGATCAGTGGGAACTGCAGCAGGATGCTCAGCAGCCAAAATCCAGCCAACTCTGGGACCTTCCACAAACACAGTCATTATTTGAATATCTGCCTTTCACACACTGGAGTAAATGTTCTCTTCATTGGTGTGTTTTGTGTTGATTCAATCTACATCAACTACATCTATGTATGAGTGACGCTACCTTTTCTTGCAGGTTCCCAGCGTAACCAAGATACAGTCTAATGGCCTCAATCAAAGTCATCAGGATGAGGACAGTGACAAGGATGAACTTGTAATACTCTGGCAAGGCAGGATACTGGTAGAAACATTCACAACAATGCAGTTAAATGAACTGAGTTTAGATTCATGTGATTTATGCAAACATTGTCAGTGGTTCCCAGATCTAAACCTAACCATTAAAATGAATGCTGGTTAAACATTAGACATATTTCAGAGGTTGGTGAAATGACTATTCCTGTGACTGTCACCTATGTGTTAACCCTTTCTACAAACCAGATTTCCTTCAGGATAAAGATAAAGATGTAGGAAGTTTGTTTTCTCCATGTTCTTCAAACAGAACAACACAAGTCTGTTTATTCTAGAGTACAATTAACTTTTACTGGAAATGACTTTTAGTTTAGAACCAGCCACTGTAGTCATGTTGGGGTTGGTAATATTAGTATTCTCTTACATTTTTCTTGTAATGATAATCACATTATGATCAGAATCTATTTATTAGACAAGTAGTTTTGAAATAGGACATGGAACTTGAAATACTAACTTCACAACGTAAATACAGACAAAGAAATTGTAACAAGTGCACAAATTAAATGTTATTAAATCAGCCAAAACAGTAGAAGTTAAATACAATGTCCAGTTTGATTGAAAAAAAGTATGGAAGTGACCAGTGTTAGGGTTAAAACAGGACGAATACTGTAAAAACAGTTCAGCTATTTAATAGAGCAGCAGCTTCTTTTCCTGTCTGCAGATGGAGGTTGTTACGGATGTTTTCCAGTTTATATTGGTTCAGACTCCTCATTTCAGGTATTCAATCAGCTCCTCTCCCCTCTGTATTTGCCTCAAGTTACCTTGAGGTGCAGCATCACAGTTTCACTGATCCACCACAGGGGGAAGAACCACATGTTAAAGAACAGAGACATCTGGAGGTGCAGACTGGACAGAACCCGTTTGTCTGGAAAAGAAAAACCAACAACCCAAAGAGAACAGACAGGGAAGGAGAAGATAAACAGTACATGTTAAACACGTGATTTTATCTCAAATAAAGCTGAAAGTATCATTAAACATAAGAATCTACCTCTAAAGTCAACCCCACCCTCCGTATTGCTAGCTACTACAATGCTAATGCGTCCATTACGACAGCTGCGTTTTGAGTTTACCGTGCGGCAAAAACGTGTCGTGCTCTTTTGAGAGAGACTGAGTCCGACCCTGGTCAGATAAGACATTCCGAGAAAAGTCCTCTAAACGTCTTCTGAGCGTCTCCGGCAAGTCCATCATGTGAAATCCTCTCTGTTTAGCACACACATGACCAGAGGAAACACACTGCAAAGATACTAAACGCTGCCCCCGTTTCCTTGGCGACCAAAGAAATCTCGCGTTCCACCCAAATCTCGTCTAAACATCTTAATGTTTCCTCGGTTGCTTTCTTCATTTAAGTTGTTTCCTTGTTTAGTCTGATTTAGTCGTTTAAAATGTTCTAATATGACACACAAAGTTTCACCAACAAGCTAGTTTCATGTTTTCACCACTCTGCGATGTTAAATGGTTACATTTCAATGCGCTCCCAGTTTAAGGTAATAGGAAATATTTCCACTCCTGTATTGTTTGTTGGATTTAGTAACTTTAACTTTCACAATCAGGGGAAAGGGATGTTTCTAGTTAAAAGAGGAGAGAAAGCATGATAGTACATTAAGTCACTCCCACTGAACAGAAACTTTTGATTTCCAAGTAAATGAAAGTGAAAGAGTCACAGATGGCGGCCAGCTGCAAAGAACCAGATCCGTTATCCTGCTCAATATGCTTGGATATCTTGAAGAATCCTGTGACTCTTCATTGTGGCCACAGCTACTGTATGGACTGCATAAATGGATGCTGGGACCTGGAGGATCAGGGTGGTGTTTACTGCTGTCCTCAGTGTAGATACAGTTTCCCCAGCAGACCTGTGCTGAACAAGAACACAGTGCTAGCTGATTTGGCAGGGAAACTTGGGGCACAGTCCTCTGCTCCTGTGAGGGATGAAGTCGGTCCAGGAGATGTGGAGTGTGATTTCTGCGCTGTTAAGAAGCTGAAAGCTGTCAAGTCTTGTCTGGTGTGTCTGGCATCTTACTGTGCAACTCACCTGCAGCCCCACTATGAGTCTGCAGCTTTCAAAAGGCACAAGCTGGTAGAAGTTTCTGCTTCCTTACAAGAGAAGATCTGCACTAAGCATGACAAGCTGCTGGAAGTCTATTGTCGAAGTGATGGAGAATGCATCTGCCTGCTCTGTGTGATGGATGAGCACAAAGGTCATGACACTGTTTCAGCTGCAGCAGAGAGGAAAGAGAAACAAGTAAGAATATTTATTTTGGGCCACACTAAGTTCTTGTAAACATGCAATTATCATATTGATGTAAATTATGGAAATTCTAATTAAAAATTCTATTTCACGGCTCTTAAAAATCTACCTGTTCTACATGCTGTGTACTTATTACATGGAGAATCAGGAAGATACAAAAATACTGCATTGTTTCTTGGGTCAGTGAAATGTAACACTGTTTTTTGCACCACTTGATTCAACAGTGAACAATATGATTTTTTTTTTTTCAGAAACAATTTGGAAAGAAAACACAAACATACCAGCAGAGGAAACAGGAGAAGGAGAAGCAGCTCCAGCAGCTAAGACAGAAAATGAAAAGACTGAAGGTAAACTGTCCTGTATGTTATTAAACTGAGTTAAATACACATTATGTATTGTAATGATATTATTCCTAATTTTCTGTTTTACTGTCAGTGCTCTGCAGATGCAGCAGATGATCAAAACGAGAAAGCCTATGCAGAGATACTCCTGATGGTGGATAAAAGGCGGTATGCTGTGAAGGAGCTGATTCAAGTTCAGGAGAAAGCTGCAATGAGCCGAGCTGAGGCACTTGTGGATCGCCTGGAGAAGGACATCTCTGAGCTGAGGAAGAGAGAGGATGAACTGAAGCAGCTCTCACTCAATGAGGATCACATTCACTTCCTACAGGTGATCAGGCAGACACATAAATATATGTGTATGTATGTGTGTGTCTACCGGTCAAAAGTTTGGATACATCTTTCCATCCACTTGTATGAGAAAATGTGTCCAAACTTTTGACTGGTACTGTATATATATATATACCTAATCTTTACACTTTATACCACATCATTCCTACCTACAATGCATACAAATACTAATTAATATCTCACATATTTACTGTACACTACCTATTTGCCCCTATTATAATTATTTCTAAAGCACAAAAATCCTCCATTCAGCCAAGTGTGCAAAGGACAACACTTAATATGAAAACACATTTATAATATACTGTGTCTGTGTCTGTGTGTGTGTGTGTGTGTGTGTGTGTGTGTGTGTGTGTGTGTGTGTGTGTGTGTGTGTGTGTGTGTGTGTGTGTGTGTGTGTGTGTGTGTATAGCTTGGGGATTGATTTGGGATATCACAAAAGTGCACACCTGGTTCCCTTATCAAATCTTTTACATGTGATTTGCATTAGATCCTATGAATACATATACGTATTAGTTTTTTTATTATTATTATTTTATTCATATGGACGTTATGTACAGTGCCAGTCAAAGGTTTGGACACACTGCTCAATTCAAGACTAGTGGGCTCATGACAGCTGAGAGGAAAAAGCTTACAGCACCTGGTATTCCCAGGCGGTCTCCCATCCAAGTACTAACCAGGCCCGACCCTGCTTAGCTTCCGAGATCAGACGAGATCGGGCGTGTTCAGGGTGGTATGGCCGTAAGCGATGAAACAGGCTGCAGAAAGCCCATTTAAAGATGCTGTGACACCACTGACAGTTCCTCACACCATCTGAGTGGCGGATAATGGTGTCTCAGCCATCAAAAACATGCTATCCTTTAACATTACTTTTATAGGAATTGTTTTTTTCTGTGGAGAAACATACAGCTGGAACGATTGCAACCTTGTTTCTCAGGCTATTTGTGTACATGCAGGATGATTGCAGGCTTTTTACAGGCTATAACTGTGAGAACTGGAACCCTAAAAACTACTTGGAAAGTGAGGCGTCTCAGTGCCACCTCTCTGGTGTGCATACAGGCACAGCTGGAATGATTGCAGCTTTTGTTCCTCAAAGCCCTGTGTGCGGTTATGGAGCAACAGTGCCGTCCTTTGGTGACAGCTGAGAGGAAAAAGCTTACAGCACCTGGTATTCCCAGGCGGTCTCCCATCCAAGTACTAACCAGGCCCGACCCTGCTTAGCTTCCGAGATCAGACGAGATCGGGCGTGTTCAGGGTGGTATGGCCGTAAGCGATGAAACAGGCTGCAGAAAGCCCATTTAAAGCTACGCCAGGGCCCGTTATACCCGTCCATGTCACTGAAGGAAGTAAAAATTGAATTTTTCACACATTCTATTCACTGTAGACATAATACACGTCACGTCGTGTGTGTGTATATATATATACATACATATATATATATATATATACACACACACACACACATACACGTATATACAGTATATACACAAATATATATTCATATATATGTATATATAGGCTACACTATTTTGTGTGTAAGACTAGTTTATGTTGCGTTTCTCTTTTTAAATGTTTTCAGAGCTACCAGTCTATGTCTGACTGTCCAGAACCTGACCTGTCCTCTGATGTCAACATCCAGCTACACATGCCTTTTGATTTTGTGACAAAGGCCATTTCTGATTTGAGGGAGAAACTGGAAAGCATGATACAGGCTGTTGGAGAAATATCTAAGACAAGTAATATTTCATGTTAATTTGGTGGAATAATGTCATGTTGTGCAATCAGCCAATACCTCCAAAATGTCTGTGCTGTTCTGATAATAAAAATATAGCATATATTCTGTTTTCAGTTCAAGCTGATCCTGATCTCAAGACAAGACAAGACTATTCCTTGTGTTAGTAGTTACTTTATTTTTGCATAAATACATTTGAATTATCCTCTGGTTGTCACACTAATAATAACTTCTACATTTCAGATTCCTGCCCCCTCAGTTTGGATCCCAACACAGCATTTGAGAACCTATTGCTCTCTGAGGGAAACAGCAAGGTAACCTGGATTAAAAAAGCCCAGAGGTACCCGTATCACCCAGAAAGATTTACAAAATACGATCAAGTGTTGTGTGCAGAAGGTTTATCTGGAGTTTGCTACTGGGAGTTTGAGTGGAGGGGGCCCAGGGTTGAGGTTGCTGTCTGCTATAAAGGGGCAGAGCTGGAAGAATGTGGTTTTGGATACACTGATCAGTCCTGGTGCGTTTCCCTTTCAAACTCTGGTTGTACCTTTTGGCACAGTGGAGTCAAAACCAAAATATCCATCTCCTGCTCTTCTACTGTAGGAGTGTATTTGAACCATAAGGGAGGGAACCTATCCTTCTACAGCGTGTCTGACTCTGGTCAAATGATCTCCCTTCACAGAGTGCAGACCACATTCTCCCAGCCTTTGTACCCTGGGTTCATGGTCTCCAGAGGAGCTTCAGTTAGGTTAATGCCTCCAAAGTAAAAGGCATCCTCTGTCAGAATCGCTTAGTGCAGCATCTGTAATACATTACATTTACTTGCTGTGCACTGCTAAAAATCAGTATTACACCATTATGCCAGCTTTGTGAAATAAAAGTTTTTTTTCATATGTTACATATTTCCTGTTATGCAATGAATCTATTTAAACTGTTAACACTGCATTTTTTGCTTGTGACTGTTAAATGTTGAGTAATCAATACAGTAGTATAAAAATGTTGAACAAACCTCATAACTAACATAAGCAATAGTGTGATAATAAGTAAAAAGTTATTCAGTCTCAATTATTATTAATGTTATTCTAACATGATGAACAAAATCAGAGGTATATGAACAGTTAATTGGTTACTTGCTCGTGTAATTGCCTTGAGTTAATAATAAATATGTCTTATATACCTAAAATCGGATGTCCTTTATTAATTCAAATGTATAGTTATCATTATAGACCATTTGTAAATATGAAGTTATAGAGACTTTAATCAGCTATTTAAGTTAGTATATAATAATATCATCATTTAAACGTTTGTCAAAAAAGTGGTGAAACAGTTGCAGTCTGTCTCTTCAGTGATTGTCTACCACTTTTTGTTTTATGTTACCACTAATTAAAACTTTTTTTAAGACATAGGGGGTTTAAGAAGGTCTGTAAATGCATTATGTCAATGAAACAATGTGCTGATAAAAAACCCCACAATGTTTCACTAGTTAAACTTTTATTTTTAGATCTGATTTTTTTTTAGACCACTTGGGACAAATGCAACAAACTATCAAACCAACATTTACGCATTTTTCACCTTATACAGTTTATATTAATTACTTGATAGCAAACAGCTGCCTATTTACACACAGAGCAACATTAGTATTCTTCTGAAGTTGTATTTCTGACCATCTGATGAATGTAAGTCCAAAATTCACCATCATTTTTTTATCCTTGTTTCTGTCTGTTCCCTGCCTGCTGTTTGATAAACAAATATTGTCAAACAGGTTTGTCTACAGTTTGTGCACTAAAAGCAGCTGCTGAGGCTGAAAATGACACAGAGAGGCAGCATTAGGGGTAAAATGGCTCATTCTGTGCTTCTCTTTGTCAGTCTCTGAACCTCCGCATTAGGAGCATTGACCTCTCCTTGGAGATATTCTGACTCTGTTTTTGTGAACTGACACTTTGATTCTTTACCAATAACTGATAAAGAGACACATTTCTTGTGAACAACTTTTATTTCTTCGTTTCTCATCTGAATTTCACCAACAAGGAGTTGAAATATGCTAAAACATTTGATAGGACACTATGTGGTATTGCACGAGGGGAATTCTATAGTGATATTGTTGCAGATGACCCATTTCACATTACACATAGTTAATCCACTCACTGAGTGAAACTTAAAGTATTTTTTAAAGAAAGTTTTCCAGTGTGAGTGAATGACGTAAAGGTTCACATTTTTCATTGAATGACTGACCATCAGTCAGGTGACAACCAGTCTCATGATGGGGTCTCATGATGACACATGAACCAACTCTGTTCCCTTATGAAGACCATGAGGTGCAGCTGAAAGCTTAGAAATAGCAAAATTATTCATTAGTATCTCACACATACTGATCACAAACTGTTAATGTTTAAACTGTGGTAACAGGAACTGTTACACTGGCATTGACATATTTTAGTTCAGTCAGTGTTAGTGCCCTCCCACTGAGAGCAGGCTGCCAGTAAGACACTCCCGCTGTGAAAATGAAACCAACCCCGTCAGTGTGAACGGGAGAAAATGGCTCACGAGGAACTGTTCGACTGCTCCATCTGTTTACAGCTACTTGACGATCCAGTGACAACTGCCTGTGGCCACAGTTTCTGTATGAAATGTATCAATACTTTTTGGGATAGAAATAACAAAAGAGAAACCTACAGCTGCCCCCAGTGCAGGCAGACGTTCAACCCCAGGCCTGTTCTAAAGAAGAACACGTTACTGGCTGATCTGTTCGAGGAGCACAAGAGGACAAAAAGTCAGAATGCTGCTGCTGCTGGGGAAACCTTTGCTTCACCTGATGATGTGCAGTGTGACGCTTGTACAGGGAGAAAAAGAAAAGCCATCATGAACTGTCTGGTGTGCTTGGCATCTTACTGTGAGACTCATCTGCAACCTCACTTTGAAGTGCCACCTCTAAAAAAGCACAAGCTGGTTCCCGCGTCTACAGCGATCGAAGAAAGCATATGTGGCTGTCATGGCAAACTTCTGGAGAGCTACTGTCGCACTGATCAGCAGTTCATCTGCCTTCTGTGTGCAATGAATGAGCACAAAGGTCATGACACTGTAACAGTTGAAGCAGAGAAGTGTGAAATGCAGGTAATTCAATTAAGTCTTATAGTCAAATCATCTATTGCCTGTCCTTTTACTGCCACTGAGGTTCTGATAAGATCTGGAATTTGTTTTTTAACAGAGAAAACTGGAGACGACAAAACAGGAAATTGAAGACAAAGTGCTGGCTTCAGAAAGGGAAATGACGGAGCTGAGGCAGGCTGCGGACTGTATAAGAGTGAGTCCACAAACATCTTTCACAATTAGAAAGCTTTAGAAAATAAACCTTATTTTGCTGTCATAAATGTAACCTCTGTCTCAATTTATGAATAAGTTGACTATGAAGTATTTGACGTGTTTAAAAATCCACTTACTGTATATGTGTTACAGTATATGGACAGAACTGTTAAATAATCCAGGACTATTGAAAATTAGGCATAATTTAAAAACATTATCAGGCATAAAAATAAAACAAATGGTACATGTTCTCTACAAGGATGCTGCTTGGGAGGTGTGCGATGACTTTGAGCGACTGTGTCAGGAACACATCCGTTTGTACGTTCGCTCTGTGGAGAGGAGGTGTTCTGAGATTAGGGAGAAGGTTGGAGAAGCAGAGAAATCGGGAGTGGATTGGACCAGCAGTCTCCATGGACAACTGAGGCAACACGTGTCAGAGCTGAGGGGGAGAGAGGATAAACTCGACCAGCTCTCACTCACCAAGGATCCCATTAAGTTTCTTCAGGTGATGATCATCGTTGTGGCATTTGGAAATGTAAACTACACCATTTTGTGTTTAATTTATGTCTCTGAATTGTAACACTATGTGCTTTGTTTTCTTTGTGCAGGGTTTCCAGGCCCTGGGTGATCTTCCTGTGTTCACTGTCTCACATGAAAGATATCCCACGCTGTCAGAGTTTGTCATTGCACAGAAAGATACACTCAAAGATGTGTCTGAACAAATGAAAAAACATTTGTTTAATAAGTTTGAGGAACATTTGGGTAAGTGTGACCAGTTTCTATAATTTATGATAAGTTTGGACTGCTCGGTTAATTGTACAGACAGGGAGAAGATGATGAGAGCTTTTTCTGTCCATCACAGTGTCAAACACACCCAGGTACCATGAGGAAACACCATTAAGATCACACTTTTTGAGCTCCTGTAAGTAGGATGTTCATTCATTTTTCATAAATAACCACAAAAACATACATAAAGGCTTCACCAGCTGAATGAGAGTTTCATCTTTCCCTGCAGACTACAGAGTGGAGGTGGATCCCAACACAATTGCAGCATGTCTTTGCTTGTCTGATGGAAATAGAGAGATATCATGGAGCGGCAGTGACCAGGCCCATCCTGATCACACTGATCGATTCACCTACCATAACCAGGTTCTGTGCAAAGATGGCCTGACTGGCAGACACTACTGGGAGGTGGAATGGGATGTTGGCATTGTTGAGGTGGCTGTTGCATACAAACACATTCAAAGAAAGGGTTCAGGGAAAGAATGCTGTTTTGGTCACAATAATCTCTCCTGGAAATTAGTCTGTTCTCCATCTGGCTGTGAGTTTTGGCACAATAATCTTCGCAAGGGCCAAATTCCTGTGGCCCACTCCCGGAAAGTAGGAGTGCACCTTGATTATAAAGCAGGGAACGTGCACTTCTACAGCATTTCTGGATTTGGGGACTTGACACTGTTGCACCAGGTCAAGACCACCTTCACTGAGCCTCTCTATCCTGGCTTTACTGTTGATTTAGGTTCAACACTGAAAATATGCAACATTTAGACCAGTGCACTATTATACATGTGAGCTACAGGACTTATAATAGAGAAAAGGTATGGACGATGCATGTGTGAGTAAGCGTGATATTCATGCACTGAGAGTCAATATCAGTCAAATATGAGTCACATTTTTCAAGAGAAAACATTTCTAGTGATTGAGAAATTGTTTTATGAATCAAATATTCAAATTTTTTCAGAGTCAAAAGACAATGTTCAATGATTGTTTTTCTTTTTGATTCAGCTCATCAGAAATGTGTAGTTTCCATATAGCAAGAATAACTTTGCAGAATCACTTTTCTTTATCTTGATACATAAACTCAAATAAAATAAAAACAACCAATGCTAATGATATGTCTTCATTGTGTCTTTTATTCATATATGTATATCATTTTAAACATTAAAACATTTTTTTAAATTTACAATTTTGCTCTGATTAATTAAGTCATCATATACTTAGCCTATGTTGGCACAATTAAAATAACATTTCCTTTAAAATTGAAGTGACATAAACAAAATGTTTAACATGTGCACAAATTATTTTTTTAAAAACCAATAACTGTACATTATATATATTTCACTAATATAACTTTGACATAGCAGCATGCAGCGCCAGCGCCACAGAGTGTAGAGGTCATTATGAAGTTGGTCATAAAATGGATTCAATGGAGGCATTTGTGTAGGAGTGATCCACAGTATCATAGAACCGCAGACAGGCTTTGTATTGCAGCAGCTTCTCAGTCAAAGGGCTGGTAGTCAGTGCTTTACCCCGCACACTCAGGTCCATGTACCTGAACAATACGAATAACAAGAAAATAGCCATGCTACACAAGTTCTTAAAGCAATAGGGTTCATGTTGATCAAAAGAATCAGAGCCCATCCACTGCAGTTTCTCTCAGTACAATATGTAGTTGTTGTGCCTGCTGTAATCTGCTTTGCTCTTCCACACAAGTCTTCACCAATTATTGAAAATATGAAAGAAACTAACAGACTGTAATGGACATGCACACAAGTCACTCACTGTAATCTAAACATGATGTCATTCATTCCTCTTTCTAACCATGAGTCCTCCTTATTCCCCAGGTAGTCAAAGATAATACTGTACCTGTCAGATATACTCCAAAACACAAAGGTATTTATAGCCATGAGTGTGGCCAGGAGAAAGAAGAATCTTTCAAGATTCCCATCATGCAGTGTGTTTGGGTAGAAGTTACCTGTAATTGAGCATCATTGTGGTTACATTATGGTTGATAGCATCTTTCCAATGAAAAACAACTATTTCAATTCATTTGTTTATGGAAGAATGTGTTTTTACCTCCTGACGCAAAGTACAGCAGCTGAATGATGAAGGCTCCTAGAAAGCAGCCGCCTCCGTATGACAGCGTAAGAAAGTGCAGGGAGATTCCTCTGATGTGGCTTGGGGTCAGCTGGAAAGATATTAGGGAGCCTGCCGTGGAAGGAGTGACATCAGAAATATTTACACTTACAAGGCAATTTTCTGCAAATCAGCAACTGACAAGGACGTCTTAGCAATTTATTAACTTATTTGTGTGTAATTCAACAAATTCAAGTTGTTTAGGAATAACCCAGATGTCTAGATGTCTTTTGACCCATAAAATAGTTGAACTGGTGTTTAGTGGACCGCCTCTCACTCACATGCAGGGGTCACAAGTGCCTCAGCAAGACCCAGTAGGATGTATTGGGGAGCCAGCTGGAAATACGGCATGGACGAAACTTGCAGAACCTTCCCAGAGAGAGTCTGCTCCACCAGTGGGTAAGCCTTCCTGTGCAGCTCAGATAAACCTGCCACCAGGGCCGATAGAGCTGCACACACATGGCCCAGAGCTGTAAGGGGAGGATGGACAGGGTGGGGTGATGTGAGAGGGGGCTACAGAATGGGGGTTGTGAAAAAATAATGAGGGAAAAGGGAGGACAAGAGAAGTGGAAGAGTGAGAAAGACATAGGAATATTAAGGTGTAGGCACTGAAATGATGAGTGCATTACTGGTGCATGTGTGCGAATGGAAATACTCACTAATAACTTTTACGGGTGCCAAAGGAATTTTATTCTTAGAGAGGTAGCAGGTCGTCACACACTCGATCAGCGGGGCCAACAGCAGCAGAGGCAGGATGCTGATTACATTCATGGCACCAATCGGCAACAGGAGGTCATGCAGGTGAAGGTTTGAGTTCATTGTCTGTATGTAGTAACCTGAAGGAATCTGTAGGAAACATATGAGAAAACATGCGGATGATCCTTTTTCATTCTTTGCCATCAAGATCCATTATATTCCCATGACATTTTACCCGTGACATGCCTGTGTGATGCAGGCTCTGTACAGCAGCTGAAGACCATAAAGAGGGAAAAGCTTGGCCAGGACTTTGACGTTCTCTACATGTGTCTCGCTGTAACGGCCACCGTTGTTTTCCTTGGCCCTGTCCAGCCAAGATGCCACATCTCCACTCAGGTGGCGATAATGAAGGCAGCACATCTTGAGAGAGTTAAGGAAGACTCCTAACGTGGTCAGTAAGGATCCCCCTGTTATAAAAACAGGAAAGAAAGTCTTTATTAGGTGTGACCAAAATGCAAACAGGTGCAGCACTATGCAACTATTTGTATGTATTTCTGTGTGTCTCTTTTTTTTCTATGTGTTACCTTTCTTTGGTTTGTAGGTGAGTTTGTTGCGCATCATGTGTATGGCAATGAGTGCCAGCAGCACAGAGGTGAAGGGTATAAGGAAACCCAGATTTTTGGCCACAGACTGCTGGATATAAGCAATACCCAGAAACACAACAGTGGAGTTCAGGTTGACCAACCAGTAGAACCTAAACATAATGAAAACAGATAATACACAAAGTCATCAGACATAAGGTATTTCACGATGACATGATCTAACTGATTTTAGATGTCATGAACTAATAATAGAAAACATAATAGAAAATTACACAATATCTGCACCACTAAAGTCACAGGGCGTAAGAATGGATGTTGGTCTATCCAACAACCACTGGCATGATTTTCATCACATTTGTATGGCTATTCAGCAGTTTTGCCAACTTAAGATCAAAATTTCAACCTTACAAGTTACAGTACAAGTACAAGTTATTTGTAAAACTAATAGCCATATTTCCATTAGATTTACTTATGGATATATGTAACATGGATAGGTGTGGCTCAGAATTTCCAGTAATACTCAACAGTCATTAAACATGGTTGAGCAGATTGTTCTGTCATTTTCCCCAGAGGATGAACCATTCAATGTTTAAAAGACTTCCATAGAGTACTGCCCTCAAATGTCAGTTTTGAAAAAAAAAACCCATCTTATCAAAAAAGCAGATTTATGCTCCCAATGTGATGATATACTCTAATGATTCATGGCCTCAACTCTAAACCAACCTCCAGCCCTGCTTATAGGGGTAATAATTGTAGTCTTCTTTTCTTTAAAAAGTGGCACCATGCAGAATTACTGAACTGTAGAAATCATGGAAAACTTTTTAAAACGATGATAAAACGTACAATTGTCAAAGCATGATTATAAGCTAAGTTGTATCCAAAGGCAACACCACCCACCAGTTGAAGAAGGATAGTAGCTGGTGCTGGTTGTAACCCTGCAGACTGTATGCTCCCATGGGACAGAGAATGGCCCGGATGCCACCGATGCCCAGTGCAGCAGCCAGGAGGCCTGTGTAGAATAGGATCTGCTGCTCCCGAGGGTCCAAATGGTGGGTCATGTGATGGGTGTCAATGTAGAAATCCTCAAAAGGGAAAGCCACCACAGGTAGCATGGCTGTGCCTAGAAGGTAGAATGACAGGTGAAGGTCATGGCATCTGTTTGCAGCAAGATTTCAATCACGAGTGTGACATTACAGGAGCAGAGCCATGACTAAGCACCTAAAGAAAATGACTAACACTCTTGAAATGAGCTCACACTAAAGTTAGATTTGTTTAGCAGTGAGCAAGATTTGGTAAGAGGTGAGACTGGAAGCCATAATGCCAGCTAGCACTCAATGATTTATAACACTAATGTGTAAGAGGATTTTGCTTCTGCCGTGTTAATTTTTACCATTCAGTAAAGATGAATAAAACTATAACTTGAACAATTTAATTACTGATATTGCTTGTTTTTCTTTGAAATTGTGTAGTAATAGAAAATGTAAATAGCTCACTACAGAAAACAGAAAATACATTTCCACTGAGATATTTCTCTCACAACTTTTAAAATAGCAGCAGTTCATCACAACTGGCCTCTGGATTGTTAATCTTTAGTCTGAACATAAAAATACTGTCCCAGATGTTTCACATCCATGTATGAATATTAATCCCATTGGGTCTTACCAAAGAAATGAAGGAAAGCGCACAAGTAGAGCACCTTGCTCCTTCCTAAGCAGGTTTCTGCAAACCACCCAACCAGCACTGGGGTCAGGGTGCTGGCTCCTATAAAGCACAGGTTGACTGTCGCAGCCAGGTAGTTGTCGTAGCCCAGCTTCACAGTGCAGAAGAGAATTGTGTTACATACAATGCCAAAGAAGGTGAATCTCTCACATAGCTCCACCAGCAGCACACAAATGATAACTTGAAGCTTCTTGCGGGACTTTGGTGTAGGTCCCTGGTCTGGATGAGGGGTCTGGGAGAGCTTGCGCTGATGGTTTCTGCCCTCAGGCAGTCTCTGTGGGTCTCCTGCCAGCATTCCACCTGGCCAGCAAGCTGGCCCTGGGCTCCTTGGTTAGCTGGGTGCAGTCAGCACAGAGCTCTGATTAGTAAGTCCTACCCCTCGAAGACCTGACCAGCAGAGGCCACGACTGGAATCCCACACTGTGGTATGACCCTGGAGCTGTGCTGGAGACATAGAGGATCAGACACGCCTATGTACATTCTGCACGTGCTGGTGGCTGATGATCCGCCTGTGTCATGATCTTACTCAGAACTGTGGATGAACTGCAAATGCCTGACACATGCAAAATTATATCTCAGCCATTTAGAGAGCATCTCAGAAATATTTATATGATTACCGACACAATTTTTATTTCCATTAATGACAGAGTTAAACATAGTTACTGTATTCTAGCTGTGCACTGCTGGTACGTTATTTTATTTTTTGACTTGTGTCAAATGTGTTAAACTCAGAGTAACAGTCTGTAACATTATCATAGATTAAATTATAATGTAGACCTGTAACTCAAGAACACAAAGTACCATCTCAGCAGTGGACTTCAGCATTAAAATAATAAAACAACAAAAATTTAATTTAGTGCTGCATGTCATTACAATCACTCACAAAATACCACAGCACTTTGTGAAAGCGGCCCTTCAGTGTACACGCTCATTTTTGTGCGCCTGTGGTAATTAGACTGATAATGTTAAGTGAGACTGAGCAGGTTAACATCAACTGGGTCAGAGCTATTCCACAACAACTGCTCCATATTACAATATCCACACTGTAAAAAAGGGAAAGTTGAGAAAACTTTAAAAAAGTAAAGCAACCAGCTGCAAAGCTATTTTTAGTTTTCACAACTAAGCGCTAATGTGTTGTGTCATGTGTGTTAAGAAGTTCACTCAAAGTGCTATCTTTTCTCAAACTTAACATTACCATTCAGAGCTGCTCCTAAGTCAAGAACATTTAAATTATTACATTTGATAAACTGGAAACTGTGTGTTCGCATAGATTGAAAACATAAAACAGCACTAGATCATTTTTGTTGAGAGAACCTTACATTTAGCTTGAAAAGTTTTGTTACTTCAACTTCACTGTCCATTAGTTGAGTAATAGTAAAATATTACAAACAAGGCTGCAAACAAATTATTAAAAAATGTTTAATAAGAACAATTAGTAAACATTTGCTTGTGTTTCTCAATAAAAAGGGCAATGCTTCTTGTTGTTGGGCTTGAGTGGACCGCTCCATCATCTTCAACAACTCTGTGTATTCCAAGTTTAAGTTCAAGTCCCTTGACACACATTTCCTCCTGTTCTGTATCCTACATAATGCTGGCATATGGAAAATATAATAAGTAAAGAGAGTAGGCCTATAATACGTTTTCAATTATGTTTTCAATTTTTTCCTCCCATTCTGTAGCAATACAATTTCAAAGTGTCTAAATACTCCCTGAATGCACACTGTACATCAGTCCTAAAAACAGATGACCAATTCGGTCTTGGAATTTTTGATGTGAGCAGTCATTTTGAAGAAGAGCTGTTAAAAAACACATGTGATGTGGGCACCACACTCACTTGTAACGTTAATGCTGCTCCCTAATACTGTCTACACTGGAGATATCACATGACTCCAAATATTAAAAACTGTTAAGAGGAACCCCGAGTATTGAAACACAAAAAAACCGAGTGGGTATTTTATTTTAGTTTTAAAATACAATATAATTTATTCTTTTGTATTTCTGAAAAGAAAAGAAAATTACCAAAAGATACACGGACCCCATCAACTGTGAACAAAAAAAGCCACTGACACAGATAAGACAACGACTGTGTTTTGTTGTTGCCCCTCTCTCTGCAAAATAAAAACTAATCCTGAAGAGTCAGACGTCACCATGGTTACAGGAACGGCGTCCGCGGGGTTAAGCGTGGGGGCGTGGTGTATCATGGGAAAAAAAAGTTGTTTGTAAATCAGTTGAAACGTCTAGGAAGAGACGAACAATGGAGACAAAACGGTAATACATACTTATTTAAAACAAACTGGAGCACTGCATACTTACACAGTGGCGTTAACAGACAGGTAGCATTAACCTTTAGCTAGCAGGACCGAAAACAGACACATTAAAGCCATATTAGCGGAGTAGCTGTTAGTAGTTAGCTCTCAATGCTATTGTTAGCCTGACTTAGCTAGCCGTGAAACAGTTTTGTTTGGTTCCACTGAAAATATTCTTCGACATGTATTAACACACAAAACACCAACATGAGTGTCGTACAGAAAACATTTACATGTGTATATGTTGTGCAGCAGAGATTGGCTCTTAAAGTCTGGAGGGAAGTTGCCGACCTCTCCTACTTCTGCGTCCAAGGGCTTCAGCTCGACTCCGATTAAGTGCAGCAGGGGAGAAGAAAACCTCCACATATCCAATGGCATGGACGACGGCGTCCTATCCGAGGACGACGACACTTTCTCCCTGCTTTCCCCCATCTACCACGAGAGTTTTGACAGTGATGAAGACTCCGAGCCCAGTCCAGCTCAGCAGACTTCACCACACAGGCAAAGGAGCACTTCAGCACTCAGCGTTTCACCAGTCAGGTACAGCTCTGTCTGTAAAGATATTTTCTGTCATAGGATAATAGACTGCATGATTTAAAGACTATAAAGTATATACTCTATAGACTGCATGATTCAGACAACATGTAGATGTATGTATGTATAAGTATAATCTTTTAGATCTGCTTTTCTAGATGTGAGCTACCAAGAACACATTCAGACCAGATGTTGAGTGCAGCTGTGAAGCCTGCTGCCTCACCTACTCTCAGTGCATGGGAAATGTGGCTGGTGAACAAAGCCAAAGAGGACCGCCTCAAACTGGAAAGGAAGTCAGAGGAGGCAAGCTGCTTTTAATGATCATTTCTATAATTTTAAAATACAGCAGTGTATACTTTCCTTCCTTTGTTTTTGTGGTACCTATAAGGCAAACAGTTTTATTGCTGCCCCTAAACATTCTTTCTGGTCACACATACATCCAGTCTGAATTTCTATTATATTTTATGTGTGGTGGATAAGGAGCGCTTACTCAAGGAAAAAAAAGAACAAGAAGAAACAGAGAAGGAACACAAGAGGAAGGTCATGGATGAAAAGATCCATGAATGGCTAAAGACAAAAAGACAACAGGTAGAAAACTGCTTCTTTAAACTCAGTAAAACCACACAAATCATCAAAGTAGACAAACTGTAATTTGTCAGAATTATGTGCAATTATACAGTAATGCTGCAGTTATGATGTGATTTGTTTCTGTAATCCAAGGAGAAGCAGGAGCAACTTCTAAAACTGAGCAAAGAGGAGGTGGAGATGCAGAGGAAACAGGAAAAACAAACAGAGATTGAACAAAAAGCTCAGCAAAAATACAAAGACTGGCTGCAGAAGAAGAACCAAGAAAAAGTAGAAAAAGAAAAGAAAGACAAAGTAATGTTTACACTTAAAGTTATTTTTGCTTCTTATGGACAATTCTAGTGTAAAATTTGTAAATGTGTTCATGAGAGAAAACTGATTATGAGACAACTTGTTTTTTGTTTTTGACAGGAGGAAGCAACCCTTAAGGCGGAGCAGGAGAGAGAGCGCCGCAAGAGGGCAGAGGAGATGTTTAAAGATTGGCTGGCAAAAGCCAATGAAAAAAGCAGAGCAAGTCCCAAATCACCTTGTTACCCAAAGAGTAAGGTCATTTCAGTTGTGTGGGAATTATTAACTGTGCGTTGTCATTTGTGGATATACCATATAACTGATAACATTTATGTCAGGTGTTTAATGTTATACAAGATAAGTGGCAAAATAATAAATACATATTTTCATTTGCCTTGTATTGCTTTAATGTTCTCTAGGTCCCTATGACAAATCCTGTCCACCACCCAGCTTCTACAACCCAATCCCATGGAAACCGATTCCCGTCCCTCCTCCAGAAACATCACAGAATAAGACAACTGACAAGAAACCTCAAAAACAGAGAAAACATCAACAAAGCTCCAGCAATGCTTTTAGACTCAGAAACACTGTGAGTACAGCGCAGCCGCTGCAGAGGAGATGACACAAGAGAGCCGACTTGTACGAGCATGATACTGTAGCTTAGTAACGGCTCAAATGTGAATCCATCCTGACTCATCTACACCACCACATCCCCTGAACTGCTGAATCACAGGAACATTAATTGCTAGATTTGGTTTGTACATTGGAGCAATGATGTAAGGAATAGCTCAGTTTAGATGTCTGAATGTTCAGGTTAACATGATTGATGTGTTTCTAATTGGTTCTGATCATCTTGTTTCAATGTCATAAATGCGTGTAGCATAGATTTTGTCATGGCTGCATATCTAGCCATGGGTCCTTTATTTTGTATATTGTAAATTAAATCATTATTATTGTGATAAATATAGTATAATGTGTTCTTTTTTTTGCTCTTATCTATGTCTTATCTGTCACTTGAGCAAGTGGTGGACAAGACCACAATATAAGGCACAGCCACACAACACAAAGGAGGTGGTTGGTGGTCACAGCCAAAGATAGACCCGGCTTGGTCAAGTGCTCCTCACACTCACACATTGTTCTGTGTCCAGCTGTGCCTTGTTCTTCTGTGGGCTGAGATGACGACAGAAACAAGCGAGGGGGTGGAGAGAGGGAGGGAGAGAGAGAGAGAGAGAGAGAGACTGATTCAGATTCAGAGCTGTATGCTCATTCTGTCTTTTAACATCTCACTGTGATGTCAATGTATGAAGCCTGAGGTAAAACAATTTCAATTACATTTTGTTTGATTAAGATGTCTGTCTACATTTGTCATATTTTTACCTACTGCGTTTCGGTCTGTATGTGTTCTACACTTGACCCCTTTGTGCTGTTGACTGCTGTGGAATGTGTGAGTTGACAGCAGTCATTAAGGGGGGCTGATAAAGACTGTTATTATGTAGAGTATTGTTTTAAGTAAACAAAAAAATCATTCTGGGATCCAAAGGACAGCTGCTAAGAAAAAGACAAGTGTTTACATACTGAAGGAGCGGTTTTAGTTGCTCTCCTGAAGATATTTGCACAGTGAGCCTTGTAAGCAAAACCCGTCTTTGTAAGATGACTCTCTGTGTACTTTTTTAAATTGAGAGAATATGATATGTATTAACCAGTTTCACATAAAACAAACAATAACTCAGTCTTGCCTACATTCCTCTAACAATATAACACCTACAAATCGTTGCTGGAGCTGGTTTATGGAGTTTTATTTGTGCCTCTTTCCATTGTTTACCAAGGCCTGAATAGAAAATCCAGATCCCAAGATGCAGTGGTGCAGGTGGGCCGGAGGTTGGCGATCACACCTACCAAGACAGGTAGGAGGCGTGTCTTAATCTGTCCCAGAATAAAACTAAGTGGGGGAGAGGCGGTCTAAAGGGCAGAAGTAGAGATTGCACTTGTGTTAAAGACTTCAAAAATGTGCCTGCTAGTGCACCAGAAATGGAAACAAGTACATAATGAAGAAACAGTGTTGGGATGCTGACTTTCACATGTTGTACTGGAAGAGAAGGGATTTAAGTTTTCCACTATGGGATAATAATAATAGTTATTTTGGAGTTGTAGAGAGAGCCTGCATATTGCTGGTGGGGTAAACAATGTCAGAAGAAAAAAGCTTTTGGAATAAAAACTGGATGTAAATACAATTATTCTTTTTCTTTTTTTTTTTGCAAGCCTCATGTGGTTCGTGCTCAAGTTTCTAAAGCTACCTAGAGTGTTGGTCTCTTTTTCTGCCTGGGACAAATTTATTTATGGACAACACATATTCACCTGGAGCCACACGAACCACAATAATACAGCTGAAACAAACCTGATTTGCTGCCTTTTTCTGCCAAGGATGTGAGGACTGTTTCTGTAAATAGTCACACGTATTGACACAACTTTGAAGGAACGCAGAGGTCTTGGGTCTGGTGTTTTTTTGTGAGTGAGTGTGTATGTGTGTGTATTTGTTTCTTCACCATGCAGTCTGCTGGGCCGGAGATAGAGGACTCTTTCGACTTTCTTTTTAAAATCATCCTGGTTGGGGACTCAGATGTAGGGAAGACCTGTGTTGTTCAGAGCTTCAAGTCTGGAATCTTCATTGAGAAGCAGCAAAACACCATTGGGGTCGACTTTACTGTTCGTACCCTGGATATTGATGGCAAGAAGGTGAAGGTACGTGACATGCACTGTGCTTTGCATGAGACATAACAAATCACGTGTGATGTGAGGATATGGGATCACAGACACTAGGGATAATTCAAATGTGTATTTATTTATGTATTAACAGAAATATGAAAGTGTGAGTGAGATGTATCTGCCTGTTTACTCCTGTTAGTTAATAATTCCTTTGCTTGTTTCAGTTTATCAGTTTTTCAGAGGAGTGTCTAACTGTGTCATTCATATGTCATCATCTGTGTGTTAGCTTTCTGGGTGTGTTGATTGTAACTGCACGGGTGTGTTGTTATGCTAAGTGGGTTCGTATTGTCTTTAAGCAAGCTCTGGTCAAAAGACTGATCAGAGTTAAAATAACTGAAGAAGTTTATATTCAACCCTCATTCTTTAACCATTTGATTCATACTGGATTGATTTGTGCGTTATTGCAGATGCAGGTGTGGGACACAGCTGGACAGGAGCGTTTCCGCACCATAACTCAGAGTTACTACCGCAGTGCCCATGGGGCAATGGTGGCCTATGACATCACACGCCGCACAACATTTGAATCTGTTCCCCACTGGGTCCGGGAGGTAGAGCAGTTTGGAGCAGCCAGCGTGGTTGTGATACTCATTGGTAAGAAGAATGATAATTTGGGTTTATGTTGGATTTTAAACCTTAAAAACATATGTCATAGGTCAGAGCTGTAGCATTATGAACAAGTAAAGAAATCAACTACCCATTCACATACGTCGTTAATGTGTGATTTGTGGAGGTTTTATGTCTTTGGTTGTTGCACCTTGAGGTAGAGCTCTATATTAGGGAGAGCACACTGTGTAACAAAGTTTTACTTGTTTTTTTTTTTTTTGTAAGTGCTATTTCCTAATTGCTGATTGCTTGAGACAAAACTTTACTTTTGTGACCAGGACAGTGATCTTTTGAAATGTACCTATTTCTAATGGTAGACATTTTATTGACTTCAATTAAACAGGACAATAGTTGGCAGATCAATAATGAGGTCAGCTGTTAATAAGAGTCCTAGTTTTGTTGCCCTATTATTAATCCATTTACTTTTACTTATTATTCCATTCTCTGTTCATCACTACAGGTAATAAGTCAGACCTCCATGCTCAGAGGCAGGTGTTGTTTGAGGATGCGTGCACTCTGGCAGAAAATAACAGTGTGCTTGCTGCTCTGGAGACGTCAGCCAAGGAGGCCCAAAACGTGGAGGCAGCCTTTATCCTAATGGCCCGGGAGCTGCTGGCACGTAATGGCATGACTATCATAGACGAGGCTGCCCAAGATTCGTCTCAGTTTATCTTGAGCAGCAACTCACACCCAGTTCACGGCTCCGAGGCCTCAGATAAAAAGTGTGGATGCTGAAGGAACTGAAGTAACAGTTGTAAAAGAAAGTGTGTTTGACCAGATAAAGTTGGTTAGTTGTAGGATTTGTTGTATTCTGTGTGTGTGAATCTAAGTTTTATATTTGTTTTGACTTTTAATATTTATACCTTGAGTAGAATCAGTGTAAGAAAGGTTTTATATGATGGCTGCTTATCAAATGTAGTTTGTAATATTCATTGTTCCCAGATGAACTGCTGGTGAATGTGATAATGACTCATGTGTTACAAAGCACACTTCTGCTAAAGGACTCTGTACTAAGACTACAGTATACAGAATATTTCCACTGAACAAACGTGTGTGTGTCACATTTGTTTAATTGATATTTCCCACAGTATGGTTCATACATTACATTACCAGACTTGTACAGTTTTCATTTCAGTTTAAGTCGCCCACAAACAATGCCTCGTTACACCCGTCAGTTCCAAACATAACAAACAAACACTGTATGACATTTTCACTGGCATTGTGACTGTAATGAACTATTTCTCCCACATAAGTCTCATAATACAGACATACACATCAACCATCTGTTAAAATGTTTCTGTGTCACAGAAAAATAGCACCCTTTATATTTCTGATACTTTGTTTAATAGTGACATTCTCACAAAATGAGTGCTTTTCTTTCAACAACAACAACAAAAAAAACTAATGACCATACTCTTGATTAAGGTTAAAATTGAAAGTGATGAGGTACTAAACCTGACATCTGGCAACCTCTTCTCATAAGCATTAGTGGTTTCACCCTAGTTTAAAATTAATCAAGATGAAAAACACCAGTTAAAAAACAAATAAACAGCAGAACTGGTCTACATAAGACCAAGGTGCTTTTAATTAGCAAGGCAAGATGACCCTTTTAGGTAGACTGTTGTGCAAAGAATAACATTTTTAGCAGAACATTATGTCATATCGTCACAGACCAGCAGAGGTGACTTTTTAGTGCTCTTTCTGGATCAATAAGGATATTATTTTCAGCCTCTGGTGTAACTCTGTGTGAACAATGTCCCCAAACTCTCACAAAACTTGAGTTCTTAACAAATGTGCGCTATAAAAAAAGAGAAAGCTGATAATGATCGTGTTGCACATAACAAAGAGAGGACTGAAGTCCAGCTTGATGACCTTAAGTATGCACAGGAGGTTGGGCCACTACAAACAATGATAAGTGTGTTATTCATGAAGAATAAAAAAAAAAGCAGCAGTATGCAACACACGAACATACATGACAACTTAAAATATCAGTGACCATCGTATAATTAGTGCTAAAACAGCATATTGTTGCTTTTTGGAGCAGATCCTATAGCTCTTAATAAAAACCTAGAAGGACTCGCCACCAAAGCGGCTACATCTCCCCTGTCATAAACAAGGGCACAAGTAGAAAAAATACACTCTCTATAAGCTTCTGCTACTGCCAATTAAGGGCTGTTAGAGCTGGACAGATATGAGACAGAGCCCAGGTGCTCAGCCTACTCCAGCGGCCAGCCCTCCTGCTGGAACACCAACTCTACCGCCTCCTTTACATCCTGCACCACGAAGGACGGCTGTGTGAGGCTGGGGTCAAAGCGAAAGTCCCTGTGGCCATGGAAAATACGCTGCTCGGTGACGGTCTGTGTTGTGTCTGAGGGCAGTTCCTGCTGGTCTCTGCTGTACACTCCTGTACACACCAGGATGGAGCTGCACCTCTCAGGGAGATCCTCCTCTGCCCCGTACGCACTCGATGCTCCGCCTAGTTCTGCTGATGTCATTTTAGGGACATCATCAACAGTTTCTGCCAGGGGTTCTGCTCCTCCTCCACCACTCTTAGCTTGCATCTGGGCCTTAGTGTGCAGAGAAGCCTGGAGGTAGCGGTTGTAGAGATTGGCGCCATATATGTCAGCCATGGGGTTATCTCTAAAAATAAGAGGTGAGTGGGCAAAGAACATATTAAAAGGAGGTTTTAGTTGAACTACATATCAATGCCTTTTTGTTAGAAAAAAACAGATAAACAACAGTGTCAAATGTGGGTCCAAAGTGAAGAGATGTCACTCACCCTATAGCATAGAGTGTCTTCACAGGCGTGCTCCAGCCAAGTCTCTCAGCCTGCTGTCTGATCAGCAGCTCAGCATAGTTATAAGTCACCACACTGGGTTTACCAATCAGAGCCTCGTACTTCAGATCATGGCCAGTCACCTTCTTGTAAAGGCTCTCTAAGCACACCAGGAACATACCGTGTCCAAACCTGTGAGACAGGGACAACAGTGCAGTAATATTGTGAGATATGGATAAATGTGTGCAGGGTGACATGGTGAACACATTTAAATAAAGCACACATGTACTGTACCTGGGATTCTTGGCCTCAGCCATCCACAGCAGGTCCATGTTACAGGCCAGCACTGGGATGTGAGGGTAGTGCATTGAACTCCAGGGATTGTCTGGGTTTCCGTTGGTTAGTAGGACATCGACGATGAGCTGGAGGTTGGTCTCCCATCTGATTGGCTCGCCAAATAAGATGACAGCTGTAAGAAGAAACAGGTGTAGAAAACAGTCATAACAGTGTTCATTATACATTTTAATATCAGTTGTTTAGAGTCACACGTAAGGCCACATTGTTGTAATGCGTGTGGAAACATACCGTCTATTGGCCGTAAACCTTTGGTGGGTGGAATCTGTAACATATTATACAGACTCGGTGAGGTGTCTTACTCATCTGCATATAATCATATATTTGCATTTAAAGTAAAACTTACACTGTCTTTGGGCCTTCTATTGTGATCCACAACATCCAAAATAGGATACGCCTCTCTGAGTTTATCTATAGTAACAACATCCTGAAAGCCCAGGCTGAAGTTTAGTGGGTTAAGTCAAACACAAGTTAGCAGGAGGTGCTAGCCACGAAACACATGTGATGTAAATGCTTCCATCTATCAAAAAGATCACAAATGCCAGCTGTTGGCAATCTTTAAACTGTTTTTATATAGCTATAATTTATAAAGAATTTTATATTGTCGATCAATTATCTATCACCTATATTTTTTGCCTTAGACCAGATTACTCATAGCCCAGTTTTACTCACATCTGACTGATTCAGTAGTTTAAATTAATTAATTCAAATTAATGACAAACCCCAGATGATTAAAAAGAAAAACTCCCACAAACTAACAGAACATAGAGTAAATCTGTGAAAAAGCCTCAGTGAACCTGTCAGCCAGCAAAGGGAACAAAGGGTACAAAGATCAACTACTGATAAAAGTGGAGCAAAAATACATTGAATAAACAGAACAGGTAGACTTTTAAAAGGTCAACGTGCAGAGGGAGTGCACGAGTCATTGATTTCAGACAGGATACTTGTGAGCCACCTCCTCAACAGGACCCTGTCCCGAGACCAGTACGCACATTTTGTGGAACTGGGTGAACATTCGCAAAGGACTGTGGGACAACATCACCTGGTCCGGAGACACCTGAGGTAAGGAGGGAAGGAGAAGAACAAGAAATAACATAAAGCAAGCAGAGAATAAAAACACAATGGTTTAAAAAGTGTTCAGCTTTACCTCCACCTCCAGCAGATGTGACAGATGCTCAGCTTTGGTCTGCCTCATACAGTTCCCAGCATTGGTGACAAACACCACAGGCACCTTGTATTTCCCATTGCGGTCGACCAGGTTTCTGAAGCACTGCTTGGCTGCAGGGATGAGTGTCCTGCCCCGCACCAGTACCCCATCTATGTCAAAGAGGAGCCCAAAAGAGTTGGGGCCCTGTCGAGGAGGGATCTGGGCCAGAGAGTTGTAACCCAGACAAGAGATTGTTCATTAACTGGCTGAGCGGTTGTAATGATGTCCTCACTTCAGACACATGGAGCAGCCCGAAACTTTGTTCCCAGAATAACTCACTGATTAATAAATGAGCTGAATAAGATAGTAATTACTGTGGTTGTTAAAGTGTTAATGTGATATTAAAACATGGATATGTATTGTTTAAAGACTTGAAAGGATGTGAACCTACCCTGTAATCCTTATCTTCGAGTGGATCTATTCATATCTATTCTATTCCTGAGGATTTTACCTTTAAATTAACAGTAATCACCCCTGTGCATGTGTGTGCATGTGTGTGTGTGCTGCGAATAGTTTCAGTGTTAAATTTCTTAAACCATTTCACATGAAAGAAGAGGAAGACACAAATAAGTACAACAGCTATTATAACACAAAAGTTATTATCTTCACTCACCTTCATCTTAATCTAAATAAAGTTTAGATAAAGTTTGAATAAAGTATTGACTTACATTGCTATAATTTCTTGAGGTCAAAGACGAGGTGTTCGCTTGTTTTGCTGCTCCCTCACAGCTTGATTTCAGCAGCTGCCAGCCGATGTTTAAAGACCTTATTCTCTGCATTTCTCTCTTTCTGTGTTCGTGTAAAAGCCGGCGGGAAATCAAGCGTTAAATAAATCAAACAGCTGAGCTAACGGTGCCCATAATCTGCTGCTATCTCTTCATACTGCCATCATAACAGCAAAGCCATGTACTATGACAGTCGCCGCGCATGCGCAGAGTCGCAAGAACGGGACAAACTCCATCCAATTTTTATTCCACCCGCATTCTCTGAAGACCCTCCCCACTATGCCTCTGATAGGCTAGTATTAGTTACCTTCATTGATTAGGTAGTTCAGGGGCCTATTGGGTTCTAGGTTAGGGTAGGAATAACAGGGTAAGCCAATCAGAGGCAGGTTAGGGGCGGGCTCTGCAGAATTCGGGTACAAAAAAACACTCACAAATCCCGATTTCTACTCACCGGAAACACTGCAGGCACTTTTGTGGAAATGAAACTGAATCACTCATCTCTTTCAAAATTGAAACTTTATCCGAGTGGTAAAAAGATCATTTCATCATACTTTAGCTGTGAATATTATTAACGATTTTTAACGTGTCATATGTTTACCATGTCCCCCTCAGCATTTTACATATTTGATAAACAAATAACGACATTTACACAATTAAAATGTCATTACTATATTTTTGAAAATACATAGAATTGAATCAGCATTATTTAATTTTATTCTATTACTTAGTTGTACATATTTGTTTCTCTTTATTGTCCTTGCTATTTTATACTTCACACTTCACATACAATGGACATAGTTTGTCAAATTTAGTTTAGTTATACATCAAAAGGGATAAGGTCATGATTCGAATAGACAGTAATATGTAGGAAATATGAGAAAAATACATAATATGAGAGAAATGCCATAATGAAGTTAGCTTTTCACCAGCCAAGTCTATTTTTTAAGATTTTCAGTTTAAGTTTTGATATTTTTGTCTTTGTTTGATAGTTGTAAAGTAAGACAGAAATCACAATGGACTTCTTTATACAATGTGTCTGAGAACCCTAACCTATCAACAGGTTTACAAGTCTTTTCTGACCCTGAACATTCAACAATGAAGTGGGGAAAAGCATGTGTTCAGTTTATGTTGGCTGCGACAGCTTTATAGTACATGTGTTACAGCCTATGCATCTACTGTTCTGTTAATAAAAAAGGCATATATGAATGCAGGAGGGATGTTAGAGTTTTGTTATTTTGTTTTGATTGAGTTGCTTTGAAACATACAGCATAGGATACAGCATAATAGTCTTTTTAAACAGTATATTGAGTGTCTGGTTAAGGATTTTTTTAAACTTTCTACAAATAATGATTGAATTTCAATATTAATATATAGACATTAGATGAGCTGCAATTACCTCTTCTTACCAAGACTATGAAAAGTGTGTTTTGTTGGGAACTTTTCAGAAATCTTTTCAGAATGAAAAAAAAAAAAGTTACTGAAACAAAAGACAAATCTTTATTGGTACAACATTTTTAAAAAGCTGAACAAAATACAAATAACATTCAGTCCAAGTTTCATCATTAAACACAGAAGCACAAACACACACGACTGGAATGAAGCTTACAAATTACACAAAAATGATCACAATGCAATCCTCAGCTAAATCGCAGCTCGTTTTCCAGTCCATATATTTTAGCCTTCAGTGCCATTAGCTCACCCTGAACCTTCTTTGTTCTAGTATTGGTCTGACGTACTTCATGGAGAATAGCCAGGTCCTGGTTGGGCCCAACATTCAGGGTTACCTGGAACACAAAACAAGTATATCTCAGTGAATACATATATACTGTTAAAACTGTTATGAGTATGAAAGGTTGAGGGGATAATTGTGAAATGATTTCTCATTTTCATTTACTTCTACATCACAGGCTGTTGACATGATCTGTGTTGAGATACTTGAAGTCTACTGGGAAATATCTTTGTCTTTTACCTTGATGAGCTGTTTTTCTACATCTTTAAGTTTCTGTCTGAGGTGCTTCAGGTCAGTCTTAAAGCCCTCCACCTCCATGACCCTCCTCTTCTCCAATGCCTCATATCGCTGAGTCATTAACTGAAGACGTTTGGCCATTTTGTCTGAACGCTCCTGCACACACAAAGAATTATTTATTGAAAATATTAATAACAAGAAATTTGGAGACTGTGATAAAATATAGTTAATCAAATAAAAGGGTTTTACGGACGGAAGAATCAATCAAACAAGGGTACCTTGAATATTTCCCTGCCCACGTCGCCCTCCTCTCTGATTTGGGACAGTTCTGTCTCCAGAGTAATACACTGTTCCCTGTACATCTCAGCCAGGCGGTGGGCTTGCTTCAGATCCTCCTGCATTACCTGATAAAATAAGATGATGAGATAAAAACTTCAAAAAAACTCCACAGCAAAAAGAGCCTTTGGTTTTCTTTATTAAGGACAAAGGTCATCCGTATTTGCATGCCTTTACTGTAGCTTAGCAGGAAGAATTTCTCAAGATGTGTAATTAACATATAGAGATTACCTTCAGCTCTTCCTTGTGTGTGTGATGTGACTCTGGCGGGGGTCGAGGGATCAGCAGAGCCGTGCTGCTGCTGGGCTGCCACGTTCGCCCCAGCTCAGGAGCAGCAGACACGGACTTCCTCAGACGGTTGTGGCATGAGTCCAGCTCCCTTAGCAACCGGTCCTTCTCCACCATCCAGCTCTTCTCATGAGCCCGTGAGTCAAACTTTAGTTGTAAGAAATCTCTGGTGCTTTCATACAACAGGTTCTGGGTGTGCTGGAGCCTGAGGTGTCAATTATGAGAGGGAGTTAGAATTGAAAATACACTCAGCTATAGGTTGTACAGTAGTATTTAACATCTAAAATTATGTCTAAACAACTATAAAAGACATCAGACCTCATGAACAGTAGGAGACTCACTTGTCTGTCAAAGCTGTGATGCGCTGCTGGTCTCTCTGCTGTTGTGCTTGTGCCTCCTCTGTTTTAATCCGTCGATCTTCCAGCAGAGACTCAACCTGCTCTTTGGCCAGACGGGTTTGTTCCTCCATCTGAGCCTGCAGCGCCTCCACCTGGGAATGTGAAAAACAGAATATTCACAATTAAAGCTCATGTCTAAAACCAGGTGAATACAGACAAGCAGCAAAAGGAAAACCAAAATATTTAAAAAAAAAAAACAGTTGTAGTTGTTTTATAAAACATTTTAACAGTTAACAACAAAAGTTGGTGAGAGACGATGGTACCTAAATCCAATTATATGTATCCAGTAAGTCCCTTACCTGTAGTAACAGAGTCTGGTTGTCGTTCTTGTATTGTTCCAAACTCTCTCCATTTACACCATCTGCTAATTTTGCTCGCCTACTGTTCTCTACTCAGACAGACATGAAATAAAAGTGGTAGAGTGAGAGGAACAGTTTGGGCAATTATTTCAACAAACCTTGTTTTCAATGCTTGACTTTCACATACCCAATTTTTTGTCTAATTATTTTTTAAAGCAAGAATAACAATAAAAGATAAATATTAATATTTCCATCTCTATTACAATTTTGAAATACTATTATTAGATGTGGCATCTGCAAAAAAGTCTTTTCAAACCTTTCCTGGTTGCAGCAGGTCTCAACTTTGCTGGCCTGAGATTGAGATGTTCCTCAGATCTGGACTCAAGGTTCTGCTGTGTGACAGAGACCTGAAATATAATCATGAGATATAATTTGTTGTGGAAATACATTCAACCCAGCTGATTTTTTATCTGACCTATTTGCACAAATCAAAACTTATTCAGATATTTTGACTTGTAATGGCAGAAAAACACAGGTGTAATAATATTAATATTATTACAGCCTCTTTTCCATTGATGTGTGCCAGTAAGTCATGTCAGTAAGCCAGCATGCACAGTACCAGGGCTCTGAATCTGATACACCTACATATAACACAGTCATCATTACGGTTGTTCATTGCACATTGGTGTTTGAGAGGTCGCAACATCTGCTGAGAGAAAGGTCTATGATGATGTAAATGTGTACCTTGTGAGGGGGTTCCCGGTGGAAATATGTGATCTCTCCAGCATCAGGACCCACCAGGGCAAGAAGGTGCTGGATTTTCTTCCTGTCCTCCAGCTCTCTGTAAAACAGCAAACAGATAATAATAACATGTATGTTGGCAGAAGTATTATGGAGTAATAATGGCATTAAAAAAAAACTTTTTCACAGAGGACACTGACACATCACAGAAGAAAAAGCAGAGGTGTAAATAATGATGCCAGTGATAGTCTGCACATGCCCAAACAGACATGAGAAGAAATGGATGTACCATCAGTATGTAAGGGGCTTTCAATACTCAGAGGCTGTATTCGTAACCATCAATCACGTACAAATGACGAACGCAGTCTGCACTAAAACTACAGTGAGTCATGTCAGTGAGAAAGCTTGGACTATGCCCATCTAAATGCAATGCAACCCTTACAAATCTGTGCTTTGCCTGCTAAGAAATGTTTAAACACGTACAGTCAAGAATTGCTCTTTCGGTTGCTAGGATTTCATTATCAACCATGCACCCACCTGATCTTTAGTCGGTCATTCTCTGCATAAAGCCGCAGAGACTGTTCTCGCTCTTGGAAAAGATAAACCTGCATGTCGCTCAGTGCGTTTTGCAGCTCTGTGATCTCTCCTTCACGCTGTCGTATGTCCCACTGTAGTTTATGCTGAGAGGATATCGGGGTGTAGAGAGAAGATTATATAACACATGAAAATATACTCTGGCATACCCCAAAATCTATGTCATACACAATGACTCCTCTTAGTATCTCACCTGGTCTTCTGTGATGCCTTTGTATTTGTCCAACATCTGCAGCAGCTCATTGTGTTCTCCGTCAAACTGGGCGATTTTCTGTCTGTAGAACTCCAGAAGTTCCCTGGATGGGCGCAGATACGCCAGACGCTCGTGGATGGGGGGAAGTGGGGGGTCAGGGTCCTGACCAGGAGTACGACTGTTGGCTCTGTAGTTTAGAAAAATACTTTGAGGAGCCATTTGGAGGAGAATACTTCTGCATACCAGTCCATTACCATCCACATATTCCATATTTGAGTTGGTCACCCTGTGTTCAAGCTAATCATAAAACTATAAGACCTACAGTTGAAGGAAATACGATTTTAAATGTCTTCTAGTCTACAGCAACTCTAGAATCAACTGAAAATTTTGTAGCCAGGCATATAAATCCACTTAAGAAGTAATCCCGAATCAAAGTGGGATAAGATTTAGGACTATAACAGCGGGAGACCAGACAGGCAAAATAAATCCAAGAATCAGTTAGAGTCATTAAAGTTAAAGAAGGATATTCTTCATCACATCCGACACTCTCAGACCTATGGCAACTTTTCTCTTGCAGAAAGTCCACAAAAATGTTGAATTATGAGGTTTACCTGTGTGCCGCTGCATCTTTTGTTGGAGATCCCATCCCAGCACAAAACACTGAAAAGAAGAGTAAAAAATTAGACTTGTCCACACTCACTGGAAATAAAAATGGCTGTAATCACTACTGGAAACAAGTTTTTATGCCGCAGGTCTAGCATTCACATACTTTTTTTTTTTTTAAAGAGTGCACATACAAAATTGAGCTATGCATGAAGGGAAGACCATTACTACATTACAGTTACTAATATGTTTACAGTAAAGTAAAGGTTTGTTTCCCAATGAAGAATTACCGGTGAAATCTTATGGTTATGTGAACTTCTTTCTTTCTTTCTAACAGAATCAACTTATTGAACCTTGATAAAATATGAACAAATCAATGATGTGTGGTTAACTTTAACTTCGAATTATTTAAATGATCTCATAATCAGCTGATGACTTCTTAATTGTTTCATTGTTTGGTTAGCTCATTACAATTTCACAGAAAAATACATTTATTAATCAATCACTATGTTCAATCTCTAATTGCAATAATTAACAATAACGTTATATGGTGATAAATCAGGGAATAATTGTACATATATTTTAAATGGAAATTAGATTCTGGGCCACAAACAGCTTCATATTATAAAATATGTCTGTATAACAGTGAACAACACCGGCTGATTCGTGTGTTTCTGTTGCCATGGATTGGGCGCCAGCGGCAGCGGGGCTTTTGAACTATACATAGAAATATTCATAACTTTTAAGTTTTGAACACCTATTCAGCTAATAATTTATACTGACTTAACTAATAAAATATACTTTAAGGTAAGAAAAGGTGCATAACTATTCAAGTTGTGAACAAAAGATAACGTTATTCCTTGTGTGGTTTATCGTGATGAAATAAAGTTACTGATGGTGAAAGCCCGTACATGTGAGCAGATAACATTCCTTGTTTTATGTTAATGACTTGTACATTTTACTCACCCGTCACACTTTGTAACTCTTTTATCAGTCGTGTTGGTGGTTGTTGTTTTGAGCTGTTTGAAACCCGGACGTCTACGCCTCTTCCTCTTCTTCTTCGTGGGAAACTGGAGCGACGTAGATTATGCTGCCAACTAGCGGCGGAGCAGCTGATAAACGATATCGTTCAACTTGTTTTAAGCATCATTAAATTATTACTTAGAGATGACAATGATACCCAAGTTGCGTCTTTGCAATACAAAGTAAGAATGAACCAAGCTGAATGACTCGACTGACGCTTTTTCGAAGATAAAAAAAAAGTTGATTTAAGGTGTCCAGCGATCTTTTTCAGTTTCAAATGTTTATCCGAGAAGAACAAAAACAATTGTATAGTAAAAGCAAAGAAGTATATTCAAATTAATTGTTTAACCTACATCATTTGTAGACACTGTCAAGTTTGCAGAGCAATGACAGCAGTTCACCGGAAGCTTGACCGGAAGCGACGACTAGCTTATCACGACTAGCTTGACGCACTGACCCCGGTCCACTCCTGTCAAACTTCACCGACACAGGCGTCTCACGTCGGGCTGGTGTTAGCTGCTATCTCCTGACGATGGAGCGGAAGGTTGCTCGGGAATTTCGACACAAGGTAAGATGAAAACGTCGTCTTTCTCGTATTTACAAGCTTTTTTTCTTGCTTAACTGGGTGAACCTTACAGGTAAGGGGCGCAGGTGTATGTCTGTCAGTGGCGCAGACAGGCCTCAGGAAAAAGAAACTATTATTACTATTAAAAGCTATTATCATACAGTAATTAGCCCTAAAGGGATGTTGCTTTAATAGTAACACATAGTTCATATAAATATAAGTCAAATATATATTTTAGTGATTGTATTGTAGTAGCTTTAAGTTTAAAAAGATAATTAATGACCTGTTTATAAAACCTATGGGAGAAATATAGACAAAACTATTACAGTTGCTATTCAATTAATTGATTTTTATACAACTTGTTGGCTTTTCTTGGATTATCTATTATGAAAATATTTTTTAATGGATTGGTATCAGAGTTCCCACTACCTTTCCAAAAATGACCTCACATGAGTGATGATCATTAATGGGCGAATTATCTTTACACAATTTAATGTAAAACTGTTAAGACAATAATTAGAGCTACAGTTTATTCCAAACACCTAAATCATCTGACCTGCTCACGTGTTCTTACTATGGTAAACAAAGCTGAGGTGAAAACAATGATGAAATAAATGTTATTTAGATGTATATGATTACTCTGTCACAGTGACAGATAAAGCACTGAAAAGGTAGCTATGAGTAAAAGATAACAGAGGAAAGGAACATGATATGTTTAGGGCGTTTTCAGCCCCAGAGTATGTAGGGATCACCACACAGCCATCTGTGCTATACACAGGCAGGCAGGGTCCCATATTGCTGGCTCTTCACAAAGGGCAACTTAGCATTAGATAATGTAGACTGTGTCAAAGATGAGCAGCTGAGCGGAATAGATGGGGAGATTTACGGGTTTAATTAGTGGCTGTGGGCACAACATGGTACAATCAGGCTTTGTTTCTTCTGGGCACTCTGTCATGGTCACTGTGCGTGTATCAGTTGAGAACTGCATTATTATCTGTCTCATCTTTTTAAAAGTGTTAATTAAAGGCTGATTTGTTTTTTGGAGGTTCAGGGTCTAGTCATCCTCATTGTAACTTATTATGTGAACAGTCTGAAGCCATTAAAAAGACTTTGCACTTTTTCAAAATGGGCATTACCAGTAATCTCTTACCCTGTTGGTTTATGGTGCCAAAGTCTGCGTGTTGTTCAGGCTGCAGGAGTGGCTGCTCTGAGCAAGAGAGGAGTTTATGATAGTCATAAACACCATGTCACGCACACCTCAACAGAGTCCTCACAGCAGAGCCCACGCAGTGTAGCATAAAATATATTATTACTGCAGTGAGTCATAATTTATCCACACACACTTAAGTCCATACATAAAAATGATACAGAGATGTCCTGTGTGTACAGTGTTTGAGTACACACTGCTGACAGTGTGTGTGTGTGAATGTTGGGTGTGAACGTTCACCTCTGTTTGTTTCTAAGATGTAAGATGACACTGCTGACCTTCCTGCTGAAGCCTCTTTAGCTGTGCTGCCATTATTCCCTCCCAGTGGTTTGATGGTTGGGGAAGGGCAGCCCATTACACTTGCTTTAGTCCAAGGAGCCTCGTTATCCTCAAACAAGCATAGTTTTAACTGCTCATGCAGATTTACAAAAAAACAACAAGTGACTCAAGTTGATGGTGAGTCCTGCAGTTTATTTTGAGACAGATTTAGTCAGAAAGAAGGAAATGTGTTACATCAGTGAGTGGCCGAAGCGTTTCCTCAAAACCATCCTGCGGCAACTGAGCCGCCACCAGGTTTGTATGACTCCTACACAGACACACACACACAGACACAGGCAGACCCCCTGTAGCGTTGACAGGACCACAGGAGAGAGGTACAGTACAGTGTGTTTGTGCCATAGGGCTGACATTTCCTCTGATTCAGCAGTGTGAATACGGATGGCACCAGATGTTTGTCTCTTCTTGCAGGTGGAGTTGCTGATTGAGAATGAGGCAGAGAAGGACTACCTGTACGATGTCCTCCGCATGTATCACCAGTGAGTACCATCTGTTTCTGGTTGGTGTGGTTATATATTGTGTGTGTGTGTGTGTGTGTGTGTGTGTGTGTGTGTGTGTGTGTGTGTGTGTGTGTGTGCACTTCAGGAGCTTGTTGTTCTGTCTCATGCCTTTTTTATATTCACACTCTATATTCTGTTGGTTATTCAGTGGATTGTGATCATAAATATTTGTTACTTTGTACTTTATACTGTTATTGATAACAAATATTATTAATTAATCCAATATGGATTTTGGTAGTGCACATATAAGTGCAAAAACAAAACCCCAAAACAGGAAAACTCTCCAACATTTTCATTTCCAAAAGCACTCAATCTTGCACACCTGCTGTTTTAACTGTGTGATCCTTCAGGGTTTCTGATAACAGCCTGGTTTTAGACGGCTAAGATGGGATGAGTGGGGCGGGGGCTACAGGTCTAGGTTTCAATTAATCTTTGTACTGAGCCACAGCCTTGCAGTCCCCTCGGTTAAGCCGCTGATCAGTTTCCACTGTGCCCCGACAAGCCTGGTCAGTTATTCACAAAAGCTCTTTTTATGACCATCCTGCAAACAGGGCTGAAATGGCACCTATTAATAATTTAATGAGGAGGCCAGGTGGACAGATTTTATACAGCAGCTTTTACTCTGTTGCTTTAATTGATGTTCTAGTTGCCTTTCTTATAAATTGTGAAAGAAAGTTGATTGGATTGTCTTTTTCATCAGAATTTAGATATTATATTTATATGCTTTTGTTTATACAGAAATAAATTATTAGGGGTAACTATCCTGTGGCTGAAAAGATATTCTGAAAGCCATTGTTAGTACATGTCCTTTTTATTTTCAGGTGTTTCAGGTTTTTTGAATACCCCCTGTGCATTTCATGCTCAATTCTGTTTTATTGAAGAAATCATATGGAAAAAATATTAAACATTTTAATGTCCTTGTTTTGGTTCATTTTAAGTGCATATTGTAATTTCACTACAAATCCTGTCATGCACCAAATTAATATAAACTCACAATTACTCTGGCTGTAGAAAGTCACTGGAGATTTTTTTGTATTTTGTATCTTAACAGAAACTAAAACTTGAACCTAAAATCTTAATTATCATCCCTCTCCCCCCTCGCAGGTCGATGGAGTTGCCAGTGCTTATTGGGGACTTGAAGCTGGTAATCAATGAACCAAAGCGTTTGCCCCTGTTTGATGCTATCCGACCTCTGATCCCACTCAAACACCAGGTGGAGTATGACCTGAAAACCCCTAAGAGGTCACGGTGAGTACAGTATACACTCATGTCCTGACTCACATTAAATATGTACTTACATTATGAGAACAGCTTCCAAAAATGTTATTGTTTTCCTTGTCACTTGTTAAATGTTACATGCCTCATATATCCTGCTGTTATTCAGGAAGCTCAAAGAGGTGCGTTTGGATCGGATGAATCGTGATGGACTGGGACTGAGTGTCCGCGGAGGGCTGGAGTATGGCAGTGGTCTCTACATCTCACAGATTGTTAAAGACGGTCAGGCCGGGAATGTCGGCCTTCAGGTATGTATCTGTCACTTAATTGTGATGTTTTCCGCATAGCTATATAAAATCATTATTTTGTTTGTCAGTTATACTAGTAGTATTAATTTCTACAACTAACCTTTCTCAATCAATCACTTTGTGTATGAAATGTCAGAAAATTAGTTACAATGTCTACATATATGAAGCTGTAACCAGCAAAAAGTGACTAATTTATATATTCTACTGTATGTAATTATCAAAATAATTAACTTAATCAGTATATTTGTTATTATGAAGATTTTTGTGCCCATATGTCATTGTATCGGTGTCTCAGATTTCTGTCTTAATACCAGAGTCCACTAGAGGGTGTGAAGCACCATCTTAGTTAAACTCTCACAGAGTTTGAATGTCTGTCACATCTGGTCCAGTTTGACCCCAAACAAAGAAAATTGCTCCTGTCATAAAATCAAAAGTTAATATCCTCATCAGACTCCTTTAGATTGATGTGTTAATAGAGACCAGACCAAATGTTCCCTGTGCTTCTCTGAGTCGTTGTTTATTGTAACAGACTTACAGTGTGCTTCATAACGACATCATAGGTGAGGATGGTCTCCTGTCTAAAATAGTGGAAGTGTCTTTGCAGCAGTATGTGTCAACACCTGTCTGTACTGTGTACAAGTTGTATGTTTTCACTAAAAAGTATTTGACTAGTCATGTTTTTTTTTCACAAGCATATTTACTTTATTTCAAACATGTATTATATATTGCATAAACAAACAAATATGGAGAAAGTGAGGCATTAAAATGTAAATGGATCACAGAGATCAATAAATCATATCATGGCTGATATATTCAGCAGACATGGACGTAAATTTCTAATTAATATCTCATCCTTTGTTGATTTATAGGTTGGCGATGAGATTGTTCGCATCAATGGATACTCCATCTCCTCCTGTATCCATGAGGAGGTCATCAGTCTCATCAAGACGAAGAAGACTGTGTCACTCAAAGTCAGACGTATGTCAAACATAAATCGCAGCATGATTGAGACGTGTGAAAGTTAGCATTGTTTAACATCAGTGGAATCATTTATTTGATTTTTTGTGTGTTTTTCATCTGTGTAGATGTTGGGATGATTCCAGTAAAAAGGTAAGATGATTAGTTTATTCGTACGGTTTTCATTTGTTCATTTATTGTTGTTTGAAACATTGCTCCACTGTTTTGGGGGGTGGTGCACTGAGATGATATCACAATGTCCTTATTGCTTTTTCTTATTTTTTCCAGCTCATCAGATGAACCCCTCAAGTGGCAATTTGTTGACCAGTTTGTGTCTGAGTCTGGGGTAAGAGGTGTATGATATTTTCAAAAGATGTTTTACATCAGCAGACAGTTTTCCTTACTTTTCTTCTCTCTTTCCGTACCGCACAGGAGAAAAAAAGCAGCATTGCAGGCTTGACGTCCCTCGGAGGGAAGGAGATCAAAGAGAAGAAGGTTTTCCTCAGCCTTGTGGGTACCACAGGTATGGGCATCAGCATCTCCAGTGGACCGACACAGAAACCTGGCATCTACATCAGTAACGTCAAGTCAGGATCCCTTTCTGCAGAAGTTGGGCTTCAGGTGAGGGCTCAAAATGTCCACAACACCTCTATGAACCTCCATCACCCACCATTCACTGCATCTACTGTATGTCTCATCCCAAAATGCAGGTTGGAGACCAGATTGTGGAAGTAAATGGGGTGGATTTCACCAATACGGACCACAGAGAGGTACATTATTTTAAATGGTTACTATTAGGATAGAAAATGTCTTATCTTGCAACAATGGCTGCATAAATTCCAAACTTTTGTCAAACAAAATTATGTCTGTTTATACAAACCATAAAGGCCTCAGCTATAAGTCTGCTTGTGATGCGGATAGAAGTTAAATTACACCTCATCACTGCTGGGGTTGGTTTGATGCTTTACTCATTGAACAGATAAATTGGTGTTTAACCAGCCCAAATAGTTTTGTGAAAAAAATCAGTGAGAGAGAGAGAGAGGGAGAGCTTGCACTATTTGCCTGGAGCTGGTGATAAATTCACACCCTGATAAATATGCATTGCACATACTTCACACAAGCTAATTTGCTTAATATGGAGTATTGCCTTTCTAAGAGACTTATCACGTTCCACTTAATATTCCTAATTAAATATTGTTGTAAATGCCGAATGTCATGGCATTTTGTCTTCTTTTATATTTCCAGGCTGTGAAAGTCCTGAAGAGCAGCAGAAGTCTGACTATTACTGTCCTGACAGGAGCTGTAAGTACTTTCCCACTGTGTATGTGTATTAATGTACCCACTGCAATGTTAACATTTTTTGTTTTGAGCAGAGCATGGTTGTATTCACCTAAAGACACAAGATTTCACACTAATGGAAGATAAGATAGTGCCATTTAGACACAGATGATTATATCTGGACATACTTTTCTCAACCCTTTAAAACTCTATAATCCTGTATAAGGTATTTACATTTAGGAACCCCTGTATAAAAATGGCTAAAATCATTATGCATATTGTTATAGGGATCCCTTAATAATATGTTAATCAGGAAAATCCTGGGAGACAGATGATGTTTGCTTATTTCACATGTGATAATAAATCAATCTATGAGGAAAATGTATTTGTCTCAGAAAGTAAAGCAGTTAAGGAATCATTTGTTATGGATGTGGGAGTGCAACATCTGCCCTCACTCCTTTTGCATTCCTGCACAGCACAGATTAATGTGCTGTTTTGTTTTGGAGACCTCTCATTACTTAGCCTGTGCTGCTTCGTTCTGACTGTCTGCAGGAGGAAAATTTATCATCAGTCAAATCACTCACCAGATTGTTTACCATGGGAGACAGTGATGAGGGTTGTGGAACCGAGACAAGCTGTCTTGTCTTGTTATAGTTATTTATTTCTGTGTGTGTGTGCGTGTGTGTCTTTCTTTCCTTGGACACGAACAGTACATCCACCATTATGAGTTATTGAAATTAATGACTGCATTCCAAAATATGATAACCACTGTTATTAGGGCACAAAGTGAAAAATAATAATCATTTATGTGGTGTATGGTTCTTCTTTTGCCTCCAATGAGACAGAAGGTTATTTGTTTATATAAATATGGAATGCTGCACAGATAAATACGTATGAATACATACAGTGCAGTTTCCATTATGTTCTTATATAAGTTTTTGTACCTGCCAGAAACATGTGACAAAAGCAGTCATCTCCACTCCCAGGGATTATTTTGGACTTGCCTGCCAAATAAGTTTGAGGACCCCTGTTTATGTATGATGTCTCTTTGTGATTACCCTCTCTGTCTGCTGTCACTCTCACAGGGCAGTGAGCTGTTTATGACAGATGAGGAGCGTTTGGCATTGGAGGCCCGCAGGGAGCTTGAAAGACAGGAGCTGATGCATCAGAAGAAGGTGGCACTGGAGACCAACAAAATCCTGAGAGAGCAGCAGGAGAAGGAGAGGCAGTGAGTGAACTTATGGAAATAACAGTCTTGTGGTCACTTCATATACACTTCATAGTTTATGACATTAGACAGATATGGTGGAGAGACATTTATGTTAATGATCATTAACAGTTGTTTAATGCACATGCACAGGATTTAACTCAGTTTGGAATAACATTGATTTGATGACATTCACCCCTTTCAGATGTCATCATTGACAATGATAGAATTTTGAAAACTAATGAATGACTAATGGACGTCTAATGAACGACTAATCGAATGACGAATGAGTGGCTTTGCTGCCAAGAAGCCGTCTGAGGAAAATCATGACACTTTGACACAGCTGTATTGAAGTGCTGCATGGTGTGTGCCAGTAGATCTATTGAATTAAATTTGACCTCAAGAGCGTCGTCACAGTCCAACTATCAAGATTGGATATACAAAGATGTCTGTTGTCATTTTGATCCCAAATACCCCTCTTTGCATTCACAGAGGAGGCAGCCTCCTCCACACTCAGTGTCAAACCTCATCTATCAGTCTGTGCCAACCAAATTCTGCAGATAGCCTGCTTCTCTGCTTTTACTTTCTGGTAGATTAAACCTCTCCTGTCAACCTGAATTCAAATATCTCAAATACATGAAGGAAATTGTGTGGGTACCTTACACCTGCCCTGCAACACGACAGCAAAACTAGATTCTCCGCAACTTTGTAGAGAATAAAGGATTTAATCAACAACCTGGCATCTGAACACATGCTGTACAAACATGTACAAAGAAAATGTAGAAATATTTTTCATATAATGGAGTACCTTAGCTTGTGATGCTCTGTAGTTACATCACAAAAAAGATCCATATTCAGTTTAATTAATCATTTGCACATTTTTCTCAGGCTTTTTTAAATAGGACAGACTTGTTTTCCTCAGTGCTTAGATGCGTGCAATATCTGGGAGCTGAATAATCGGACTGCATATCATGTGTGGCAGGGTTGACAATCTCAATAGCCGCCATAAACTGGGTCCAAGTCACATATATTGTATTTATAGCCCTGTATCATGACATGTTGAGTGGACAGAGTTATATTTTGAAACCTTTGTATTGATCATGTGTTAAACAGGAGAAAGATGGAGATCTCTCAGAAAGCTGCAGAGGAAGAAGAGCGCTATAAGAAGGAGATGGAGAAGTATTCATTTAATTTTATGCCTGTATTGTTCATAAAGTAATATTTCAACATGTATACAATATTTTACTTCTTGTAATGGTTTTGGCATCCTCTGTAGGATTGACTCTATGGAGAAGAAACATCATGAAGAGTGGGAGGAGGACTGGGGAACCAAAGACAGGCCTAAAAGCCCAAAGAGCCCATCTCCCCCACCTGAGATGAAAACCTCCCACACTCCAAAGACCAAGAGTTCTCGTAAGCATACCTAGCAGAATCTTTTTCCTAAGATGCATGCATTTCTATTTCTGAACTGATTCTTCTGAAACCAAAGAGTTGTCAAAGTAACTCTTGCCTGTGCTGCACCTTATTTCCCCTCTTTTTCTCTGCATGCTCTATGTCTCTCTTTCTGTGCTGTGCTGCTTTTTTGCCCTCTCCTCTAAGTTGAAGAAGCCAGCTCCTTCACAGAGGAAGATGAAGAGGAAGAGCAGGACGAAGAAGTGAGTCTGGAGCCACAGCTGTGCATCGTCACAGCTGTTGTGAGAGGATGTTTACGCAAACCAGCTTACACACAGACGTGTGTGATTTCCTTTGACAACCAAAATGTTTCTATATCATCTCTTGCTGCTGAAAATGAATGACCAACAACCAAAATCCAGCTGTTGAAAGATGCTTTTATGCATCACTCAGTCCTCAGTTTGCCTCTTTAGTTTTTAATATCCTGTCATTCTGAGTGCCTGAAAGAAACAAGAGCAATCTGTTTCTTTCATTTTCTTCTTTGAGTGGTGTGTTGTGGCTCTTTAGTGTGATATCTTGCTATTCAAAATGGATATACTGCTTGAGACTTTGTTTAAAACTTTAACATATCAGTGAGAGTGACGTGTGCTCATCTCCATTCTTAGCATTTGGCTGGTTTTATCGTTACGAGGGGAAACTGCCGTCAATTCGCAAGGTACTGTCAGCTGCCTGCGTTCAGTGTGGTGTTGAAGTGAAGGTCTTGTTTTTTTAATGAGCTGTTAAGTCATCATGACATGTTGGTGGTTAAATATTCAGATCAGAGTTTTTTCGCTTCATCAGTCGCACTAAGTTGTGTCACAAGCTATGTTTGCATGTCATGCTGTGAGGTTTGGAATGGCAAATTGTTGACTAACTGATGACACCTCAGAAAGGTGAAAAGAAGAAGAAAAAGAAGAAAGTGTCCAACACAGACACACTGCAGGAGCAGAGAAAAAACAAAAAGGAGATGGAGTTTGAGCTGAAACTCGCCAAGGAGAAAGAAGAGATGTATGAACGAGAGAAGCAGCTGAAGATCAATAGGCTGGTTCAGGAGGTATGAAAAGAAGGGAAATGCATTCTTCCTTTAAATACTGGATTGTGTCAATGTGGATTAAATATTTTGATATTTACTACTTGAATATTTGAGAGCTGAGCATGTGTTGAGTGAGTATGTGTGAAGAACTGATCCCTGTGGTCTGACGCTGCGTGACTGTCTCTGTGACAGGTTTCAGAGACAGAGAGAGAAGACCTTGAGGAGTCGGAGAAAGTGCAACACTGGGTTGAACGTCTTTGTCAGACTCGGTTGGAGCAAATCTCCTGTGTGGAGAATGAATCCCCAGAGGTACAGAATGAGACCTCGTCTGTCAGAACCTCTCTGTTTTAAGAAAAGCCATGTCATAAAATATATGTCTTACTGTTGCAAGGACATGGATATGGCTTTAACAGCATACTAAATCATTGATTCTGAGTGACAAGATGTGGGAAAATGTTTTCATTCCATCCACTCTGATAAAGACAAATAGAATGTGTTGTAAAAGAAAAGAGAGTTTGCAAACCTCAGTGACTACATGTGTACTATGTGTACCATGCGTGTGTACCATGTTGTCACACATTTCCCTGATTGATATCATAAGAGAGACAATAGTGTTATTTTCCAGCATTTTTAAAAAAGCACAAAAAAATGACAAAAATGTGCGCTGATTTTATTGTACATTGTAAATGTTTCAACTGCAAATCCAGTAACCATACCATTTATTGTCATGGCCATGAAGAATGAAAGAAGAATTAGGAACAAATTTTGGGTGTTTTTTAAGCACATTAACCCCCAAAAAGTTACATACTGTACCTTTAAGTACCATAAAGTATATATTCATGTGCATCTGCTTCCTGATGATTATGTGACACGTTAAATAAGTCTACTTATCAGGATAATTAACACGTAAGGTGAAACAAGTCATTTTTTGTTTCATTGTGACTTAAAGCTCTCGCCGCCACGCTCTCCTGCTTCTGAGCCCAAGGTCAAACGTTTCCCTGGCGGTCTCCACCTGGCCACCACTGATCTGGACGACATTAACCTGGATGAGGTGGATCAGAGTCTGAGGGGCCCTCTGAAGAGACTTGCCCCCACCCAGCCTAGCACTAGCCAGCCACCCCCACCCCTACCTCTCCCTCCACCTTCACCCAAGCTTAACCCTACCATCCCTAACTATTCTCCCCCTTCCACCAGAGCATCTCCACAGCGCCGACCACCTTCTCCACCCAATGCTAGGAAACCCCCCTCTGCGCCATCCACTATTACCAACAAGGGGCGCAGGCCTCACCCAAACCACCCTCACCCACACGCTCACTCTTTCCAACCCCAACCCCCTCGTCCACCTTCCTCCCACTATCCTCCTCCGCCCCAGTCTTCAAGGCCCCCCTCGTCCCCTCAACCCACCCCGAGACCTCCTCCTCCGCCGCCACCCCCTCCTCCTCCCCCACCTCCTCCTCCCCCTCCACCCCCACCCCCACAACACTCTGAAGAAAGAGTAGGTACCCTCAGTGGTTACCGCCAACATTCCCATCATCATCACCTCCAACACTCTCCCAGTCCTCCAGAGCACAGGAGCGAGTGGGAGGCGGGTGGATATCTCCCAAGAGGAGGGATTTACTCGACCACTAACAGTGAAATGTCGTACCCTTCTAGTCCCAAGGTTAGAGTTTCTCATGTGAGAGAGATGATGTGTTGGACTGGTTTGAATTCTAACTGCTTGCTTTTCTTGTAGAAGTGTTAAACTGGTAGATTGCAAAGTTAATTTTCTTCCATCTGTGAAGAAAAATTACATCTGCAGTTTCAAGGAAATATGAAGAAGGCTCACAGAGTTAATGCATTTAAAGGCAGCAGTCTGATTGTCTTTAATGCATATGGCTGATTTGAATGTTCTGTTTTAAGCACTGGCATGTTTTATGCATGAGGAGAGAGCAATACGTTTTATTAGCGTGACTGAATTGGGTAGTCATGGATTTACAATTTTCTTCCAGCTGAGGGAGATGCAATCAGAGATGCAGTAGATTTTTATTGATGTCTGTTGGTAGCTGTGCAGTTTGTTACATTGAGTGTGGTGTTGCATGGTGTGTAGTGTGTAGTGTGTAGTGGGAGTTTCATTTGATAAAGTCGAATGCTGATGAATGTCCCATGTCGCATGTGAGATGATCTGATTTCTAAGATATATGTGTGTTCATCCAGTTGGTTGTACATGAAACACTTTTGACACCTTTGTCATGCTGTAATATCTGAGAAAGTGTGAGTCTGGGTGCGTGCTGCATAGATTTTCCTGCAGTGCTCTGTATCTGTCAGAGAGGGCTGAGAGATTAATTGTATTTCAACTTTGATTCAGATAATGAGAAATACTTCCCATGCCAGCCACGTTTCCACTTCAAGCAACCCCTTGGTGAGTCACTCTCTGAAAAAAAACCTGTCCTTCTGTACTCTCTCCCTTTCTCTTCTCTTGTATAATAAATTAACATACTTTTTAAATACAATGGAAACTCCCCAATAGCAACTAGCTCCTAGTCCCTCCAATCAGAGGCGGCAGATGGCCCCCGTCATGTCTAAGCCAGTCATGCTGCCCCAGTCGCAGACGCACCGACCAGACCCTCACCGATCTGCAGTCCGATCTGATGGCTTGGTATGAAATACATCACACTTGGATCAGCTTCCTGCATAAAACTTCAACTCTGCTTAATAAAGCCATAAAACATTCAGACACAGTATGTCATCAATTGGCTGAGGGATTCATCTCTGCCTCTTTTTCAAGTCCTGGTGAGTCTTCGAGACCCTCCAGCTGTTTCGCAGAGAAGCAATCTGTAGAGCCATTTCTCCTTCCTGTCAAAAAGTTTTAATGAAACTTGGGGGAGTATTTATTTTGCAAAATGTATTTAACTCAGAGAAGTGAACTAAGCAAACCTCTTTCCCGGCAGCGCTATCTGCCTCACATTTAATAGAGTCACATATTCACACCTGAGCGTTTGGTACAGTCACATACTGAGCCGCTGAGCCCCACAGCAGCTGGAGGTGAGGTGTCTTGCTAAAGGGCACCTTGACTGTATCAGCTGAAGGACAATACATCATTAATCATCCACATTCCCCTGACATGTTTTACCCCAGTTCTCAGAGTATGTGAGCTGGTTAACAAGCTTATTCTAATAGAAAATGTAATGCTTTGGGATACAGTTTTGTAGGTGTTATTTAATAAGATAAATTGGTATCCAAGAAATCACTGCAGAATGGAGTCATGTGCAGTTACCATGTACTGTAGAACAGGGGCCAGCGACTAGGTTCAACTATGGGCCAGTTTTGGAGGATACTTCACTGAGGGGCCTGTTAACTGAAAGAGTGGAAACACAGAGCTATATGTCTTGTTTATTTCTTTTAATTCATTTAAGAATAAAATAAATGCTTAAATGAATTCTTAATTGAGCTATAACACTGTTTAGGATGAGGTTTCTCATCAGTACAAGAAGTGAAGAGTAACAGAATTACAGTTTATTTCATCATTCATTTAGTTACAAATGGCTCAAATACAGTAGAAGTTCTGTTCTACACCTGGAGTTCATAGTACTTGTTGTTGTAACCATGGAAAAAAATGGCACACAGTTTCCGTCAGACTGTCACCTATTAGTGTTTGTGGAGAACAGCTCTGTTCTGGTCCAACATGCTTAAAACACTGTTAGAATTCACACGTTAAAATGTTATTCCTTGTAGGTAAGACTTAATTTTAGAACCATGCATTCAAATAACATGATGCAACAGTGGTTTTAAAGGGCAGTGTTGGGATTTACACAAAGCCTGTATTTATTTAATCTGCAGAAGATTAAGATAGTTTTAAAATGTTACGTAAACCATGAAAGTAAAAATTTCAGCTTTCATCTGTGGAACAAATGTTTTTTCGGCAGGGCCGGATTTGGCCCTCACACCGCTGCCTACTACTACTCTAGTATATACCAAGGATTCATGTCTACCACTGTTTGATACAGAATAAGGGGAAATACTTAACTTTTAGTACTCCTATTTGGCATTTACAAACAGTATATAAACATTTAATAATCTTATTATAGGTGTTAACAGATATATTATTCCATCACATTATTTATAGATACATAATGTAGTTATCTGCAGGTATGAGGACATATTTAATTTAATTTCCAGTGTCTGTGTGTTAGAATTATAACATCTCCTATGAGGACATCTGTTTATATACCTATTTATAGCCCTCTATCAATGCCCACAAGAGGAGTTATAGTTGCTGACAAATCTAGTATTTTTTTAATGTAAGCTATATAGAAACTTGTTTAAGCATAGAAGAGAGACTTGTGCATGTTTATTTCATATGTTCGCTGAAAGCTTTTTCTTGATCTTGTGTTTCAGCCCCCAGAAATGCTGAAACGGATGGTGCCTTACAACTCGTCTTTTAAATCAAACAACAAACGACAAGTAATCCATACGTATCACCACCTCTCATCCTGTCTTGTTACTCTTGAGTGCGTTTTGTTGCTGTTCTCGTGGACCTTGTTTCTCTCCATGCTCACACATCGGGCTTCCTCATGGTTGACTGAAGCCTCCATGATAGGTCTTCCTTTATTTTTTCATTATGACCTCTCTCTGTGGGCTGCATCAGTGCCTGTAGGTCCGGTTGTGTAGTTTATGCATGACTGCACTTTTATTGATTTGCCACTGTGAACATATAGTATGGGTATGCACGTGTTGGCTTTACTACTGTTACTGGGTTTGATGTTTACTGTCAACAGGATGGTTTGTTCGTCAAAGACTGGCCTATGAAGTTTTATTGAAAACTTCGATTGGTTGATATTTTTCTCTCTATGTGGACTGATGCAGCGTGCATTACTAAAAGAAAGACTAGTGTTTTGTTTTACCTTTTAATGTACCTTCACTTTGCTATTATTCCAAATATCTTATCAATTAGATTATTTGTATGTCTGTTTCCAGCCCACAATAAATAAAAAAAGATATTACAAATGAGCTCATTTTAGATGTCGGCACAAGCGGAGGAAATAAACTGTTAGATTAATATGTGTTTATGCTGCAGGGAGAAAAGTGGCTCTCTGAGACATTGTAGCTGGATGAACGTGATGTCCATTCTCTGAGAATGTTGTTCTATTTCCTTCTTCTCCTTTCCTGTGACATTTAAATTGCTGTCTTCTGGTAGGAATGATTAAGGATGGTTTTCTGTAAGTGTGTGTGTGTGTGTGTGTGTGTATTTGTCTCTGTGTGTGCAAATGTTCCTGTGAATTACTCTTGTCCCTATTGAATTAAGGTCTTTAAAAGAAGCTGCGCTTTTTGAATTAATGACTGAGTATCTCTATGGTTTTCATTTATCAAGTGTGGTATTAAAACTTTCATAGAGAACAGGTTGTCAAAGGAAATCTCACCTGACTCAGCTGATATTCACAGAGATGTTTTTGTTGTGTCTTGTTAGTTAACTCCCTATTGACATATTGATATATTGTAACAAGCTGCATATTGATTCTCTTTCAGGGCTTTCAGAAATATGAGGAAGACTTTGATCCCTTCTCAATGGTATTGTATGCCTGATCTTATCAGCACTACAATAGTGCAGGAATTGCAGCTGCAAATAAAAGGCTAAAATATCCTATTCCAAATTACATACATTGCTTCAGATAACATCTTAATTACTATGACTAATGATAGTGTGCAGTAACAGTAACATATAGTGTGTTCTTGCTTCTGTCTATGTACTGCAGTCATCCAGGGTTCTTTGTCGCTACTTTTTTTACCTATTTAAATGAGCTCTCTTTAAAGTCTTTTATTGGTTGTAAGTTAATTACTTTTATTCTTAAGTTTTCAATAGGAGTTCCAAAGAAGGGTTTGCATTTTTCTCTGGAGACCACATTTTCACTTCTAGCAGTATGTCAGTGTCCAGGTTAAGCAGTGCAATTAGCTAGCTGCAGCCATCCTTTATGTTGGCACTTGGGATTATTTGTTCACTACTTACTATGCAACTGATGTGTAATGTTGTCCTTTTTCCTTCTTTTTTTCTTCCTTCCTGTCTTTGACAATAGTTCTCCTCGGATCAGATAGCCGGGCGAGATGTGAGACTGCTGAGAATCAAAAAGGTAACAGGCTTCCTTTACTTCAGATAACTCTGATATAAATGATATAAAACGTGACTGATGGTGTTTGATGTTTGTTGTTCTTGAGGATGGACAGCTTGACCTGGCTCTGGAGGGGGGCGCAGACTCTCCCTTGGGGAAGTTAGTGATATCGTCTGTGTATGAAGGGGGAGCTGCAGATAAGCACGGTCAGTTAATGTGTCACTATTTTCATTTAAATTTACAACAAGTTTAAGATGGTAACAAGTAAGTTTAAGATGGTTTTATTTAAAGATTTTTTAGCACCTGTTTGGCTTTGCAGTAGAATTCGGCCTCCATTCAAAATGTGTGTCAGAAGTGTGTGTCTTTGTTTTCTATTAGAACACCATCATTACTGTTTCTATGTAAAATATAGGGAGGATCATCGTTTTGTACAATATCAGGATTTCAGTGAAAGACACTTGCTCATTGACTTCCCTGCACACACTGCTCCATTACAACACTGAATCACTGTAGGAAACATGTTTACAGTTGAGTTGATGTAGTGACTCAGGTGTCTGACCGCATTAAATGTCTCTGGTGTGTCTGTTCGTAGGTGGCGTTGTACCCGGAGATGAGCTTATGGCTGTGAATGGGAAGATCCTGATTGATGCCACATTGACTGAAGGACAAAACTCTCTGGCTCGAGCCTGGAGTAGTGGAGGGGTATGAGTCAAAGAAATGCGTTTTTTTCATCTCAGTAGCTACAACAGCAGAGTGTTTTATTGAATATAGTAACCCCATCAACCCTGATTGATTGATTGTGCTTGCACACTTGCTGATCCTGTCATGCTGGTCAACTTCATATTTTTGATAAATTCAGTTAAACACAAAATGCAAATAAGCATCATTTCTACCTTTTAGGACTGGATTGATGTTGTGATTGCTGTGTCCCCTCCAAAAGAGTATGAGGATGAAGTGTAAGTATTCTTATTATTTTCTTTATTTGTCATTTAAAACATGTGTTTAACAGGTTGTTCACAGTATTGTTATTTATCTGAATACAGATCTGGAGCATTTGTGTGTTGATAACAAGTCAACAATCTAATGAGTCTGGTTCAGTAGTTTACAGAATATGACAGTGCGGCTTATGTGTCTGTGTGTGCACGTGTGTACAGCCCTAAGTCAGCATCAGTCAGTCCCACTGTGAACAGAAAGGTGTTTGAAGGCAGTGCGTCACTGTACAGACATGGCTACCTGCTTCAACACTAGCCCTCCCTCTCCTCCTACCTCACCCTCATCCTGGTAATTCACTCAATTTTCAGACCTCCTCTTCTTCACTGCACGTCAGAGGAGATGTTTGGTGTGACATTTTTTGTTTTTGTTTGCGCCCCCCCCCCCCCTTCTTTTTTTAGCACATGTGACTGTCTCCCTGGCAATCAGAAGGAAGCAAACAGCAGTGTATTTTGGTATTGTTTACCGCCTCTTTTGTCAAACTGTCAGATTTGTGTATTTCTGTAACAGCTAAGCTGTTGCTAAGAAAAGCTAGCATGACAGTGAATGAATACAGCTCCTACAGTATTCACATTCCCCTTCTTTCTATTTAAGAAATGTTTCATGGTGATGTTTCTTTATTGTTGCATTGTAGAGAATGTGCTTTACAATGAAACAGCTGCGCTATTTAAGTGAAGACATTTCCAGCTAATGTGATCGGTGACCCATCCCACCATATATCTGCCAAAGCCCAACCCAGTGAGCCGTATATAAACACATGTGTAAATGCGTGGCCTCTGTGGTATTGTCAGGCGTCGTCAGGTCATGGACACTCATAAAAGCAACACAGGAGTCCTGCCAGCCTTCAGCAGTTGCTCTGATTGATGTTGTTCCACGGGACTGTTACATGTTCGGACATACATAACTAACACTAAGTGACACTGGGTGGTACTGTACCAGGAAGTTCTGCTCTGCTACAGTAAAAACTCTCATGCTCGCAGGGTTTGATTTGCTTTAATGCATGATGATTATCAATGTTTTAAAAGTCATTTGTATAATCAGATCAATTTATTGTAAAACATTTGATTTTGCATTTGGATTTTTGAAAGACAGCTGTTCTTTTTTGCAGTTTGAGTGCCCCAGCCTAAAAAGAAAAAAGAAAATATTGACTCCATGTTAAAGCCCTGATTATCTTGTGTTTCTAAAACTCACTTGCATGTGTGTTGATCTGTCGTGTTTAAAGGATGGGTTTACAGTTTTTCAGGTCTGTCCTAAAACAAGAGTGAGGTCTACATATGGACACTGAAAGAGGTTGATCTCACTGTAATCAACTTCCTGTTCATACTGGCTATCAAAAGATCTCCTTCAAATGTCCTTTCAATGTAAGCGATGGGGAACAAAATCTACAGTGTGTCCACACAGTTATTTTGTGCAAAAATGTATTGAAAGGTTGATTTGAAACTTGTATGAGTCTGAGTTCGTCATATCAAGTAGATGTCTACCACATTTCCAGTCTTTTTAGCATCAAATCCCCTTTGTGTTTCACTGTTGAGCTGTGATAAAAGTATAGTAACAAAAAGAGGGACTTTGGCACTAAAAAAAACTAACACTGAAAGATATCTACTTGATTTGACTAATTTGTATGACTGAAACTTCATATTAGTGATAATTAATAAATTAAATACATTTTTGCTCAGAAGGAGGACTGTGGATTTTAGCCCCCATCACTTACATGTAACTGTCTTATGAAGGGATCTTCTAATATTCAGTATGAACAGGAGGAATGATTACAGCAAGAAAGAAGTGTTTCAATGTTCCTTTGGTCACCTGTGACAGACAGATTTGAAAATGTGTGAACTTGTCCTTTAATGTGCAGTGAATAATGCAAAAACATGTTTTCCAGGTCAAACAAAATACAACAGGTTTTTACATTACTGCTTCAATTTATATATAACTGGTAAAAGTAGATTTGACAAAGCAACATGTTGATGAATTCTTCTCTCCTTTTGCAGAACGTTCTTCTAGTTTCATTGACAACCTGCCATTAAAACCAGGCTGATTAAGAAGAAGGAGCCCTTGATTCTTGTGGATTCCATCAGGATTCATCATCTCTTTAATCACAATAGAATAATAGTACAATCTTCTTCATCGTTGCCTGTAAAAGAAAGTCACTATTGTCTTCTTGCTTTTACTTTGTAATACACTGGGATCTTTAAAAATAAGGGGTCTTGACACACAATCAATATGCATTCTCACTGTGTTGATTCATGAAGGATGCTCCTGTCAATATGTACATGTCTCCAATAATCCCCTTCACCTCTGTCGAGCCTGGGCATGAAACCAGGGAACTCATTTAGATACGCACCTTTAGACATGTGTCTCATCTGTCAATATAACACAAAAGGGGCAAGTAACATCAGTAAAAGTGTAATCAGTATCACCTCCATTATCTGCCTTTTCAAAGCCTAATAAAGGAACACGTATACTCACAGGACTCAGTTTCTGTTGCACATATTAATTCTTTGATCCTTTTACATTGCTTTTTTTGTCCTGACATTATTCACAGGTTAATGATGCAGAGGTAAGTAAAAGGTCTGGCTAGTGATTATCATTGGCAAACACACATCATCACAAAGCAGCATTTTCAGAAAAAAGTAAACAATTATAAGTGGATTTACTGTAGGTAGAAGTCAATATAGTCTGATGGATGGTGTATAAAGAGTAATATACACATACAAGCGTACCTTAGGTAAATACAGTTGAAACAGTCTGCCTTGCTCGTGATTTTGAAAGCCTTCCCTTTCTGATATTTATACCAGTTCTGCATCGATTTACTTGAAGCATGCGGAGCCACACAGTTTTTGTAACTAAATGTCCACAGGGGGCAATAGAGTTCCTTCATGAATATCAAGTTACCCTTGTCTCAGAATCCCCGCTGTTCAAATTATGCCTTTAATACAGCTTTCATTTCATTTCACAGGCCCAGATTGTTCCTATAATCCGATTACGTGGCTTAATTGTGCTAAAAACGCAAATTCTACAGCAATAAAAACGCAAAAAGACACTAGAGCAAGTAGAGCAATCCGTCATGTAATGTTTCATGTATGTTGCTTAGCTTGGCAGCAACCCACTTTGAGTTACATAACGACACTGTGCAGTCATGTGCCGTCAGTTCATGATGGCATACGTGACTACTGCGGGTTGCGAGTTTCAGCGTCTCATCGACCGCTACCGTGTGTTTGTCTGAGTGGCCTCTGCCACTGAAACCCGCGGCTCCCCGGTTCATGACACAAACCAAAGGTGGCCTTGGGTGGAAGATCTGCCCCCTTCTTCCTCCTCCTTCTCGGTACTCAGGTTCAGCACCGTGGACAGCTCCCTGCCTCCACCCGTGAATCACCACCGGCGATCAGATGGTCAAACAGAAGTAGGAACAGCAAGAAGAAGAAGTCGGTTGCACTCCGAGCACATGAGAGACTGCAGTTTGAGAGTGCCCCCCTTCTTTTTCTCACTTTCAAGCGACGGATGGGACAGTAACCCACTGAAGAGTGTTTTGGGAGTCTGTGAAACGAGTCTGAAACGCAATGATCTCACGATATAAACCGGTAAGTGCTGGAGAATGTGTCACCAGGTCACTCACTTTGATCGATTTTCACACTTCCAACTGTAGAGTAGTGTTTCATTGATTGTGCACTGTGTCTGTATTCTTGAAATCATGAGGTGTCTATCAATTACACGTACAATATAAATATAATGAACTACTAGGGACACCATTGTTTTCCTTTGCACAATTATACAGACTTAGATTGAATGTAGCGGCCTGTCTGTGATGCTGCAAGTCATTTTAGGTCACAAACGATCTCTGGGATTAGTGTAGAGGGATTATCCATCACTCGAATTAATTTCTAGTGGGGAATAATAGGTGGAAGTGAAATAGTGGATATACATATTGTGGCAACTAATTGTCACAGCCAGATGGAGAACATTTGATAAAAACACGTGTTTATAAAGGATGAGTTGGAGCACAGTTAACCCCCCCCCCCTCCCCCCTTTACTTTCTCTCTCTCTCTGTGAAAGGTTGATAGAGAGATATAGATACTGCGAAATAATGCATGATTCATCGTTCACCTCTTAGCTTGAAGATACTCCCACAGACACACGAGGTCACACACACACACACCCACACACACACACACACACACACACACACACACACACACACACACACATATATATCAGACCATGGTCACTGTTGGGGACATTTTATAGACTTATATTCATTTCCTTGAGACTTACCCTAACCTTAACCACTGACCCAAAAATCTACTTTTTCAAAGCCCCTCCCCAAGTAACTAGTCATAAGTCTGAAATTTGTCTCCAAAAGTAGCCTATGACAGACCACATACACACACATCCTTGGAAAGTCAGTTATATTTAGTTGGTATCTGTCAGTATCTGTGTGATTATATGACAAAGACGGGCACTCATCACATAATAATGGCACAGTCTCTATTGGGGTCTTTTCTGATATATTATGATTTTAGAAATGTATACTTCCTGTTCTGTGTTATATAACCACAATCTATAATGACTTAAACATTATAAGTGTGTTTCTTCAGTGTTTTCTTTCCCTTTCTGAGGCTCGTTGTATGTGGCTACTGCTCTTCCTCTCATCCTCTTTTTTCCTGCACACTCTGAAGCTTTGACTCTCCCCAGGCAATGCAGCAACTCATCTCTGTCTGATGTAGGCCACCATAGAAATACTGTATATGATTTATGGAAATGAACATTGAGCCAGGTTTAACTTTGTTCAAAGCCAACAGTTCCCAACAGTTGGTCTCCCATGTGAGTAGATAATTGATAAGTAACAGAAAGAGAGAGGACAAAGCTGCAGTTGCTGTGACCTCTTCATCTGCTGTTGAAATAAAAGACCAGCAGGAATTTCTTCACTTTCAGCAATACCTGGTGTCTCTTTACAAAATCATATATACGTCATCCCTTCCAAAATAATTATCAACCTGTGAACATATGAGCTGTGTATTTTCTTATCATCTTAAATGGCAATGTAATCATGTTATTATTATTTATATTGGTCAGTATGCATACTGATGAGAAATCTAAAGATGGTAAGAGAGCACTACTGTGCATTCCCCTGCTCCCCTCCTATGTTTCAAACTGCAAAAGCATCTGGTGGCATTCACAGAAACAGTCAAACATATTAATTAACATGCATCATCATTTTTCCTAAACTGACGCTCTCAACATGAAGAGAATTGCACAAATATTGCCACCATTGCTGCAGTCATATCACTAACCCCCCTCCCCATTCTGGCTGAGTTCAATATTGAGAGATTGTGCATATTTGTGACCCACTCAACTCTGTGATTAATAGTGTCCTGTGATGGAAAGGTAAAACAAATCTCCAGTAACTGTAACACAGCAGACATACTACTCAGCATTCTGTCTCTCAGGGAGGATTTTTGGAAGAGCAAAGAATACTTTGAAAATGATATCTTGAGTTTTCCATTATTCAATGGGAACAATCTGTTTCAAGTGTGTTCCCAGGTGTCTAGTATTGTTCTTAAGAGTTCAGGTCTCGATTAAGTATAGGGTATCTCAAATGCAGGAACATACGTTGACAACTTATGAATCTGCTTCATCTTCTCCTTTTACATTATTTTCATCTTATTTCTAAAATATTTTAATATGCCACAGTCATGCATGTAAAACATCAAATGACTGTTCGTGTAAACAAGCTTATCTCTACTGTTGTGATGTGAAGGTATTTTATATAAATACAAATCATTTAATCCACTAAGAAAGGGCCACAAGCCCATCTCTGTTAATACATGGATTATCAAAATCTGCTCCTATGTGGATTTTACTGATCCCTCCGAGACAAGTCAGCTGCCATTGGCTGCAGCAGGATCATTGTATCCATCCAGAAATTCATAAATATTTTATGTCACAATTTTTTTGAGTGTAACCTAGTTATTTTTTATTACTTATAATTTTACATATAATGAGACATGAGAGATAAAGTAGTAAATGAATGAGTGGAAGGAGTTATGTAATTCCTGAAAACGTGTTGTTGGGATTTAGATTAGAGCGCTTGCTCATGCTTCACACGTACCATTGAATGACGTTTGCACTGCTCATTGAGCAGCTGTAACCCCCTTCTTTCCTTTCTCTCTCCTCTCTCTTCATCATTCACTGTTCCCTCCCACCCTCACCCTCCTACCTTCAGCGGCTATGTTTCTCAGTCCGCCTGCTCGCCCGCACATTCTGCCCCCCTGCTCTTGTCTTCCAAGGTCGACTCTGAGCTCTGGTTTGCACAGAGACAGGAATAGCAGGTGCACTGCAGAATGCTGCCGCTACTCTAGCTGTATGTTCGTGTTTGTGTGAGCAATGTGAGTGTGTCTGAATACATTCCAGTGGAGCTGTGCACTCTGGTGCGCAAGTGAAGCCTCGATTTTAGAGGATGTCTGCAGACTGCAAGCAGATGGGATGCAGATGTTTCTCACCAGCATGGCCGGGAAAGCTGCTTAGACTGCCGGAGAGGAGAGGGAGCTGCTACTGCTACTGCTGCACTGGACTGTGACTGCCTCTGACCTCCCTCCTTCCCTCTCTCCCTCCCTCCCTTCCTCTGTCTCCTCATTCTCATTGGATCCAATTTTTGGGAGCTGGATTTGAGAGGGAGCAGGAAGGAGGTCGCTTTGGGAATTACCAAGATCTGCTGAAGACGCCTTCATTGTTCCCTTTGAAAGGAGAGCATGGTCGGAGAGCTTCTCTTTTAAATCTCTCTGTTTCTGCCCTGTCTCTGGTCCTCCTCCTCCTCCTTCTCCTCCTCTTCCTCTGGCTGGTTCCCCGTAGAGTCCCAGTTCCACCATGTCCTTGGCGTTCTGTGGGAACGAGAATAACTCGGTGGCCTACAATGTGGACGAAGGGGTTCTGAACAATGGTTGCTTCCTGGATGCCCTCAATGTGGTGCCACACGTCTTCCTCCTCTTCATCACCTTCCCCATCCTCTTCATTGGTGAGTGTCGCCGTGAGGTGAGATCCTCAACACACCTCCCTGCACAGACCACACACTCACAAGGACTGCAATAACATGGATGTGCTCACTAACATGTTCTTTATTTGCCCTTCACAGTTTTCAGTCTGTCACTGTGTTGACTTTTACACCTGATAAATGAAATATTGCATGATCTGTTCTATTGAGCAAAGGTTTATGCAAGAATATCTTGTAAATGTTTTATTTCCTTTATGAGGTTTATAAACATGAATACACTAAACTTTTATTTTATGCATGAGCTTTTTTGACTGTGTCTTTCATTCTTTGAGTTAAAGTACCCTCTCTGTAGATATTGGCTGTCCCACAGACAACAGCAGAAATGCAAGGCTCTTGAGTATGGGAGTACATTATTACATTTTACTTAACCTACAAGTAGTTTTGCAAATTAAGTCTAATGAAAGGCACATAGATGCCGTCATGCTGGCATTAGGGTTCACCTCCTTTGCTCTCCCTCTTGGCTGCTGGCCACTCTATTAGTGTCATCATCAGAGTGTAACAGACCAGCTTTTCCAGCTGTACACACTCGGCTGCTACGGTCACAAATGCTCTGGCCTCATCATCTGCCCTCTCATGTCAATGCGTGTGCCCTCACATATGTGTATGTCTGATTCAAACCAGTCAGTGTCTATTTTACACTTTGGCTCAGTTGGTCTGACACTGGCTCTGTGTTCATGTTGTTCACTCTGTTTGTTTATGAACATGTAAACTCTCATACATACATACATGTTCATCAAACTCCTAAGTCATTCAATTTGGCTTGTTTCTCAACTCAAGCATACATGCTTCCAAGTGGTTGTGATTTATATGTTTGGATGTTCTTCTAGTAGGTAATTCTCCCCTTCTCATCCCTATTCTCACTCTATTATGTGTCATTTTCATCAATTTTTTGTTTTACTCATGAGATAAGTTTCTAGGAACCCTGCAGAACTCTTCCTGTCTCATGATTTTTTTCTTTCTTGTTTTTATTCACATTTTTCGTTTTTTAATTTGTGCAACAAACATTCTAATGAATTATTCTGATTAGTGGGCTGTCAGTGGAAAAGCAAAAACATTCCCTTGGATGATTTAGCTGCATGCTCAGTAATTCCATTTCCCCTGTCACCCTAAGCTTGTGTGATTCCACTAACAACTTTGTCACTTAGACAAACCTCAGGGGTGTGAAAGTGTTTCTGTTCACTGTTGAGTCACCTGACAGAACCTTTTAAGCCATAGTGCTAGTTATATACTCTATAATGCTACCTGCAATGCTTCTGTCCTGCAGCTATCTGATGTGTTGCTCTTTAATGTGCTGGCTTGTGACGTCAGCTAGTTACATCAAGGCCACCAAGGTAAAAGCATGATGTGTGGGTTCATGCATAGCAACACTTTCATAAGACAGTTTGCTTCACAGGCAGAGGGAGAGAATTATTATTGTACCTCAGTCCTCTGAACTGTCAAACCAACAGGGTATGAGTCGATGTTTCCTATTGCTGGTTGTTGTCCAAATTAATTAAATGCATGTTAATTGTTTTGTTTTTAGACATGTGAAGAGTTTTATCTTATGTAATGCACTCATTTTATTGCATTGTCATCTATTTGCTGATTTTATTTGTAGTTATATTGCTTAGCACCAAGATACAGATGGTATGAATTTGTGCATGTGTGAAAAAAGTGTGTGTGTGTGTGTGTGTGTGTGTGTGTGTGTGTCAGCCTGTGCCAACACTTCTCAGTGAGATCAACTATCCAACGGTGTAAGTGCCAGGATTTTCATCAACATTAGCATTGATGACTATATCATCTATATCATTGTTATATTATTGATTTGAGCATCACTGGGCAAAGTGAGGGGACAAAGGATAAAGGTCAAAGGAGTTGTAGCCAGAACAAGTGCTAAAATAATTGACTGAAGAGTCTCAGGCCAGCAGATGTCTAGCTAGTCTCACTGCTTGCCTGCCAAGAAGTGGTCAATGTAATGTAATGTGATAACTACACAAGTTTCCTGATCTCTGAAAAGTTAATGGCTGGCTGCCATTACAACCAACAGGCATATCTCTTTGTCTGTTGTCTGGAGGTCATGCAAATATGGTCCATAATGTTCAAGGCTGCACTGGTAGTACAGGACACTCAAGTCAACACTGTTCTCAAGGTTATTTTCAAGTGAAATGAATGTACACTTACAGAAAAGTCAAGAACTAATCTACTATATTTGCATTATCGTAGACTGGACACAGCCCTCTTTCATTTGACCGCTTCAGATGATGTATTTCCACTGATACAACCCTGACCTTTTTAAAAAATAACTTATATTTTGTGTTTTTGTCCTGTTTGAGGCTGGGGCAGCCAGAGTTCAAAGGTCCACATCCACCACAGTACCTGGCTTCACTTTCCTGGTCACAATCTGCGCTGGCTCCTCACCTTTGTCCTGCTCTTTATCCTCGTCTGTGAGATTGCAGAGGGCATTGTTTCCGATGGGTATGTTTCACACTCACATACACTACATCATAATATCAGTCAGGAGCATAATGTTTTTAATCAAGACTTATAAGTACTCAACCTTTAAAAGTTCTGTTTATAACATTTAACAATAACTAGCTTTGAGACAGTAGGGTCACTATGATAAACAAACAAAACATACTGCATTTTTATTTAATATTCCTCCTCCTTCAGTGTTTACTTAGAGTGCTGTTGATTTTACTGTATTTAACCAATGGCTATGGCAATGCAATTAACTGTTAGAAACACGTAACTATTTATGAACTTTACATCAATGTTATGATCCTACAGTCTTCTCTTGAGATGAAAAAAGTTTAAAAAAAATTAAAAACTAGCCTGAATAGCTATAATTTTGTACTGTATGAGCTTAACACATCATAAAAACATTACCATAACATAAAGTTAGCATGCTAACATGATACCTAGCAAGCTAAATAGGTATCTAAAGGCTCCTAGCTTGTAAAAAATTAGCACTTCATCATTTAAATACTGAAACCTAATTGTTTTTGTTACTGTTCAGCTCTAATAAAGATAATGTACCTATGACTTGGAGTTGTAGCAAGCTTTTGCTCACATAACAATTGTTTTATCGCGGTTAAAAGCTAAATTTTAATGTACAGCACAGTAGTAGATAATGCTTTAGCTTGGGGTATGAAGTGGAAACCCCAGCATCATCTCTCAGCCTTTAAGACAGAGCAAAGAGAAATGTGGCCGAAGAGCAACACACTGCGGTTTTGTTGTGAAATGTGTTCTTGTTACCAACCAAGAGAAACAAATGAAAGGGGTAAGTTATGTTCTGTTATTTCTCTCTACAGAGGCAGCTGGCCGTCTCATTAGCTGGAGAGCTACTATCAGTAGTGTTTGTTTTTGGATAGTAGCGTTTTAGTTGTGTTGTTGTGTCATTATGCTGGTTGTTTGTTTTCATTCGTAGAAGAGAGACAACACACTTATGAGCTTGCAAAAAGTCACTACATTCTGCTTGATTGGCTGTTGGCAAACCAGCTTATAGATGCATTAAAATCATTGCATTCTTTGTTTTTTTCTGAAAAATCTGCCCTGGACCCTTCACATACACATCAGTCCACAGGCTACCACTAACAACTGAGAAAGTTGGTGATGGTCTCACTTTTTAAATTACCACATATTCACTCATTGGAAATAAAAAATTGGATTTCTACAAGTCAGAGAGCCAAGGAGCAGAGAGGAAAAAAATCAGTCCAGAGAGGCTGGCCCTGACTGAGCTGAGCGCAGCTGTATCATTCAGCCTTTTTCATGCAGAGACTAGCATCACCAGCTACAATGACAGAGCCACCAGTGCTCAATTTCTCACCACTGCCAAATGAAAACAAGTGCTGCTGTTAGTTTATCTCTGCTCTACTGACACCAGAGCACTGATCAGTGGTAAAAGACAACAGGGGGCTTTACTGCCTCCCCAACCCATGAGAAAACCTATACAACATTGCCATTAAAAATGTGCTCCAACCAAACTGACATAAAAAAAAGTCCTATCTGTCAGTACTCATATACTGATCCTCCTCTACCTTCAAACCCAGCCTTTGTTTTTAAACCTGTCACTGACGTAAATGTCAGTTAGACTTGGCGTGCATGGAGAAACTCAGGAGCCACAGTTGAATCTGGGAGAATCAATGTCAACTTATAACCTTCTCTCTGTAAACCCTCTCTCTCTTTCCGGGCCCGTTGTGGTCTAATGTAGTGAGTCCAGTAAACACATAAGATTATTGTTTATCAGTCGTCTTTGCAGACTGAAGGCGGTTAAGTGTTTGAGTGATTGCGGCTAAAGTGCATAGAAGAGCTCTCCATCTGCTCCCCTCTTCATTGGACTTTTAATTTGGATTTAAGCACTGTGCTGAAGAGCTAGAGCTGGTTGTTTATGTCTGTGTGTGTGTTTGTGTCAACATGTGCGTGTATGTTGCCTATGCTTAATGATACACATGCAAAACATGGGCGGGCAATTTATCAATTTTTTTTTTATGTTTTGCAATACAGATTTTTCAAGTAATACATTTATTCACTTGCTACACGCAAAGAAGAAATGTGGTTACTGGTTATACATACTGTATATAAAAATGTTTTCTTAAATTGAGGTCTGAGAGAGTTGTTACATCAGTTTTAAACTCCTATGTTCCTGACACGTTGCCTCGTAATGCTACAAATAATTGTTAGTAACTGAGGCTTTTCCTCTTCTATCTGACGTTCATTTGCAGGTTCAGCCAGTCCCTCCATCTTCACCTCTACATGCCTGCAGGTCTGGCCTTCATGGCTGGCATCACCTCAATTGTCTACTATCATAACATAGAGACCTCGAACTTCCCCAAGCTACTATTAGGTACAGTATTCTCAAATTCAACTATTCTTTGTTTATTAACATGTTTATTAAAGTATTTTACTGGTGGTCTGTGTGAGAAGCTCTACTGGATTACTTCACCCAGTCAGGGTTTTAAACAAGAGCCCAAAGTCATCTGTAGACTTATGATAACATTAATGAATAGTGATCAGGGCTTGTAAAGACTGGATTAACTAAATCATGTCACAGAAAATGAACCCTTTTCACCCTTTGATGTCAGGTCAGAACAACCACAGGTTCAAATTATGTAAGCTCTTCAGGATAATGTGTCTATTAGACAGGGTGATAGGGTCAGCGAAACCATTCACACATGACTGGTTCATTACCTTCAGATAAGACTGCAAAATGATTGAGGGCAATATAACCATGTGTGATTCTACTGCCCTGAATATGATGAACACGTTTAGGAATTGACTTCCATCACAATTATTTATATCTTGAGAGATTTAATAGACTAATATAAATCAAGACTTGCATGCTGCCCCTATTGTCACTGTATGATGTTATAACAAAAAAGTAAACATTGTTGTCTGCTTCAGACACTGAGTGGATGATCTTGTTTCCTTATTACCTCACAGTGTAATCTAACTCTGACAATACTCTTGGCTATCATTCTCTCTATATTTACTGCTATAAAACTGTATGACTGATATGACTCTATGAAAAGATAAAAGAATCGACTAAAGGACTAAAACAACAAATTAAATGGTTCCTATAAGGTAAACGTGAAACAGAAATTAAAAAAAAACTCAGTAATAGCACCTGGCTATTACCAAAATCCAGACAAACCAGTGACATACAGGCAGTGGCAGCTCTGGCTCTGATCTGTCTGCTGAGGAGCACAGTTGGGTTATTAATTTTTTGGGTTTATCTGGTGATTTGCTGTGTCTCTCTGATCCCTGTTAAATCTCCTCAGCCCTGCTGATCTATTGGGTGCTGGCCTTCACCATGAAGATCATTAAGTTTGCCAAGTACACTGAGCATGGCATCGGCCCCAGGCAGCTGCGCTACTGCATCACTGGACTGTTGATGCTGCTGTATGGACTCCTGCTGGCTGTGGAGATCAATGTCATTCTGGGCAGGGTAAGTGTCTGTGTGTCCTCAAGTGTGCAGGCATGTGTAGTCGTGTGATTGTTGCTTGTGTTTTGCTTCAGTCGCCTCTCGTTTTAGTCTGAAGTCCAAATGGTTCCATTGATCAGTGATGATCAATAAAGCTGCCCAGTTAAAAATATTGCCCATTGATGCTGCTTTTTGTGTCTCTCTGTCATCAGAGTTGAGCTATTTGGAAATATGCATGATGCAGTGTGTATTGTTGATGGGGTTACACCTTTTAGTAAATACAATTCAGAGGCTTTAGACATACCCTGGTACCCAGCCACATAATCACAACGTCCACAATTCAATTCCAGCTGGGGGCTTCCTCTGTTTGTTACTTTCTGGGGTTCTTAAAGGAGATGTCTGTATAATATATCAATCACTTTTTATGAAATTTTTGTAGCTAAAATAAAGAGATAAATACAAAACTCCAACAAAACACAAACCTAACCTAAGGCAAAATCTCCATGTCATACAAGTTAGCCTTTAAAATGGACTAAATTGTATCCTTGAGCCTTTTGGCACTAATGTCAATCCTATAGTGGTCTGCAATTTTTAACAATTGCTCTTTTGTGCAATCATCCAAAAAAACTTCTGATGGAGTCTCAACCAGAGCCATTTTATCAACCCAGCCCAAAAGACAGCAATAATCAACACACTGGCTTTAACAAAGACAAATAGAAGCACCCCATTATCTGCCTAACGAAATACGTAACTCACTTCTAGTCTTCACGTGGTTACTTGCTGCAGGTATTTATGCATTTATGACTGGTGGCATGAAGAAGAGACCAGAATCTGGCAACCCCTTAAAGCCACGGACATGTTCCTGAGACAAAGTCTCTAACTACGTTCACTCCAACACTACAAAAAACCCTGCAAAACTCAAAGGAGCAATGATGCAATGCCTACCAGGGGAAATCAGCTTTAGCTCCAAAACAATTACACACCTTTACTCATAGAAACCAAGACAATTAACTCACTGTAAGGTAATGCAAAACTGCCTGGGAAAACCCTACATTTAATTGCACCTGGAGGTGGAAAAAAACTAGTAGGGAGCATGGAGAGTAGAGAGCCCTCGCTCTCTCTCTCTCATCCCAGAACTTGCAAGGTGTGTTCTTATAGCACTGGGAACACTGGGCCCAGCAGCTATCAAATTAAGCCCTCCTGCTGGGCATCTGAAAAACACAAAGTCAAGCAGCCAAACAGCCACAAGTTGCAGGACCGTCACAAGACTAGAAATTGCATAATTGCTTTGTCAGGTATAGAGACAAGCAATTCATATAAAGTTCAAACTAACAGTGGTGGTGCATGCAGTTATCAGGGCTAAAAAGGGGGCAAGAGAAGCAAGGCCAGAGTCAAAAAGGAAAGGCCAAAAGATAAAATCAAAGATTATTACATGACAGAAAATGCCAGATCTCTTTAGCTTTATGAAATACAGAATATGTGCTGCAGGTTACCATTTGGCCAGATTGGTGCCACACAGTCTAAACTGCTTAAAATGTGATCAACATTATATCTCTAAATTGATTTTGAGAGCAGAATGAACATTATGTCTCTTGTGTTTTCTGACTGTATTGTAATGATCGCACAACAAAACAATCATGGTCATGCTTTGGTATTATTCAGTGTTTGACATTTTCAGCAATTTTACCCTTTTAAACTCAAGTGAGAAAATGTCAGTCTTATGTACACTTTCTTCCCTTTTTCCTCTTGATTATTGGGACTGTGTTTGTCTCTGTTAACCTTCACTGAGCACAAATGTGTTATTTAATCTGACTGCTCAGGGTGATAAGCAAAGGAAGTGATTCTCCTATCATGTCCTGCACCTGATCTGTTGGAGCAAATGCTTTGCCTCTTGATTTGGCAAAACTCAACAACTAATAGATAGATAGACTGCCATGAAATTCTTTCATTCATAGTCCCCAGTGGATGAATCCTACTGACTTTCAGGATCCTCGGTTATTTTGTCTAGGGCTGCCATCAGGGTGACATTTGCGGTTTTGAGTGAAATGTCTGAATATTTATTGGTGTCCTGTTCCTCCCAGGATGAATTATAACAACTTTAGTGATCCCTTCACTATTCATGTAACAGAATTATCTGGTCAGAACAATAATTTCATCAATGCTTTGGTTTTTCGCCAAAACATCTACAAAACTAACATTCCCATCAGTCTGAGCTTTACTCTTAGTTTATTGCTTGTTAGCAAATGTTAGCACACTAACCTAATATGTTGAAACTGAAACTATATAATTACTCTTGTTTAAAAGAATATGAATTCATTTATATAATCAAAATTGTTTTGTAAATACATTGTTGAAATGTCACATTTTCAGTAATGCATTTTTGACGTGGTTATGTTGGGCTGTCATCTTAGAAAATTGTTCTTCCAAGTCACTTCAGCTGTTCAATCATATTCCAGTAATTAATACACTAAACATTAATTAGCAAAACAATTAAAAAATATTATTCTCATATTGACTCATTTTGCAATAAAACCATGAGACCTAGTTATTATTATGATATTGAGAACATGTTTGGGCGTTCTGTGGTAATTCCTCTGCCAGGCACTAACCTAGTTTTAATGCTGAAGAACACATACATTACATTGTGAAGCAGACATTTTACTGTAAGGAAAACCACAGCTATTCATCTCTGTTCATTTTATTCTGTTGACTTTTTTTCTGTGTAATCTCCAGCTCCATTTGGCTTACAAGAAGCAAGAGGAGGTAATCTAAAACAAGTTAACCAGTTGAAAAGGGCAGGGCAGGCAGGCAGGTAGTTAAGTAGTAAACAGACAATTGAAACCAGTGGAACAGCAGGAACAGGATCAGGATATGGATAGATAGAAGCATCCAATGAAACAACTTTGATCAAATGGCAGGAAATGAATGTGTGTTAGCAGAGATTTTGAGCTAGGCCATTATACTGTTGTAAATTGTGCTGTAAGTCTATTAATATGTCACTTTATTAAGTTTTAGTATTTCTACAGACGAAAAAGTAACCATTTAGATTCTCAATATGTGGTCAGTTTGTCCATTCCTATTTGGAAATCCGCTCAGATGTGTTGCTGGCTGGATGCCAAATGGCCGTCTCAGACCGGCCGGTCATGGTCTGTCATCATCCCGGCAGAGTTGAACTGGCCATTGGAAGGACGGGAGAAATCCCGGTGGGCTGGTTGCTATGTGGGCCGCTTGAGCAGCTCACAGAAGCACTCTTATGTCTTTTTCTTCCTTGATGTCACCAAATTTGTTTACACAAGCCTTTTAACTTTATTTGTTAAAGTAAGACATACAAAATGAATCTATGTCTCTAACAGAGATCATTATCAAAACTGACTCGATCAAAAGATTTTTAGCATGTGGAATATCATCCAAAACTTTCTTTTTTTAAAAAAGTGGTTGGTGCTAATTATTTTATGTTGCCTGTAAACTTCCTGTCACTTTCATAGGCAAGCACTCTTTGTTGGTCTTTTCTATGTAAGCAGAACTATTCTTCTCACAAATGTTTAATGGAATCAAATCAATATCACATACAGAAACATATAATATATTTTTGAAAATGAGTGTTTAACTGTCATATGTTGTAACTTTTCAAATGCAGCCAATTATTATTTTGACCATAGATCACAGATGAATTGTTATTACTGTGTCACTGAATGTCTAATAATATCTTGTTATTATATTCTGTGTGTGACCACTGTTGGTTTTCAGGCAATACAGACAGACAATATATTAAACTCGTGTTTCTGTCCTTCCTTCTCTCATAGCGATACATGTGTTTCGCAAACCCACCAGAGGTGAAACCTCCTGAGGATCTTCAGGACTTGGGTGTACGTTTTCTGCAGCCCTTCGTCAACCTGTTGTCCAAAGCCACATACTGGTGGATGAACACCTTCATCACCTCCGCTCACAGACGACCCATCGACCTCAAAGTCATTGGAAAACTACCCATTGCAATGAGAGCCCTGACCAACTACATCAAGCTGCGCAAGGCCTTTGAAGAGCAGAAGGTTAGTTTACTACTAGACTGGTTTACTGTTATTAATCTTTTCCTCATTGTAAACAGCACAGGACTACGGTCTGGTGCTTTAAAAAAATCATCAAAAGACACAGCTCACATGAAACATGAACTGAACAGTAAGTAATTTGAGTAAATATTACATGAGAACATTACATGAGCTGTACTATTTTTCATGAACTGCATTCACAAAGAAAATTGGCACCTGTTTATTCTGTAAAAACAAGTATAACACTAAAATGTGAAAAGTTATGTTAATATGTGGGAGATGAGCCCCAAGTTGAGTGTCTGATCTCACTTCCACTCTCACTGCGGTGAAATCAGAAACATCACTCTGCTTCTTGCATCATTATTGCTGAATAAATCATCATGGATGTCTTAGCTACTGATGCAGATGAAAAAATGAAAAAGAGTGCTAGTTTTTGTTAGAAGGAGTGGTGGGAATGTTTAATGAATTTATACACAAATAACAAAGTGAATGACTGCATGTTAAGGGCCCTTAATATTATTCTAAGCAGCCATAAACTAGATTACTCAATGGGAGAAAACTCTTTCTCATTTTACATGTGATGATTATCATCAAGGGATCAACTTGGATATTCCTCTCACAGAAAAAAAAGAGGTTTTAAGCATTTATGTAAGAGCCTAGGGTGCAGTTTGTTTAGCTCCTTATGGCCCTGCTTCATTTTATTCTAAAGTCAACCTCCAGTAAAGAAAGTGTCTCGCTTATTGTTCCTTCACTTGTTGGCCGAATTATATACGTGTAGAATTTAACACTAGAAAGCTGATCACACTTTAAATCTCAGTGTAACATAATATTTGCACATTTTATAGCTATATATGTAGATTCTGGATTTTTCAATGGCCCGAAAAGCAGTATATGTTATTTTGAAAATTTGTGACTGGCTAAATAAGCTTTCTTAAACATATCAGGCACAAATTATTATTCCAAACCGATATGTATTACGATGTGTCTGTTTAAGTTCATTTGCTATTTTAAACTGTCCTAGTAATGTTTGGTGACAGTTGTGAGACTGACATGCACAAAGTGATCTGGGGATCTTAAAGGCTTTTTTTCTCCCATACAGCTGTTCTCATAAGCTGTTCTGTATCCTGTGATGACTCATTCCTGGCTGAGTTGAGTCCATTAAACTGTATTCAGACGTCACAGAAATAATTAATTGATTATGTAAACACTGAAATGTCACAGTGCCAGTAAACATGCTCAGGATACTTATCTCTCTCTCCCTGTCCTGTAATTTCCTATTTTATTTGAAAAAACACACACAGAATCCCCTGTCTCCGTGTCTGGCTCTCTCACTCTGTTTGTGAAGCATTTTTGGTGAGGCAGTGTCACAGGTGTGGATTAAACCCCCACTGGCAGTTTTCTAAGATAAGGGTAGCACCCTACAGATGCAGTTCTTTATTAGTCTGCCTTTTGGCTGTGGCCTCTCTGTGAGTTGGCACCTTGTCTCTTTGTGTTTTTCATCCTCTGTTTCCTACATTTTTCCTACAGTCTAAAGTTGTGTTGGAAATTCTAAATTGTCTAAAGGTGTGAATGTGATGATGAGTTGTTGATAGATATGCAGTTTTTTTCAGGGTCAAAGTATCTTTGGCTGTTTCACAATGTGTGCTCACAGGCAGCTGTGACTTTAAGTGAGTATAGAAAGCAGATAGATGGAGGGATTATGTTCAATATAACAGCAATAAGGGCAGCTATAGCTTTGGTGGTAGAATTGATTGGCTGCGGCTGATGGTTTAATCCCTTGTTCATCCTGTCCACACATCGAAGTGTCCATGAGCAAGACACTTTTCCTTCCAATGTATATGTACAGTACTGTATATGGCGGTAAAAAAAAAGCAGTTTTGGGAAAAAGTATCTTCTAAAAAGCCTTAATTTCACACATTGTATCCTCATATGCTCACAGTTCCACCCATAAATATTTTGAGTGTGATAACTAATATTTTAAAACAAATACTTCCTCTTATAAAATAATCTGTGAACCCTTTTTTAGATCCTCCTCTTCATTTCTGATGCTTATAGGTCCTTTTTCCATACAGCTCTTCAGTATTCCTAGAAAGAGGACATGCATGAAATTAAATACATTTTCCATTTTTTATGATAATGTAATCTGTTGGTAGAGAGTCTTTTTCCACACTGCTCTGAGGTGATTTTCTTCCAGTCTTTTCAATGCATTCCAACATGGGGAGGTTTCTCCATTACAAATCACTCTTTTTCTTTCTTCTTTTCTGCCTCTCTATCTCTCCCACCTCACTTTTTGGAGCACGTGTCAGGGGTCAGAGGTGAAGGGCCTCTTCTGCAGGGTCATTGTTTTCCAGTGTTTGGAAGGTCACAGAGATTCGTCACTGCTGCGTGTGCATCCGGTGTGAATGCAACTCCACTTCCTTCCGGCAGCAGTGAAGGATGAGAGAGTTTCACAGAGATCCCAGTGGAGAGGTTGAAAGGGGGGGCATTTAGAGGAGAGCCTGGAGTCTCTGGGTCATTCCCATTCTACTGTGAACGAGGTGACATCCCGACCCCTGTGGGGGTGAAAGCACTGCACTTCATGGGAAGCTAGTTTCACTCCACGTGTGGGAGAATGAAAAGTCCTTTGAACCCTAGGTAGTGGGCTGGAAGGGTGTGTGTGTGTGTGTGTGTGTGTGTGTGTGTGCACTGTGATACATGATGTTTCATAGGAATGTTCATGAGCTCAAATATTGGAGGCTGATATTAAGGTGAATACTTTGAAATTTGTGTATACACCTTTATACACAGTTGGATACAGACTACTTACTAATGTAGTCAGTCTCAGAGTGCGACAAAATTCTGCAAATTTCTGTGCATATTTTCATTGTGCATGTTTCCAATATACATGCACATGTTTTCAGTCTGTATGTGCACATTTTAAATGCACATGTGTGTGTATGCACATTATCAATGTGTATGTGCATGTATTTCAAAGTTTTACCCTAATCGGCCTCCCGTGCTCAAATGGAGAGAGGGAGACACATGGCAGTGGTCACGTCTGTTCTCACAGCTCTGATGAGAGTGACTCATGTCATGTTGACACACACACACACACATACACACAAAATGTTCTGGGAGTGTTTACTGTGACAGTCCAGATGTTTCCCTCTGATCATTGCTAACTGACGCGCTGAACCAAGCTGTTGGGTTGTTTGTGATCATTTTGGAGAGTAGAAATGAATATAAATGAAGATCATTACCTCATTCAGTCTGTCTTGTAAATCTATTAAACAGTCAAGGTGTCATTTGAAGTAATCTGAAAACTCTTAACCTGTGTTCACAAGCTGTTAAATCCTCATCCTCTGCTTCACTGTCATGTTGTTCAGCATCATTAGTTACAGAGCAGTTATACATGACTGAAGTAATCACCACATCCCATGATGCAGCAGCGGGGGGGATGGGAACCCTGAGCTTGACCTCATTTTCCAGTTTTCTGTTGCAGAAAACTGGAAAATGGTGCAACTCTTGAGTTAATAGTGTCGATTCAGCTTTTATGTTCAAGTATTTTTCTTCTTCTCGCTCTGTTCACAGGCTGTTTGTTGTTTTATAACCTAGTTTCACTTTTTGTTGTGCTGCTAGTTCAGCTCCACAGAGGATTAGCATCCAATGTACTCTTATCTCCAACAGTAGCTTCAACAGCAGCTCCATTAAGCTAACAGAAAAGGGCGAACTTGTCCCTCAACTTCAACTTCAAGGCCTTTATTAGCAGTATGCAAGCACAACAAAATTGCAATTGTGTCAACCTCAAATAGTGCATTTCTGTTTAAGATTTTACACTAATGGTTGACAATTAATATTTGTAATATAATTTCAAAATACTTTTCAGAAATGCGATTCAGTCACTGTAGATCAGACATGTTGGACAAAAAACATGATACAACGTTCGAATTTGCTTAATTTCTCCACAATAATATCTCCTATGTAACATATTATTTTTCTCCTCTGTTACTCCTGTCCCTGTTTTTAAATCTTTCTTCAGAGGCCTCAGGGGACAGCCACCCAGGGTCCGAAGTGGATCTGGCAGGCCTTGAGGAAAGCGTTTGGCAGGCGTCTTATCCTCAGCATCACATTCCGCTTCCTGGCCGACCTGCTGGGCTTCGCCGGTCCTCTCTGTATCTCTGGCATCGTCCACCACATCAGCAAGGACAACCGCACCATTCAGGAACCGGTGAGGACAATAATACTGTCATGCACACATGCACAGTAGAAAAGCAAAACAGAACAGAAGGAATGATAATCTGTGGTCTATTGGTGCAGTATAATTAATCAGAAACTATTTCTGCAACTATACAGTACCAAAAGGCCTGAAAGAGACTGTAGCTCCAAGAATTTCATTGTCTTTATTTCTAATGATTTGTGATAATACTTGCAATATGTCATCCACTGAAGAAGGCCTTGAGATACAGTTGAAAGTTAATGGAAATAATTTAACCTTGAGGTTAGAAGATTGTATCATAATTGTAGTAGAGACTGAATAACTGAGAGAATAAATCAAACCCATTTAATCTGTGTTTCTTTTCATTATAAAGTTGAAATGTATTTTGTTTTAATTTCTCACTAAATATTCATGCTTTTTTCTTCTAGTTTTATTTTTTCATCTTAACAATGACACTATGGCACTGAAGCAATTTTGCCTATGCTTCTTTATTACTATTTCATTGTTACACTTTGGGGTCTTATGACCACAGACCCTCTGAAATGTGTTTTTTTTTTAAGTAACTAAATATGGTGAGATTCTAATAGGGTGAAACACAGTGATATTTGTTTTCTTTTCTGTGTTTTTCCCTCAATACAGACAAATTGCAGTTGTGTCGGGAAGGTAAAACATGACTTATAAACATTTATATTTTCTGGTAAATGATTTTGAGAATATAAATAAAGGAGAAGTAATACTTTTTACAGCTAGGTTTTGTTTTATTTTGACAGAACTAATGGTTTACCACTGAAAATTGTAACTTTGCTGTCACATTTCTTAAAACATGAAATATATGGTAAAATGTCGACATGGTGCAGGAGTTCTGGGGGAAATTGAACTCTTGTCACATAACACTTTACAGTATTTAGAACAGAGTCAGTGATGATGTCAGAAATAAACAAAGAATTCCCACAAGTATTCAGAAACAGCGTCAGCCAACATGACAAAGAGGTCACATGTCTTCCGCCTATCTCTCAAAGGTCACAGTTGCAGTTTGATGAGACATTTATGATGCCCTCTTTCCCCTAGCACACCTGCCCCGATGGTGCACTTATTTCAGCCTTGTCAAATATTTATGAGACTTACGGTCTCAGTTTCATAGATTTCACACAGGGCAGACTGCTATATCAGACAGTCACGCAGGCATCCAACTATAAGAATAACTCCTCAGTTATAAGTCAGTTTAAAAATAAGACTAAAGGCTAATCAGCCACTCCAAAAAATGCTCTTGAAAGTCTGTCAGTTTGAAGATAAGACTGAAAATAGATCTTTGTTAAAAAAAAAAAAAAAAAAATCGCAATTTGAGCCAATTATTCATGAAGAATAATAGTGTTTGTGTGAAGAGTGAGTCATACTGTATGTGTCTTTTGGGTGATAGGGATGAGTTGATATCTCATTTATAATCAATCCTTCCTGAGAGAATGACCTTACCTGATGCAGAATGAATGAATATTTGTGGGAGATAATGTGACCGTCTCATAGCTGAACATAGCTGAACCACATACCTCTTTGGTTTCCAGCTCACACTCCACATATCAGCTGTGTTATACACTGTGAGGGCTCCACCTGAGTTTAGGTTGATTGAGTTTCGCATACAGTATTGTAGCATTCTGTGAAATGTAATACTTTTGAAGTGAGAAACAGGAACAATCTTAGTGGAAATTCAATACTGACAAAAAACTCTCCAGGTCAAATCCAGTCCTCCAGAATGCAGCCTGTGTGATTGACCTTGCTGAGATTCCTGCATGACTGTTACTGAAACCGGTCGATATCCCCCCTCCTCCCTTCCTACCTGTCTGTGCTTCCAGATGAGGTTGCTTGGGATCTATTTCATTTCCTCCAAGGAGTTTCTGGAGAATGCATATGTGCTGGCTGTGCTGCTATTCTTCGCTCTGCTCCTGCAGAGGACCTTCCTCCAGGCTTCCTATTATGTGGCCATTGAAACAGGCATCAACCTGCGTGGAGCCATACAGGTGCCGTGCTTCAGAAATCCTCCATGTGACATGTTTCTTATTCAGTTTCTACTATGAGTTCACAAAGATCCCAATGTGGCTTTTTTCTCCCCAGACAAAAATCTACAATAAGATTATGCGCCTGTGCACTTCCAACATGTCCATGGGCGAGCTAACTGTTGCTCAAATCTGCAACCTTGTTGCCATAGATACCAACCAGCTCATGTGGTTCTTCTTCCTGTGTCCTAACCTGTGGGCCATGCCAGTACAGGTAAGAAACATATTGCTCTGCTCGGTTGTTTTCACAATTTTGCTGCCTTTCTGTTATTGTACTGCTATTTGATTACATTGTTTATTGTTGTACGTCCTGTTATTATGCTACATTGGATTCTACTGCTCTGTATTGTGCTGCATGCTTTTCTTATTGTTCCATATCTCACTTTGCGTTGTGTTTGTCTTTTTCCATCTGACTCATAGTATGGGGCAAAGCTGACTTTACAATCATGTTGAAAATAAAGGATTATATACAGAAATGTGAAGGCTGACAACAGGGCATCAGGTGTTATAGCTCTTGTGGGAGTTAGAATAGTTTCACTGCAAATGTGTGCAGTGAACTGCAAACCTGTAACCTTCATGCTTTGAAATATATCTATAAGTGGATCGTGTGATTCCTGAAATCAATATTATTATTCCATTCTGTGATGTTCTCAGGAGAAATTAAACTTGAAAACCTCTATCCTGGTAAATCATAAAATGCAATCTCAGCAAACCCAAGAGATCAATTAGTTTTTCATCATAGGAAATCTGATGGATGCAGGGTGTTACGTCTGTGAAACTTTCTACCTTTAATTCTCTTTCTCTGTCTGTCTTTCTCGCATACAGCTCTATCCAAAGTCAATCTTCACTTGTGTATTTGTCCCCTCTGACTTAATCATTTCATGCAAATCAAGTGTGAAAACAATTTTGCCTGGAATACATCAACTGTTACACACATCTCCACATTTGCGTAAACATTCATATTTATTCATGTATTTACACTGTCTGCCAGTGGAGGTCCATAGTATCAAAGCTTCAACTATAAAGAGCTGTGAAAAAAAGAAAGAAACAGTAGTAGAAGTGGTAAAATATGGTTGATAATATATGAGGCATATATATGTTTCCTGCAAATAAATGATTGTAGAATGATTGCAGTCAGTGGAGTTGGAGATGAACCACTAGTGTAATAAAACTTGAACAAAGTGGATTCCTGATAAAATGTTTTTTTCAGAAATGAGTTTCTGCAGCTAGCACAGTGTGTGTGTGCAAATGCTTTACTGAAGTACTATTACACTGCTTCCATCGCTTTTTTGGCTGCTATTTCTTCTGGCACCTCATATTGTGTTTGGAGAAATGTATTCTCTTATCTCTTTATAGCAGGGAGTGCTTTTCCAAGGAACAGAACCACAATTTGAATAATGTTTGTTAATATAACACACAATATTACACAATATTACACAATATACACATGCAGGAAATGTGCATGTTCATGAACTTATAGCATTGCCTATTTACATTTTTAGTTTGGCTGACATATCATTAATATGCTAAACTCTGCCTTATTGTATTTTCAGTGTTATTACAGTATTAAACTATGCAGAGTTTAAATGCATAAATGCAGCTAGCAAATTTTGATGCTTCTACAAACCAAGAATCACCAATACACAGTAGAGGCACTAATATAAAAATGTAAATTTTATGCTTACAAAAAGAACAGTCACAGCAAGTCAGACACTGGCTGTGTGAGATCCTTAATCCTGCTGGTTTCTCATGTGTCTGAGCTGCATTAGTATTCTGTGTTTCTACCCACCTGCCTGTCCTGTTTATGAATCCATTGTGCCTCCTTTTTACATTCTCCTGCCCTGATGGGAAGTGTCACTGGCTTGTTAAATGGTCACCAGTGATCTCAGATGTGTCAATCGTTTTCTATAGCTGTTAAACATTGTTAGAGCCTCTATTTTTCTCTAAGACATTTTTATATATGAATCTTTCAGTGTTTATTGTGAAAAGCCTGCACTGACATTTCGGGGAATTAATCCTGTCCATCTGTGTGTCTCCAGAGACAGGTATGTGCTGTGTGTGTGCTGATCACCTTTCAGCTTACAATGGATTCAACATAGTTAGATACTTATGTAAAGTAAAAAGATGAATCCTTTTGTGATCCAAATTTGATGAATTATTTATTAAAAGGCCTGCTGGCTGTAAACTATGAAATACAGCCTTCATCATCCTGAAGCTAGCAGATAGTAAACAGCTGATGGCACTGCTTATTATGTAGTGTGAAGCTTTTTAACAACGACACACTGCTAAATCAGGTGTGCGTCATGTCAGCAGCAGAGATAAACTGTGAGGGGTTTTTGGTTATTTTGGTTGGTTGGGTTTTGGTAAAAGGCGTTATTTCTAATGGGGTCCATACCAAACAAAAGAAAATTTCATCCTGCTGTTCTGTCACACATTACCCGCCATGTCCCTGGTGGCATACATTATCCTGTGTCAGATAAAGGAGAGAATATGCGGGTGTGAAATGTCAAATCCATCTGGTTCTGTGTGTACTGGGGATGTCTGAATCCACCATGCGTTCAGTGTAATGCCAAAGACAGTGGGGGCTAGAAAAGAGCCAAGGGCAGGTGGAAACATGACTCATCTCTGTTGTTAACTGGCAGAGACAGAGTTAAATATTTAAGTGTCACCATTCTTAATTCATTATTTAAATTATTGACTGATGTTAGAGTCATGTATTGGAAAAGATAACCTCGTAGGAATATGCAGCTTTGCATTTGTACTCCTTAGTTAGCATGTCTATGTAATATCATAGTACACGTCCAGTTAAATAATAATGTCTGGTGTTTGTCATCATTTGCTACATTGACTTTTGCTCACAGCAGGATTCAGATATGACAGCTTTCTACATGGAGCCCAAGGCAGTTTTAAGCTGTATATGACTTGTATGTCTTCTCCTTGCAAACATGGTTTCTCAAAAAGGTGCATATGGTTTTCAGATAATGAGTCCTAAATTCTTTGGTGGTCCTCTGACTTTTTGTGTTTATCAATTGTTTGTTTTGGGTATTGAGTGCCATTATCAGGTCATTTTATTTTATACTTTGATTTATAATTAAGTACCTCCAAAACTAATGACATTCCCATCAGTCACAGCTTTTTTTTGTTTAGTGCTAATTAGAAAATGTTAGCATCCTAACACATTGAACTAAGATGAACATGGCAAAGATACCTCACCATTTTTATTGTGACTATATATCATCATGCACATTTTAACATTTATCTCAAAGCCACTAGTCTGGATGTAGACAAAAGTCTTGTCTTAAGGTCAGCATTTAATGTTGTGTGGTGTGACTGAACACTTCTTTGGAAATCTCAGATTCCTATATTTTCTTTCCACAAGTTTGATGTCTGGTTCTTTCTTTGTAACTCTCTCAGATCATTGTGGGAGTGATCCTGCTGTACTACCTCTTGGGAATCAGTGCCTTGATTGGAGCAACTGTAATTGCTGTGTTAGCTCCTGTCCAATATTTTGTGGCCACAAAGCTGTCCCAAACACAAAAGAGCACTTTGGTGAGTATCCTCATGGGCCCTTTTACCTATAATATATGTGTGTTGAGTGCTCTGATCCCCTGATTTCATTTAGTATGGAATGAAGTACTGTGAAATGGTTTGGTTTGGTTGGTACAGAAATGCATTTATCCTGAGGCATGAATTTTGACAGCTCTAATAATCCCCTGACTTTTGATCTAGCATCAAAGCAGGAGCAAATTCAAGCACAATTTCGTGTTGGAATGAATCAAAAAAACAAAACAAAATTGCACTGTGCCACCTTTTCAGTACAAGCACAACCTCAGCTGTGTCACTCCATCCACAATAGCACAAGTTGGCTTGTTTGAAGAGATTCAAGCACAAACAAGTGGCAATATTGGGCTCAACTATTGTAAGCAAATTGGAATCTCAAATTTTAGAAACTGATAGAGAAAAGCTAGTTTATACAAGACTGTATGGCTCCCACCAGTGTTGTCATGTGGTAAAATGAAAAGTGAACATTTTCTTCAATGTGTTGGCTCTGACCTGTCAGACCATGCACAACTTGACAAACAGTGAAGGTCAATATTGGTTTGTCCACATCATACCAGGTAATGAAGTGGATGTAATAATGTTGCATGCTCCAGATACACACATACTCTTAGATATAAATTTGGGAAAGAAGAGCTTTGATTTATTCACATAACAGCAAAATGTTTTCAATCACACAAGATGCACATATGAGGCCTCAAGACTGTCTGCTGTTGCCAACTGCTGCAAAGCTACTATTCAATAGATAATTCAATAAGACAAGTCAAATGTAATGATAGTTTCCCAGAGTCTACAATCCTGTGAATCACTATATTATACCAAGAAAAACACTTTTGTCTGATGGCTTTGATGTTTATATTGGCAATTGAACCCACATAATAGAGCCAATGGTTTCGCCCCCTGGCTGCACCTCATATAATACATCTCTCCTTGATGTGTCACAACTTCTTAACTCATCTGTTACGATTGTGTAATCAAAGTCCCCTTTGCTCTCAGGAATACTCCAGTGAGCGCTTAAAGAAGACCAATGAACTGCTGCGGGGCATCAAGCTGCTGAAGCTGTACGCCTGGGAACGCATCTTCTGTGACAGTGTGGAGGAGACCAGGGGCAAGGAGCTCACCAGCCTGCAGGCCTTCGCTCTTTACACATCCATATCCAGTAAGACAGTCTTGCACTCGACATTCAAACTTTTGAAATGGTAAAGGTAAAGGTAAATCCCCAAAATCATCACAAACTTTACATGTTTTTCTCTTGCAATTCCAATCTTACTGACCCTTACCATTTCCAGTCAGCATTCATAAGACAGTACAAAATAACTAGGTGTAAATATCTAGCTAAAAAGCTAACTGGGATGTTATTGTTCTTCGATTTGTTTCCCATCAATCTAAAACATCCCTGCTCATTATGGTCACTCGATGCTTATTTGCTCTCTGCAGATTGTCCTCCTTATCTCCTTCCACATCCTCACAACAACAGTGGCTTCAGTCTGCATGGCTCCACCCTGGTGACAGATTGTGTCCAATCTAAAATCAATAATTACAGATTCAGGAAGAGAGAACAACAGTTTTGTCATTAACTTTTTCACAACAGTAATGGAAAAGGACAATGTCGTGATGGTAACAGAAACAAAGAGAAAGTTAATATGAAGTAACATGCAGTAACAACATTGTTTTTATTATGATGAATAATTATAATGAACATTTTCTGTATTATAAACAACAGAGAGTGAAAGGAAATAGATGGAGGTGTTGTTTGTAACAAATGTCCTCTCAAGATTCATCCAACCAGGATGTTGTGATTACTTTGTATTTACTTGCAATCACACCAGCCATGTATTTGTGACTTTTTTTCTAATCCTAATAAAACAAAAGTAAACTTTCAGCTGATGTTAAACTTAATCTTATTTGAGATGAGTGAAGTATTTTTTTGGATTTTCACAAAAACCCACACTTTAACCGTGAATAGTTATTCTCCACATAATGTTTGTTTTGACTCCAGAGTCTCACACCCTCCTGTGTTTTTATTTTCTGTTTTCCAGTTTTCATGAATGCAGCCATTCCCATCGCAGCTGTATTAACGGTGAGTGTAAATTCCAGTTCTCCCATTGCAGCCAGTTCAATGGTCTGTCCACTGACCATGGTCAATATCTATCTATCTATCTATCTATCTATCTATCTATCTATCTATCTATCTATCTATCTATCTATCTATCTATCTATCTATCTATCTATCTATCTATCTATCTATCTATCTATCTATCTGTCTGTCTGTCTATCTGTCTGTCTGTCTGTCTGTCTGTCTGTCTGTCTGTCTGTCTGTCTGTCCATCTATATATTGAAAATATCTATCTACAACTCTCTGATTAGCTATTTTATGTAAATGTTTATGAATATGAACCTGTGTAGTCTGGACCAATTGTCCGGACCAAGTGGTTTTTCACATGGTCCTTGTCCCCAAACACCTCCTCACCTATCTGTCTTATTTCCTCTCCTCCATTTGGCTTCTGTTAGCTGTTAATGCATTGTTTTTGTTGATAAATTGTTTGGTTTGATAAATAAAACCATAAATCGTAATATTTTGTCTATGAATTTAATTAAATTTCTCTCACAAACACATCATACTCTGATGGTAGAGGCTGCCATACAAGATACCAACCTGCTCATCAGTATCTAATCTAATACACATTCACACACACACTCACACACTGCTGGCACAGAAATCAGGAACACTTTAGGGTTCATGGTCTTGCCCATTGGCATAATCTATAAGAGTTATTTAACAGACAAAGGATTATGCTCTCTGACAGTTATGCAGCTAACAGTGTTGCCAACACGGCCAGAGAATTGACACAGTGGATTAGGACCACAAAGACCAGTCAACTGACCACTTATTTGCCGGTCCAGACCACTCGTTTCAGGCCCCCTAGTGGTAGTAAGCAGTGATCCATGTTAGCGATCATGGTCAATGGACAGACCACTGAACTGGCTACAACCTCTTCTCCCATTAATTCACCTAAAAGTTAAAGATTACTAGTGCAACTTCTTGCTGTGATGTCAAGTTATAAGCCAACAGCTACTGAGCTGAATGAATCCTGTTCACTTCCCTCAGTGTGAAGGAGAGAGCAGAGACAGTGCCATACAGTCTGACTCTAAGATGTCAGTGACATTTCACAGAGACACAGTGGTGCGCTCTCTGACAGCACCTCACTAAATCCTGTCTGTATTTATAGAAGTCCTTCATGGTTGTGGAGTTGAGTGGTGACAAATTACAAAAGTCAGACAGATATCAAGGAGAGGGACAACTATAAAGGACAAATGTAGACAAATGATTCATCTTTGATATAATTCTATCTTGCCTCTCAGCCTCTTGATCGACAGCTCAAGTTCAACAGTACGTTGATGCTGACAGCCAGAGAATAAATTCTATTAATCCTTGGTGGGATCTTTTTTAGGACAGGCCATGAGTTTTTACCGTTCAATGCTGTAAATCCATGCTGTTGAGACTAACCTTCCTCATTCTACCCCTCCTCTCATCCGGCAGACGTTTGTGGTTCACGTCCACATCTCTGAGGACGCTGACCTGTCCCCAGCTGTGGCCTTTGCCTCTCTGTCCCTCTTTCACATCCTGGTCACCCCCCTCTTCCTGCTGTCCAGCGTGGTGCGCTCCACTGTCAAGGCTCTCGTTAGGTGAGGAACTAAAACATATTCAGACATTTAACATTTTATAGCACATTATCATACAGTTAGATTTGGAGGAAACACGTTGTCATCATCTCACCTAATCAGCAGTGTAAACAATGATAGTATCAGGCTATAATATCTGCACTGTACACCTGCATGAATATGATTTGATGTTACCAGTCACACAGCTGGGAATGAACCAATGCTTGTGAAGAACATTATAAATGGCTGATCCTAATCAGTCAATACAAGTGTGACTTCAGTGCTCTGCCTGAACTAATGCTGCGCTTCATCTTCTAATCTATAGATAAACTATTAAGCACTGTTTTTTTTGTCTTGTGATTGAGTGTATTGGTTGGGAAAGGTCTTAGAATAGTAATGCAGAAGCGGAGTCTGGGCTGAAACAACAGAAACACCACTGAGAATAAACAGAAAGCAACATAATGAGATAAAGCACTTAACCTTTTCCTTGTACAATAGATGGATCAGCTGCATTATTGGATCAGCCAGTGTTTACATAACAAATTGCCTCACTTCTTTGTCATTTTAGTACACCAGCCTGTGACACTAAAATGTTTCGCTATTTATTTCAGCAATTAGTTTAACAATTAGTTTGGTAGCTAAAACGTGATTAGCATGATGCAGAGCTACAAATCTCCCCTCTGTTATTAATCTTGCACAAGTCAAAAATCCTCCATCTTGTCACCTATCTGGTCACGTGCACTGCTTTTCTTATTATATTGAGCTTTAATATTTATGTTGGTACTCCTCTATTTTTTATAGAATCTATATAGGATGATTAAGAAGGGTTTTCACCATTTGGCTGTTCTGTAATAAACAAACTCGCTGCTTTACGTGAAGTGGTTAGCTGCTCCCTGCAGATGGAAAATATCTTCAAATGGGGCCGTTAGCATCATGAATTACTTCTAAAAGATTAAAACCCTCTTCTGTGGATGTCACATCAAACCAGTGAGGCAGAGCTTGTTTCTTGAAGACTTTAAGACTATTGGCAATTAGGGCACACCATTTTATGTCCTATCATCTCTGTCTGAACAAGGTAAAGAGATTAAACTAACTGATGCAGAATTATCTTGGATTCCACATTACTAATTCCACATGTTCTATTCAGGTTGGTGCAGGTCTAAACACCTTATTTGAAGTAGAGCCTTTCTTTTATGAGTGTAGAGGCTGCCTGTGATCCTTTGAGATGCCTGCCTGGGGACTGGGAACTGACACACTTTTTCTGGGACTGGAAAAAACAAACCTTATTTGGGTTCAGCAGCCCAGTTTACCTTCACACTTAAACATGAGAAAATGTGAAGAAGAGAACTGGTTTAAAAAAAGGAGGCTAGCAACAGCATTATATTGTTATATAATGCAAAGTCACTGCAGAAACCAACGTTAAAAAACAAGTCTTCATATGTTGCTGCATAGGCATCAGACTGAAACTTGCTGTTCTCTATAGTGGAGACATTTATGTGATCATATGGACGCTTATCACACTGTTGTCAATACTGTAGTGTAGCTGCTGTTACATACATTATGGCTTGTTTACCTGCCCTTCTCTGAAGTACATATCTTAATTCATTAGATATATGCACACATGAATAAAACAAATTGAAGAAATTTGTCCCAGTTGAGATGATTTCAACCAATTTCAGATCAGTTACTAAGCAGAGATTTAGTAATTAGATGTAAATTGCATGCATCAGCAGAAGGAAGCATGTGTTCTCATTTGGGAGGCTACACAGAAGATAAGGTAATTTGAAGATGTAGAGATATGTGAGCGTGTGTGTGAGAGTGAGAAGGTGAAGATAGAGCTCATTCTCAGTGAACCAAGTTCAGTTGATTTTCCAGTGGTTGGTTATGGTTGAATAATGTGGCAGTGAAGAGTTGGGATGCAATTGTCTTTATATGTGAGCTACTTTAAGGTCTATAAGCAGTGTAGCTGTGTCTGGTGTGATAGTTGAATGTATCAGAATAGTTTCTAAGAGGTTTCTTTGTTCTCTGTTTGATCTGCAGTGTTCAGAAGCTCAGCGAGTTTTTCTCAAGCGATGAGATAGGAGAAGAACAGGAGTCCAGAACGATGTTAACACCTGGCTCCAGCAATCACAACCAGAATAGATACCAGGCTGTGGTAAGTACATGCACAAATATAAACACAAACAAACATTTTCCTATGTAAGCTTAATTTAGGCAACAAATCAAAATCTCCCCTGCTGATGCATCCAGGCTGTCTCACTTTGCTTTGAATGTTTTTCTTTCCTCCACCTTATCGTCCTCCTGCATTCACCATTACCTTTTTGTCCTCTGTGCTGGATGTTATACAACCCTCCTCTAGTCATCCTCTAAATCCTTCCCTCCGTCTTCCTTCTCCTTTTCGTCCCGACGCCTCCAGCCCCTGAAGGTGGTGAATCGGAAGCGCCCCCCGAGGGACGACTGGGACAACTACAGCTCACAGGGGGAACACGAGGGTGATAGACATTCCCAGAATGTGGACCAAGACATCTGTATCAAGGTGAGGTGGAGAAGTGGAACTTGCCAGAAAACTAAAAGCAAAAGGCAACAGTAAGTTTGCTTTGCTCTAGACTGAAAGTGATGCGGTCGCTAATAAGATGAATTAACCCTCCAAGTTTGATCAGAGCTGAAGTAGTGGTGTGACAACACACAACATTTGACCTACATAGGCAGGGTAAATGGGGGAAAATAGATTTTCTCTCCAGGTTTTCACACAATCAGACGAGCTGACAGTTATGACCTTTACATGAGGCACAAAAACTGTTGATTGTGTTGTTTGTCAGATTTTATTATAGAGATAGAGATCTTACTGTTTTGTAAGTTGTCTTCCAATTATGTCAGTTTTTCTTTATGCCTCCAGTGATGCAACCACCAATCAAAGTATCCTGAATATTACTGGAGCATGCTATATCTCATCACTCTTTACGGGCATCTTCGAAGATTATATAATAAGTTCTTTCATAAACTAAAATTTGTCCAAACACAAATCTGCACAGTTTTCTGGGGGGAAAATAGTTTAAATGTTAAAGAGAGTGACTTGTGCTGTATCTGCTCCTCAGATAATTAGTGGTTATTTCACCTGGACCGACGGACCACCAACACTTTCTAATGTGGACATCAAGATCCCTTTTGGTGAGTGTTATGCAGCGTGAATGTACAATCTGCCTCTTCAGTTCCTTCAGTTTCTGTCTGTTATTGGCTTGTTCACTGACCGACTCTCTTCAATATCACATCTCTCAGGTAAGCTGACTATGATTGTGGGTCAGGTGGGTTGTGGAAAATCGTCTCTGTTGCTGGCGGCACTGGGAGAGATGCAGAGAATATCAGGATCAGTCATCTGGAACAGGTCAGCAACAAGTTCACTGATTATTTACTGATTGCCAAAATCTATCTGTGCCAATCAAGTCTGTATCAATGTAAAGCAATCCATCCCATGACTCTCATTTTATTATATACTCAGAATATAATGATAATAACTATACTATATAACTATACTTATTATTGAATAATAATATTAAATAATAGTATAATTAAAGCTCTTCTTCTTTTCCCCGATTGTAACACAGCTGCAAAAAAAATCATTCTCGAGTTATTCGTTGTTTGATCTGATTATAATCAAATCCACATCCATTCAATTAGAAAGCAGTAAAACCCATGTGCCCTCAGGGAAAGCTCTGTACTGTATGTTACACAGCTCATTATTGAAATGAAATTCAGTGTAAAGGTGAAAGGTTAATAGTTAGTGAATTGCTCCCTGCAGACCACTCTGCTCGATATCGCGGCAAGTTTCCCTCCCTCATCCTCAGCTGTGTGGCAGTCTGACTCGAGGTCTTTAACCCTCTCAGGTAATTGGTCTGTCAGGGACTGTTTCATACTTTTATTTATGTTTTTGCTCAGTGATAATTTCTTCGTCCCTGACAGGGAAGTGAAATTATTATCAAAATGAGCCCTGCGAGTTCCCCCTCATCATTTGTAGGTCAGTGAAGTACAGCTGATATTGCACCTTTTGTTTTTTATGGTTGGATGAACATGAAGATTAGCTGCACCACTAACAAAAAAAATGGATTCAGATGTGGAAACATCCCAACAGACTTCAGACTGCACATAGAGTAGATGTGCAATTACTAACATTTCACTGGTTGTAGTTTCCATCCTGAGGGTTGGGACCACCAAGGGTTCAAAGGATAACTCTCATGAGATGATTTACCAGATAAAAAAGCAGAAAAAACTACTTTTTGCTCCATAAAGTTTATTTGTTCCTTTACATGTCTTTTTTTCTCATTAATTACTGGACATACTGCTCTAAAATTTGATTCAAATAATTAATACAAAAACCAAATCTCTCTTTGGTTGACTGAGTTACAACATGCAGAAATATGCAAACTTGGACAATGGTTCATAAGCACCACACATATTGCTTCTCTTTAAGTGCTCTATACAGCAGTTTTAAGTTTTTAAGTTTTTTTAAGTTCTTGTTCTGCACTTACTTTGTGATGCCTTGAGAAACAATTTTGCTCAATAATGTAAAGTGATGTCATTGTAGTGGTTAACATTGTAAAAATCTCTGAAATTTCACATCACCGTGCTTTAGAAATATATGTAGATTCACACACAGACATGCTATGGAGTCAGACCAGCACAAATTGGAGCATGTTTCTTAGACTGGACATCAATTTTTTTTTAACCTCTGGAGTCCTTTTGAGAAAGTACTTATCTTGCTGGAGAATGTGGGTGACCAATTATAAGCTTTAGTAAAAGTAATCCCAGTGGATCTGGAATGGCAGCGCATGTTTCAAATAGCACCACTGAAACTGAATCCTAGTATCTCAGCAAATGCATTCTGGGCATCTTTAGGCTGTATCTGTTGCATCCAAATATCTTGTAACCTACCCAGGATAGCAATGCTATTAGTCTCCATTTGTAAACAAAGTTTAGTTCCCAATACATGATTGTCACAGTGCCCCTGGCAGCCCCCCCAATCTCCACAGACTTCTGTCTTGATGCCAGGGCAGTGCTGGCTTTCCCTCTGATACCCCCTTTCCGGGTGCTGACCCCTCTCACTGATCATGTGTCTCAGGGACAGATGAAGGAGCTCTCCTAAATTCAGAGGAGTTTGTTTGTATGTTTCCACCACTGTCTGTTGGTGTTATCGTCCTGTTTCAATCCAGAACATTTATATTCACACATCTGTGGACTGTTGTCTGGAGGGGAAAGGTGAAAAAATGAATTCTGAACAGCAGATGACAAGTCAAGAGAGGAAAAGTGAGGAAACTAGAACAGCGTGTGCCCGGCAGGAGGAAACAACATGACTAATCAAAAGAGTGAGCGTGCAAGCTTGTTAGATTTATGAAGACGACATCATCGACTTGTTTTATGGTGTCAGCTGTTAAGGGTCAGCTGATGGCGTTCCTGACTTAAGTGCTCTGCCTTTGTGCGTGTGTTATCATTTAATTGTGTATTCCAAACTGTTCTAGTTACCTGACAACTCAGACTCACCAGAAAGGTCATTTAGCAGTTGTTCTGGAGCTTTTGATCATAGTCAGTAATCTTCCTTGGAGCAGCTGACATATATATCGTCTTAAAATTCAAGACTGAAAGTTAGTTTTTGACATTGGAACCAGTAGTTGACCAGATAATCTCACCACAAGGTCCACTGGTCTGTCAGCTATTGTTTCCAAGATCAAGAAATAATAATAATAATTCAGTCTCATATTAAGAAAATGTCATCAGCATACCATCACTTCTGCTTCTGGCTACATTTTGGATGAAATCAAAGGGCTCTGTTTTTCTCTGAGCTGTGCTGGTTATTGTAGGAAATAATCAATACTGTGTTAAAACAGCATCACCCACAGGACCAAGTCTTTCTGCTCTCTCTTCACTGTGTTAGCTACTTGCTTTTAATAAAGTCTAGTGAGATTTTGATGAATTAAAATCCATTAGTGGACAGAATTACAGGTCACAAAGGCTGGCATCTTTCCCCGGTGGGTGATGCGTTCACTGACGCTGTATTTCACATATGCAATTTGTCATTTCCATTGGTGGGACCCCACCCCCCACACACACACACACACACACACTCATACTCTTCCTCACCCACGTGCTTCCTCTTGTTCACGTTGTCCTCCTTCTCTGCTCTCCCAATCCAAATATGGCACAGAGCAGGGAGAGTTTGGGATTTCTTAGCCATTAAAGCGGATTACTATTTGTATCTTGACCTCAGTTTCCAGTGGAAGCAGTGCAGGCTGGATATTGCACTGGATATCTTATGTTCACTAACATAATATCTTATATCCAGACTTTCAAAACTGGGAAGCACAGCCAGTTGGATGGTGAGGTCGACCTCATCACACCTCCTAAAATAACTAACTGCAACACATCTACTGGCTGACCCCTGTGTGGAGTGTAAAAGGACTTTTTTACTGTAGGGGATCAATAATGCAATTTGCTTGTAGACTGGTTTTAATTATTGATCTGAAGAAACAATAAAAGAGAATAAAAGTTGACAAATAGGAAATCATTTTCAGTCTGAGGGCAGACAGTGTGTTTATCAGGCGTGGTCATCACAATGTACACGCATCATTACTCGCCTTCATCATTAGTGAGAATTTTAGTTGTAATTATGGGTGTTTAAGTTTATTAAAGACAGTTTCAAACTGTGAGAAGACTTTGATGATTAGACTTGTCTTATACGACTCCCTAATGAATTTGCCTCTAAAATGACTGATTAAGTCCTTGAAGATGTTGATTGACATGAAGAGGAAATAACCCTTGATAATTCAGTCAGAGATGAAGGTTATGAGTCATCACCTCCTGATCCCTCCCTTCCTCCGGATGAAGATAATTAGCTGTCCATTCAAGTGTCTTTCAAGTGTCATAAAGTGATTAGGTCTGATGAGGTAATTTTCTGAGGGGGTGCTTTCTTTGTTAGTTGTTAGAAATTGCATAATTGAGGAAATCTCTGTCTGGTTACAAAAAGTCAACGTATTATTCAACATGACATATGACATATACTACAGTATATACTATAGAAACTATGCTCAAAGTGAAACTATCATGTAGTTTCACTTTGAGGATAGTTTCTATAGATTCTCTGTTATAATATTTGTTTTACGCGTGAACACAAATCTACTTCTAATGTTCTACGAAATGTCTTTAATGTCTTTAACACAGATGTAAGCTATGACATGAGAAATATTTTTAATATTTTAACTACTTTTTTTTGATTCAGGTACTATTTTAGAAGCGTACTCTTGTTATTTTTTCTCCTGTCATCTTTTTTATCAAACTTAAATCTTGAATTCATAAACAGACAGATCGACTATTTTCATCTTCATTGTAGCAAAATCAGACATGGCCAGTATCCCTGAAATATAGTGACACAGAGATATATAAACCAAACCTACTTAGTATTTCATTACATTTAATTAATTGGTCTTTTTTTTAATGTGATAATCTTTAGCTGACTGTGGCTATTGCTTTCTATACATGTTGTTATTTTCATTGATTATTTGATCAATTCATGTTTTTATATTATAATTTTTTGAAGTAGTTGTGAAAATCCACTTTATGAGATTTCAGCTGCTTGACTTCTCTCGTCATATCTGTTTTGTTTTCTTTGTATTCATAACTGGTATTCATTAGTATTACTAACCTTTTTTTCAAATGTGCTCCCCAAAAAGTACAAAATAGTAATTTGATTGAACAAAAAATGAACAAAATATTTATCATAAATGTGCAGCATTTCTACAGTAAATACAAAAATGTAAAGTGTGTAAAGCAGCCTGTTCAGTTTGTGTATTTTTCAATAGCTGGTATCTTAAATTGAGCCCTACACTGCCTGAATAGAATTGCTGTCACTGTTTACTTCTACTTCTCGTTCTTATTTTACAGCCAGTGACAGCAGCATTTACATGTATATGTGATGCATGTCAGACCTTCTTAAATGTCAGTCACCAGCTCATTTCCGAACAGCTGTGCTCTCTGCTGTTACGGCTGCCATTTAAAAGCTGCAAGAGTAAACTGGTGTAAATCAGTCCTCACTCTCTGGTTGTGCTTAGACATGGCTGGAGTCACCTTCTCAGGACGAGTGTGAGAGGTGTCAATTTATCAAACCTAAAAATACACGTCTGTGTCTACTGAGCATGTGCAAAGCCACAAACAGTCAATAAGATCTTAATGATTTTTGGGTTTAGGACTCAGCATGTGGATGTTTTTGTGAACGTGTGTGTGTTTCTGTGTGTATGTGTGTGTTACCTAATTTCACAAATCTCCCTTGACCTCTGGCAGTTTTCACTGATTTTTTTTAAATAATTGAATTGCTTTAATCCTGCAAATGACAAATCTCAATTACAGGTTTCTTACAGTTGGAACACTTCCACTAATATTTTTCCCTCTATTTTCTTACAGCCTGCCCATCCTGGAGTCTGAGGGAGATGAAAGGTATAAACATAAACCACATACATGCTTTGAGATCAATTTTGACCTCCAGAGGACAACAACCTAAAATATTTACAGCCAGGATTACTGGAACAGTTTCAAACCACAAATACTGTCTGCTGTTTACTGTTTTTGATGAGGGGAGATTTTTGACTCTTTCCTCTTAGTAAGCCCCCTGTTATAAATGAAGCTCTGCTGACAGTTCATAATTGTCACTGGTTTAGTGTACACAAATAGTGATGTTATTCTAGCATCTATTAGTAACTCAGCTGGGTTTCTCATTCACTGTTTTCACTTTGGAACACACACACACACACACACACACACACACACACACACACACACACACACACACACACACACACACACACACACACACACACACATACTCACACACATACAGATTAATCCACGTTACCCTGCTGTCGGCAACAATATATTAGACTATCTGACAGCTGGTGTTGTGTCACAGGCTGGTGTCCCTGTTTCTGTCTGGACAGTCACCAACAGAACTTTTCTTTGCTCCGTGTCTATTGATATCATAATGCTTTTGGGTTTGAGTGTTTTTGCAGATACAAGACATTTCTGCTCAATAACACATGTATGACAGACTGTAGTTGGAATAAAACATTACACCAGTCCTCACTGCCCTTCACTGGTCTCCGGTGAGTCTTAAAATTGATTTCAAGCTTTTACTGCTTGTATTAAAGCCTTGAATGGTTGGGCTCCTTCCTACAATATATCTGTGATCTGCTAACTCCCTGTGAGCCTGATCACTGCCTGAGATCCCTCAGCAAGGCCCTGCTAAGGGTTCAAAAATCTCAATTTGCCATTAACAATGGAGCTCCCTGAAGATCTCATGCAGACAAATTCTGTGTCCTCTTTTAAATCTCTTCTTAAGACTCATTTTTATGTTATGGCTTTTTTTTAAACTGATGGTATTTGCTGTAAATATTTAAATGATTTTTTACCTTGTTTTGGATGTGATTTACAATTGTATGTTTTTATTGTAAAGCTAAATGTAAAACAAAACAATAAAAATGGCATAAAGCACACAAAACTGAAGTATGACACAGGGTAAAAACATTTGAAGCAAACATAACAGACAATATTTCATTTGAAGTGGAAGCCTACTGCCTTAATAATTCCAAACTGATGTTGATCATCATTCACGATAAATCAATAAATTATTCAGCTACTTTACATCTACAGTTGTGGTCAAAAGTTTACATACACTTGTAAAGAACATAATGTCATGGCTGTCTTGAGTTTCCAATAATTTCTACAACTCTTATTTTTCTGTGATAGAGTGATTGGAACACAAACTTCTTTGTCACAAAAAAGATTCATGAAGTTTGGTTCTTTTATGAATTTATTATAGGTCGACTGAAAATGTGACCAAATCTGCTGGGTCAAAAATATACATACAGCAATGCTAATATTTGGTTACAAGTCCCTTGGCCATTTTCACTTCAATTAGGCGCTTTTGGTAGCCATCCACAAGCTTCTGGCAAGCTTCTGGTTGAATCTTTGACCACTCCTCTTGACAGAATCGGTGCAGTTCAGCAACATTTTTGTGGCTTTCTGACGTGGACTTGTTTCTTCAGCATTGCCCACATGTTCTCAATGGAGTTTAAGTCAGGACTTTGGGAAGGCCATTCTAAAACCTTAATTCTAGCCTGATTTAGCCATTTCATTACCACTTTTGATGTGTGTTTGGGGTCATTGTGCTGTTGGAACACCCAACTGTGCCCAAGACCCAACCTTCGGGCTGATGATTTTAGGTTATCTTGAAGAATTTGGAGGTAATCCTCCTTCTTCATTATCCCATTTACTCTCTGTAAAGCACCAGTTCCATTGGCAGCAGAACAGGCCCAGAGCATAACACTACCACCACCATGCTGGACGGTAGGCATGGTGTTCTTGGGGTTAAAGGCCTCACCTTTTCTCCTCCAAACATATTCCTGGGTGTTGTGGCCAAACAGCTCAATTTTTGTTTCATCTGACCACAGAACTTTCCTCCAGAGGGTCTTATCTGATCAGCAGCAAACTTCAGTCGAGCCTTAAGGTGCCTCTTCTGGAGCAAGGGCTTCCTTCTTGCACGGCAGCCTCTCAGTCCATGGCGATGTAAAACACGCTTGACTGTGGACACTGACACCTGTGTTCCAGCAGCTTCTAATGCATTGCAGACCTGCTTTTTGGGTTAGGGTTAGGGTTAGGGTTAGGGTTCTCGGTTGACTCTTGACCATCCTGACCAGTTTCCTCTCAGAAGCAGGTGATAGCTTGCGTTTTCTTCCTGATCGTGGCAGTGACACAACTGTGCCATGCACTTTATACTTACAAACAATTGTTTGCACAGTTGCTCTTGGGACCTGTAACTGCTTGAAATGGCAGCAAGTGACTTTCCTGACTTGTTCAACTCAATGATTCACTTTTTCAGATCCGTGCTGAGCTCCTTTGACTTTCCCATTGTAGCGTTTGTGACCAAGTTTAATGATTGTATCAAATGAGCCCTATTTAAATGGTCTCTGAGAAGTCAGCATCTGTAGTCAATCATAATCACTCACAAGAAGTTAAGAGGCCATGCCATGAAGCTAATTTAATTGACACAAGTTTCTACATAACCAAAATTGATAATTCAAGTTGCTGTATGTATATTTTTGACCCAGCAGATTTGGTCACATTTTCAGTAAACCTATAATAAATTCATAAAAGAACCAAACTTCATGAATCTTTTTTGTGACAAAGAAGTTTGTGTTCCAATCACTCTATCACAGAAAAATAAGAGTTGTAGAAATTATTGGAAACTCAAGACAGCCATGACATTATGTTCTTTACAAGTGTATGTAAACTTTTGACCACAACTGTACATGACTGCAATGTAGAAACAAATCCTCAGTTTGTGGAGATTTTTTTCTGGTGACTTAAGTATTTATGGATCTTGTTGTTCTGCGCCTGTCGTTGGCAGAAAACACCTTCAGTCAGGATCAGGATAGATACGGCTGCCAAGTCAGGAAGGAAGGATGGCACATGTTGCAAGTGTCACCTGAGTAACTTCCTCTAGTTCTTCTGGCTGAGTCCCTTCAGGTTGGAATGAGTTTGCCCTAAACTCTGTCAGCCAGTGAAGATGGAAGGAATCAATTCATGAACTTTTTTATATATACTTTTTCATTGCACTTCCATTTAGTCTGCTGGACAGATCAAATGAACAATGTTGAATTTAGATGGGCTCAGCAGTTTGTTTAATTTTATTCCACATGGTCTAAGTACCGGCACCTCACTATAAAACAGAAAATCAGATTTGTCATCAGATTTGTCTCTCTCTTCATTTGATGAGTCTGCAAGTTCCTCCCACATTCTGGTGCTAGAGATCCAGTATGTTAACATATTACATTTAGTGTGTGTGCCGGTTTCTCATTCCAAGCACACTGCCAGCCTTCACAGTTTACAGTGAGAGACAGACACTAGATTACGAAGATACCAGCGAACAGCAACACTCTTCTGACCAGCCTCAGACTTCATGTTGACATACTAAACTCAGCCTGAGAGATCAGATCCTCCAATAACTGAGTGCATCACAATTCAGAACAGTTAATGCTAATTTCCATATCAGCAAATTACAGGAAGACAAATTGGGGTGGGGTGAGGGAGTTATTTTGAGGCAGGATAAGATCACTGCTAATGATAGACATGTTCATGTAGGGCAGTGGTTAGCCTGCTTGTGTTTGGGCTGCTGAGCTGTGGCCTGGTTGCCATGGTGAGGGATGAGCATGTGCGTTAGTGTGTGTGTGTGTGTGTGTGTGTGTGTGTGTGTGTGTGTGTGTGTGTGTGTGTGTGTGTCTGTGTGTCTGTGTGTCTGTGTGTTTGTTTTCTGTTAATCATTACAGGAAAAAGGTGGAGTTGGTGATTGTCAGACAGTATTGCTTATCTAGTGTCTTGATGTTTTCTCCACAGTCCCACAGACAGAGATGCTGCGAGTGACGGAGATGTCAGGTGAGCTCTCACAACAGCATGCCATTCACCTTGCAGTTTCCATGGAGACATATCACCATTATCAGCAGAGGAGGACGAAAATTCTCATGGTTATCTAGAAACGCATTGAAGATAATAGAGAGTGAGATACTCCCTCAGACCATATATTGACCCCCAAACATCAGCTGCATATTGACTTTACAAATACACCTGGACCAGTTCTTACTGGACTGGATTTATTTTTATGCGTGGCCAGGCTGAAGAGTCACTGTGGTCCAGAGGTTAAAGGCAAGGCAAGGCAGCTTTATTTATATAGCACATTTCATACACAATGGCAACTCAATGTGCTTTACATAAAACAAGCATTTAACAATAAGAATTGGAAACAAAACATAAAAACGTGCAATTTGAGAAATAAAAATAAAACCCAAACATTAAAACAAACAATTAAACCCCTTCACCCCACTAATAGTAATAAGAAATATAAAAAATAAAAATATATATAAAAAACAAAGTGCAGAAAAATAGGAAGAATAGAGCATTAAATATAAGGTTGTAGCATAAAATAATGATTTGATTTGCTTTAAAATCATTAAAAGGACATAGAGTGCAAATGAAAGATTAAAATGTAAAGTGCTTTAGAAGAGCTCAATCGTAAGCACAGGAGAAGAGAAATGTTTTTAACCTGGATTTAAAATGTTCACAGTTGGGGCTGATTTCAGTTCTGCTGGTAATTTGTTCCAGTTGTGTGCAGCATAACAGCTAAAAGCTGCTTCACCATGTTTAGTTTGAACTCTGGGCTCCACTATCTGGCCTGAGTCTACTCTACTACTACTACTAACATGTCATTCATGTATTCTGGACCTAAACCATTCAGTTAAACAAGTTTGTAATCTTAACCCACATGTGTAAAACAACAACTTGCAACATACAAAGAAGATTATTTGTTTGTTTGACTCTCTGAATGCATTTTCCACCTCTGGTAGGAAGAGAGATGCTGTGGCCTACGCTTCCCAGAAGCCCTGGTTGTTGAATGCCACCTTGGTGGAGAACATCACATTTGAGATGCCTATGATCAAATCAAGGTAAGCTCAGTTGAAACCCTGCTGTGCTTCTCCACTGATGCCAATGTTGAGTAGGTTAATTAGAGAGTGCTGCAAGTAGTGGAAACAGATGTGTTTTTCATTTTATGCCTTTATCAGGGAGTTTAAAATAGAAGCTGAGATATATAGTTGTGGCAGCCAGGGTCTCCCAACCAGAAAAATGTGTAAAGTGCTCAGAGCAAATAGAGTTTGTAGTTAAGTTGTTTTGTCAACGCTAAGATAAGAGCAACTTACTGACACCTTTTCTTAAAGAGGACATTGGTTTTTGTGATTTTCAGCCATTTATATACTGTTATGATATTGGATATCTATGTTAAACAGAGTGAATATGTATAAAAAAGCTTCTTTGAAGTGAAGAGCCCAGTTATGATGACATCAAATTGTTCATGCTCACAAATGGCCATCTGTAATGTAGTCTTTGTTGCCATGGTTATGGGTCATTCATATACATACGCATATTTCTGATTGGTTTTGGGCTTGACAGATGGATTTGAGAAGTTTCCATTTTGAGTGAATAACAAAGTGAAATACAACTACTATTGTTTGTTCATGTATTCTGAAAGTGTGCCAAGGGGCAGCTTCTGATATTAACCAATCAGACCAGAGTGGGCTCATCTGGTGGGGTCCCTAGAGCGTCAGGAGCCAAAACAGGGTGTTTTAGTTAGAGAGCCAGTATAAGATAAATAAGCAGTTGTTCAAACTATAAATAGTACAGAAATACTCCAGTGGAGCTCCAGAATATACATTTAGTCATTAAAATGGGCATGATATGTCCCCTTTAATTATTGCAAATGATTTAATTGATTGCCATAACATAGCTCAAACTTGTAGGTAGTCTAGAGGAGTCCATTCAGTCTACCCTCATGTCAACAAAAATTACTTTCATGAAGATAGAGTTTACTGCAGGACTGCTTGGATTGAATTGGATTGTATTGATTTTAGCTTGGTGTAGCTGGTTATTAGTCATGGATTTGTTCAGACCATGCTGAACTAGACTTTTTAGGTTTCTCTGGATTTCTTGATATATATACATTTACAACAAACAGAAAAATCCCTTCACATTTGTATTAGTAACCACTGTGTATGAGCTGCAGTGTGTGCATTAATTATTCAACTATTGAACTCAGTATCACATAATTATAATAAACTAGCTGCATGTTCTTTTTTAATAAGACATGCATAAGACATTGTTAGAGAGTAATCAACGTTTTCTCGAGCCAAGCTGTGAAACCAAAACGGAGACAATTACCCTCTCTTCCCCTGAGGCCATTGAGGAAAATTGGACGTGCCTGATTAAGTCAACAGTTTGAGTCCAGTACGAGAAGCCAGGTTGTGACATTTTAAATGAACTGCTTTGACATTAAGGCACCTCGAGGCAGGATTCGTCTCTTCGTCTCTAAATGTGTGCAGTTCCCTCTTCTGTTGCAGTGCAGTGTGTCCACAGCTTCAACTTCACTTCACTCCTGACAAAGTGACACCCTGGTTTTGTCTGCGTGGGCACAATCAAAACACACACACACACACACACACACACACACACACACACACACACACACACACACACACACACACACACACACACACACACACACACACACACATATTCTCTTTTACTGCAGATACTCAAAGTCAACTGCACACAGTCGTAATTTTCCTCACAATGATGAAAGGTCTGCTGCTTGCATTTATGGTAACAACCATGGGCTCTCTGAGTCTAATGGAGTGCTGTGCTTTGTTGCTGTGGAGATGTTCTATATAAGATAGAGCTGTTTACCCACACTGTGCGGCCTCGTCTCTGTCTCTTCTATCTTTCTCTTTATTCACCGACCACTCATTCCTCCCAACACCCTGCCTGACTGTCCTTTTGCAGGCAAAATCCAGTGTTCCAATCTGAAGTGTTTTCAGACATTAAAAGCCCACAGCTATGCTACTGGCTATGTCAGGCTGTAATGCATATTATGAAGAAAACCAAACTGGTGTACTAGTTCAGCTGAATTTTCCTCTCTGTATTCTGTTTTTGATGTGAGTCTCTGTTGAAAAATCTTTCAAGACCACAGAGGCTACTTTTCCCCTTTTAATTGTAAATCTTCATGGTAACGTTCAGAGACTTTTACGGGTCGACTTATCAGCCAATTGATGCTCAGGACCTTTGGTGTACAATCACAGAGAATTGATGGATTAGTCAAATTAATTAAGTTTCTACAATATTAGCCGGTTAACAATGAGCAGGGTTATCCTCCATTAAGGCTAGTATCAGCAGTTGCTCCCTGTCCTCATCAGTTTCCTGCCTCTGTCTTGTCCCCGCCAGGTACAAAGCTGTCATCGAAGCCTGCTCTCTTCAGCCTGACATTGACATCCTTCCACAGGGGGACCAGACAGAGATCGGGGAGCGGGTCAGTATCACAATACAATTTTGAATTCTTTTTGTTTCCTCTGTTGCTCTTATATTTGTTTCCACGTCTGGCCATATTTGCTGCTGTTGTGAAGTATGATCCTGAATGGCAGGATCATTTGTCATTGTTACTGTGCAGTGAGGATTTGAGATGTGTGTGTGTGTGTGTGTGTGTGTGTGTGTGTGTGTGTGTGAGTAGGGAGTTGGATTGACCTTGTTCAGCCAGAGCACCAGTAATGCAGGAAATAAAATGTGAATCTCTTCTATTACACTAGGGGAGAGCACCACGTGCATGTAAGGATATAGTGATGTTAGTCATTCCTGTTAGTAGTGGAAGCTTGTAGTAATGTTTTATTTACACCTCCTCTGATGCAGGGCATCATTCTCTCAGGTGGACAGAAACAGCGCATCAGTGTGGCCAGAGCCTTGTACCAGCAGACCAGTGTGGTTTTTCTGGTGAGTCCGTGAACAAACATCTTCGATTGAAAGAGTGACGTCAGTGAGTGGATCGTGCCTTTAGTTTTCTGTATCAGTGTTCACAGTGAAGCTGCGTTTCTGAAGCCTCAGCTGAAGACTCAGATGTGAATCTATTTCTGATGCCTTCCTACATGAGCAGCACACTTTCTTAAGCTCAGCTGCAGGGCTGAGAAGCTAAATGTAGCTTTCCTTCAGTTTGAAAATGCCAGTTCCTGATGGATTTTATTGCCTGTCAATTAATGATTTATAATTTTATAATAAATGCATGTAACTCATGTTTTGGAAATTTTGGAGGGAAGTAAAAGCTGAAGTGCTCTCTTTGAACAGTTATGATTTAGACCCTGTTTGTACCTGGGATTAACATGCGTCTCTGGTGATCCAATCACAAATAGACGGAAATAGTTTCATTACTGTTTACACCTGTTCTCTATTATGCATCTCAAGCTGACCACTTGTGTCTACCAAACATTGCTGCCTACATCACTTCCACAAGAAGGTCGAAGAACCCCGCTCACAGTGTTAACATGGGCTAAAGACCTAAAAGCTGAGACAATAAGTTTCAATATACAAGTACAGGCTTTTCCAGCTATTCACATTACTCCAACTATGTACATCTGTGCTCCTCTCCATTTTTCAACTGTTGTTGTGCTTTTACCAAAACAAATGCCACATCCTGCACTGATTAAATATTGTACCACATTACAAAAGATATGTGGTCAAATGCAATCCTAACCCTAACCCTAATCCAATTTGGCAAGTGGTATGATCGGATCACAATGCATCTTGGTGGTTGTCACCCCTTTGATGCAATTTGGCAGCTGAAATACAAAAAGTCTGTTTATATCTTTTTTTAGGATGACCCATTCTCTGCCTTAGACATCCACCTGAGTGACCACCTGATGCAGGACGGCATCCTCAAGCTCCTGAGAGAGGAGAAGAGAACGGTGGTGTTGGTCACACACAAACTTCAGTATCTACCACATGCAGACTGGGTATGTTCAGCCAGAGTAATTGTAAATTTGTAAAGCTGTTATTTTATTTATGATACAATCACTTTTCTGTCTCATTTGGGATGCAGAGAGTTTCTCTCAGGAAGATCCCAGAGCACATTAAGATTGGTTTACATTCTCTGCTGATAACAAGAATTGCATTTGTTCCTTGTCTTTGTGTCTGTGATTTTGTTTGTTATCAGATTATTGCCATGAAGGATGGCACCATTCAGACTGAGGGGACTCTGAAGGACATCTCGAACTCTGAGCCCGAGCTATTTGAGCAGTGGAAAATTCTGATGCACAGACAGGACCAGGAGTTTGAGACGGTGATTCATGAGTGAACACTCAAAGTGCTGATTAATCCTTAATGAGTTTAAATCAGTATTTAATAACATTTGCTTTTGGTAATTGTAGGGTTTTATGTGCACTGTCTAGCACTGCCTGGGAGCAATATTTGATTGCCTGGGTGTTTTTAAAGATTTTTTCGGCACAGACGCCTTTATTTAACAGTAGTCAGACAGGAAACAGGAGAGAGAGGGGCAAAGGACCTCCGGTTGGGATTCAAACCGGGGTCGACTGCGTAACCACTCGACCACCGGCGCGTCCTGTTTGGGTGTTTTTTAATATCCAGATTGTAAATCTTAATATTCTGGTGGGAATAAATGTGTTTTTCATCATTATCATCATCACCTCTCCTCCAGGAGACGGTTGCCGCCAGTTTGACAGATCTGGAGAGGAAAAACCTGCGGAGGGCCATGTATTCTAGAGAGGCCGTCGGGACCGAAGACGATGAAGAAGGTGAGAGGTCACATGACTGCTGCCATGACAACAGGAAAACAGCAGCTTGATTACACTTTGAGATGATCCACTGAATCACTTCACTGATTTGAACCTGATTAAAATGTATATGTGTGTGTATCCTGGTAATGATAAACGCAGAGTATCATTTCCCTTTTCCTTGTGTTCTCTTTTCATGGAGATGCAATGAGTATACAACCTGTTTTGGTTTTTAAAAGTTTCGGTGGTGTTTTGTGATTAATGTTTGAAATGTGTTGGTGTGCAGTTGTTGTCGCATCAATTTCACTATGACATGAATATCTACAACATGAGATTTACAGAAATTGTGTTGGATTGATATACAACTCATTTTATTCTTACCCCTTGTGCTAATATAATTCAAACATTGCTTCGGACACCTTGCTCTTCTCTCTGAGTCTGGTGTTTTGTGTCTTGGGTTCTCTTAGGAACTGTTTATGACACAGCCTTCTCTCCTCCAGCCTGTTGTGAAATATTCAATCTGACCATTTCTCTGTGTGTGTCTACTGCTGTGAAATATGCGACTGTAGAGGAAGGTATTAAGGTGCAGTGGCTGTACTCTTTATCTGTGTTCTGTGTTGTCTCCCGTGTGCTGGTGGCACGCCTGAGTGGACTTGTGCGATGGCTCCAGCATCAGGTCTTGCCCTCATGTTCGATCGAGCAGGTGTGGCCATAAAGCATGGTTTGAGAAACAAACTAAACAAAACAAAGCAAAAGAAAACGTTTGTGGCATTGTGACGCTGCAAGCAAATTGCAGCTGTGTGAGCTTCTCCCATCATCATAGAGTCTCATCATCAAGTAGTATTTTCTTTCTCTCGCTTTTTTCCCCCCAAACATTTGTCAATGTTGCTCTTCAAAACCCGCCAGCATGATGATAGATGGTGGTATCTGCGATCCGTTCAGCCCTGCCAGTCATGCTGACCTTTTCTTTTCCTCCACAACTCTCCTGCTTCCTCTCTGCCTCCAGCTTGTCTAAACCTCACACATGCAGCCTCATGCTCCAAAGCTTGCTGCATGATGTGATGTGATATATTTACATCAGGGGTGAGGAGGTTGTTAAAATTAGCTCCTCACCTCCAGTCAGTGTGTCATGCTGTGGCTATCTCTGAAAAACACTGCATTCATGGGAATGAGCATCTGCCTGATGTCATAGAGCATGAATGAATATGGATACTGAAAACTGTAGCATACTCCGTCTCTGGTTTCTCCTCTTCTTTGGCCCCTATCTCCTCTCTTTGTTAGCACTTGTTCTCCAGAGAGACACAGGAGAGAACAAGCTGAGAAAATGATTAACTATCTATATTAAATATCTAGAAAGTAGGAGGAACGTTAGAAATAGAGAGCATATGAACCCCACCACAGCAGAGGAGACCACAGTTAAAAAAAAAATTTCGGTTTATTTTTGCCTCTCAAATAAATCAAAACTTATACTGGTCAAATCTCACATTTGGCCAAAAACTAAACTGAGCCTCTTATACATTTTAACTTGTCTCCATCTTGACTTCAGAGGAATCTGTGGAGAGCGACGATGATGATAACCTGTCACTGGTAATGCGTCAGCGAGCCACCATCCCCTGGCGCTCCTGTGGCACCTACCTGTCCTCTGCCGGGCTCCTGCTCCTCATCTTGCTCCTCATATCACAGCTCCTCAAACATTCCCTCATGGTCGCCATCGACTACTGGCTGGCGCACTGGACGTCACACGTCATCACGGCCAAGATAGAGGCATCGGCTCGCAACTGTACGGTTGTTCAGGTGAGAGGCTGAAGGGGAGAGATGGTCAAAAATATCCTTTCTGCATTAAGCAGCAGTTTTTAGAGTCATAAAGTCTTTCTGCTTGATACATGTAGTGAGGAATATATCATAATCAGATGCTGAATTAGATATATTTGTATTAATATAATATTCAAACGATTGGTTTATCTGTCTGTTGATCAACAAAATAAACAAAATAACTGGCAACTGCTGGTCTCAATAGAAAACTGTTAATCATATCATCATATGTATTTTTTTGTAAAGTGAAATTACATAATAATTTACTCAGTAATTCTGCAGTGTGTCTCAGTTATGTAGAGCTGACCTAAAACACAGACACTGCCAGCTCCAGATGGAGCCTTCACTAACACAGCCTGAAGCAACTGTGTCTCAGCTGCATTTACATATTACGTCATCATCAGAATGGAAAAATACATTTATGAAATAATATTTGAGGTTTGCAATAATGCAGTGATTTTTTCAGTTGGTCTAACAGACTGCATAGATTACATAAATAAACAAATTCTGATCCTTTTAAGTCCAAGAGTGAAAACATCACAACTTGTTATCGATGTGAGTATGAAAGAGAGGCCATTTGACACCTACATTATACTTATTCAACTTTTGATTGGGTTTAAGCATGTTTTTTTCAGTGGCTTCCTCACAAATATAGCCCCAGTTGGCACACACACACACACACACACACACACACACACACACACTCTGGCATTGCAGTCCACAGGTCACATTTCACACAGTCATGCGGCTAAAGACAGAGTCAGCTGGGCTTTGAGGACAGCAATTTTAAAAGACACTGCGTCCTCCTGTCGTCTCATCCTCACTTCTTTCTTTCCTGTCACACACATGGACAAAGACTGCATGTGCAGATAAACTGTCGTTTAAATGCTGAGGACATGTTGTTTGGCTAAGCTTCACTGTGTCTTTGCTAAGTGTATCTTATCTACAGTCTGTCGTGGACTAATCCACGTGGGGACACTCTGAAGTCCTGTTCCACTATCAAACACAAACTCTGGCACATTACTTCCACTTCACATAGCTGTCAGGCTGCTGTCCAACAGCACAGACAGCAGTTTACACTAAACAAAGGCCCTCACAAGTGATTAATAATCTTTCTGTATAGGATTACAGTGGAAATTCTTGATGTTTCTAGTGCGGGTTAAGGGAGTGTCTTATCATTGAAATTCTGTTTTTACAGGTCAAGTTATAAGTGGTTAATTCTATTATGTGTCTCTATTTGAAGTTTAACAGAGTCCATATATTGAAAGACCTGCCATTTAAAGGAATGATAGCAGATAGTTACTGAAGTTGAGGTCATTATTATGTTGTCAACATTATTTTAAATATGAGCAGTAGTATTATTATTACTATAATTATAACAAAAGTGTTTGCATCATTATTCCCATGGTATGATATCACAAGTGTAATGCTAGAATTCATTAAATGAAATCATTGATTTAGTAACTAAATTCAAAAAACATATTTTGAATAGATTTTTTTTCCTATTAATCCAAATTGGATTATCAATCTGAGTTCACAAAGTGATATTTCAAGCAGATAAGTAACTGAAAACATTAACATAAAATATCTTTCAAATCATATCAAATGCATCATAGAAAATGAAGGAGTAATGTGGGAAGAAAGATAATCCTTGCGTATAATGTATAATCACAAAAAATGATTAAAATAAAATTGAAAAGTTTGAGACAGTGCAGAGTGAAGAGGAAAATAAATTGAATAGAAAATAGAGAAGTTCAGGGCAGGTTGCTACAGCATCTCTGAGCTTTTTTTTCTTGTTGTCAGCTCTGAAGGCTTCACTGGCTTTTGTCACATTAGACAGCTAATTTCTAACCAGCCTCAGAGTTTAATTATGCTTATAATTGATGTACAAGCAAACTGACTGACGGAAATGCCCCACTCTCTTTAAAACACACACATATGCAAGCATGCATGCACGCACGCACACACACACACACACACACACACACACACACACACACACACACACACACACACCCACACAGTTGCAGCCTTATCTTTAATAACCCTGTCTCTCTCTATTTCTGTAGGACTGTGGCTTTAGTCACTCTTGGTATCTGCTGGTGTTCAGTGTGCTGTGCTGCCTGGGCATCGTCCTCTGTCTGGCCACCTCTGTGGCTGTGGAGTGGACGGGCCTCAGCGTGGCCAAAGAGCTCCACCACAACCTGCTCAACAAGATCATCCTGGCTCCCATGCGGTACGAATGTGTGTGTCAGTGTGTGTGCTGCAGCTTTGCCTCATGATGTGTGACAGGGATGGAGAGAGATACTCTGTGTGTGTTTGTATGTGTGAAAGAACACATCATTTAAAATAGGAATTACGCTCAAAAGCACTTTTTCTCGCCCCATTACTCTGAGCACCATCTGCTTTACTTACACAAAACCCAGGGGACATCACTTACATAAAGAAAGTCACATGACACACCTGCATGCAGCATATACACTAACACACACACAGCTGGATAAACTGATATATTTCACATGAAAGGCTTTGAACTGAACCAGCTGCTGAATATCATCATCACGTTATGGAAATCTTAAAAAAATAAAGCAAGTGAAGTATTACAATGCATGTGCACTTAAATCTGTCCAGATTTTGTACATTTTGTTAGAAGTTTACTAGCTTTTAAACACATTTTTTTTCTTCATCTTTCCAGGCTGTTTGAGACGACGCCGCTCGGCAGCATCCTCAACAGGTTCTCTACTGACATGAACACAATTGACCAGCACATCCCGACCACGCTGGAGTGCCTCTCCCGCTCCACCCTGCTGTGTGTGTCCGCCCTGGGTGTCATCTCCTATGTGACCCCTGTCTTCCTCATCGCCCTGCTACCGCTGGCTGTCGCCTGCTACTTCATCCAGAAATACTTTCGAGTGGCCTCCAGGTGAGTCTGACAGGAGGAAGGGAGTAAATATCACAGATGAGCAGGTTTTCATCAACGTTTGTTGCTCGGTGTTGTTACTGAATGTGTTACCAGCTCAAGGAGGAATTTACATCAACAATTAGATAAAAATGACACAGGATGATTAATGTATTATTTAAATGTATTTAAATATGACTTTTTGGGTGATCTTCCCGTGAGTATGAGGAATGCTTTGGAACAGCATTTAGATCATAATGTAAGAACTTTCAATTTATTGAAACTATGACTGAAATGTGAAATGTTCTGTAAAATGTGGAAAAATGAAATAGTAATAATGCAAGTAAATGATTTATAAGTTTTGGCTTGTTAAAATGTCTTTGGGTGGTTGCATTGCACTGGAGTAATTTGAACTCATGACTCATGTATTTATAAAACGCTGGCTACATCCCTGCATGGGATTTCTTTTATTAATTCCTTTAATCTTTTCAAGGTTTGAACTTCTTGAAACCCTAACAGGATGTGAGATTTGTCCTCTTGTTCCTGTTTTCATCATTTCTCCAATGTTTCCAGTGTCTCCATAATTAATGAAAACATGCCCAAAATGCATAGACCTACAGTTTTGTCTAGGATACATTTTACAGCAAAGCTTCCTCAAATCTAGTCTCATTAATTTATGTTGTAATATCTGAATTACAAACCCCTTATCAACCCCAATATCCTTACTTTGTAATGTAGCTCTTTTCCCGGTAATAGCCACTCTGATAAACACTATTGGATGGGGACATTTTCAGTAAATTGGGTTATTTTCAATTTTCAATTTTCAATTTTCAATAGATTTTTTCAAATAGACAGTGGCCCAATGCTGCTTTGTATAACAGAAAAAGGGGTCATACAAGTCTTTCGTGTGACACAAATTAAATAAAGGCTGAAATTATTCATATTTTGCCGTCTTCATCCACTGTATGGATGATATCATCTGAGCTTTGCTTCAGCTGATAATTCTCTCTCTGCTGCTTCCTCCATCTTCTGGTCAGGGACCTGCAGCAGCTTGAGGACAGCACCCAACTCCCCCTACTCTCCCACTTCTCTGAGACAGTGGAAGGCCTCACCACCATAAGGGCCCTCAGGTAACATATTGTCTGGCTCTTCACATCCTCAGAGTCTTTCAGGGGTTGAAACATCAAGATTATAGTATAACAGGGAATTAAACTGTATTTCTCCTAAAAGTCCTTTAGTTTAATCAATTAAAATACATGCTAATCTCCCAGTAAGCTTTCCTCATTGATTCATGTTGATACACACTGATGAACAAGCACTGTTTGCATAGAATGCAGTCAGTTATCAGTGAATAGAAGGTAATTATAAATTATCTTTCCTCTGGCAGATATGAGCCCAGGTTCAGACAGAGGTTACTGCAGTTCACAGATGCCAACAACATCGCCTCTCTCTTCCTCACAGCAGCCAATCGTTGGCTGGAAGTACGCATGGTAATGATCCATTTACTGCTCAGCTCCTTCAGTCTCTGATCAATCCTGTTTGTTTACTTTAGACAGCAGTCATCTGGTTTCCCGTAACTGCTCCCTCTGTTGGGATGATAAAAAACTGAATTTTTCCCTATCCTTTTATAAACACAAAACGTGTGTCTTCTTGTAATTTGTATGTATCAGATGCATGGTTCTCACAGCTCATTCAGATTCTTGTGTTTCTCAGCTGCAGTGGAGATAATATTGATATGTTTATTGATGAATGTTCACAGATAAAAACACACAGGGCTTTTTACTGATTTGTCTTCATGTGTTGACAATAAACAGATCTGTAATCATAAATCAACTTTTGATTTTTATTACCTTTTATTTTATTCACATAGCACAATCTCTTGTCCTATGTTCTCCATTATTCAGTGGTGCTTCATCCTCTTGTCATGTTGACTCTCTGCAGGAGTATATCGGAGCCTGTGTGGTGTTGGTAGCAGCTGTAGCCTCCATCACAAACTCCCTCTATAACCAGCTGTCGACCGGTCTGGTGGGGCTTGGTCTGACCTATGCACTCATGGTGAGACTCTGTCCATGTGTGTGTTTGTGGGGGTTTTTATTGCTTTTTTACTGGTCATTTAAAGGACCCTACAGATGGTTAACCACACTAGTTAATGGCGGTATTGGCACATTAAAACACAGGGATCTAAAAGGTGCTACAACACTCTTTATCACTGGTAAAATGTTTCTGTTTTTGTAAAGTAAAATATGAAGAAAATATTACAAAAGGAACACTTGCGTTAAACAAAGACTTATATTAAATGACTAAATATTGAATATTCTTCACATTTGTATATTTACAGTTTACAAAACACATCTGATATGAATTTATTGTACTAATACACTATGTAGTCACATTCATATTTATTTAATTATCTTTGCACTAACTTCCTCATCAATGTTACCTGATTTATATTGTTTGATGTACTATTGTTGTGTTATACAGTATGTGCCTTGTAAGGTGTCCTTGAGTGCTTTGAAAGGCACCTTTAAATAAAATGCATTATTTTCATTATTATTATTATTAATATGAATGCAATACAAAACAATTAATTAACCACTCAAACACATCCATGATATACTAACTGGATAAATTAATTATAAGCTCTATTGTTGTGCAACTTGACAGGAGTCAAAGGAAAAGATTTGAGGTTTAAATAACTTCCTGTAGTTCAGGGACCTCATGGACTTATGATTAACAAGTCCATTAGTTTCTAATTGTGTATATTTTACATTATTTTAGACTGATTTCATAATCTGAACAAATATGAGATGTTTCACTGTGCTCCATTATATTTCTGATCAAGGATATTCCGTTTTAAAAACTTGTTTGGTAGTGGGCATGTGGCACCACTTTATTCATTTTATGTTTAAAAATTAGATTTACAGTAGTCATTGCTTGTTTATTTAGAATGAATTTGGTTAATAATAGCAGCTCACAAGCGTTTTCCCCTTTTTTTAATCTTAATTTTCCATAACAGGAAGCTGTGTTTGTCACATGAAAACCTTGTTTACTTTAAGCTATTGTAAACACAACAACTTGTAATGTTGATTCTATGTGTAGAGACAAACTGTAAAATCCAAGTGAAAATCACAGATTCTTGTGCATCATTATAGTATTTATTGATGAAAACTTATTTTAATACATGTATGAAAGCAATGAACCTTAATTATTCAAATGTTAGTCATGCATGCATTTTCTAGCACCTCTTTTTTACTCTATGGGCAGAAACATTACTGTACTGACTCATTAACCTCCTTCTAACCCTGTGTGTTTTTCTGTGTTGACATTTTCCCAACTCGTCTCTATCCAACCCCCTCCTCCTCCTCCTCCTCCTCCTCCTCCTCCTCCTCCTCTCCACTTCTCCTCCTTCTCCTCCTGCCCTCATGTATCAGGTGTCCAACTACATGAACTGGATGGTGCGTAACCTGGCAGACATGGAAGTACAGCTAGGCTCAGTCAAGAGGATTAACGGCCTCCTCAAAACTGAACCAGAGAATTACGATGGTCTGCTCAGTGAGTGCAGCAACACACTTAAATTAAACCTTTGACTAATTTAGCAGGTGCACAAAGAAATCTTGTCTGGTTGTGATTTCTTCCTCGCTCATGATGAAGTTTAAAGTTGTCCTACATTTACCCCACATTCATCATTGTCAGCTCAAGCTGGGGTATAATAGTACTAATGCTCATGAGAAATGTATATTTATCCCCCTTCAGCTGGTTTTAGAGGAGTTAAAGCATTTTAATCCTCCTAATAATCTATTTCACATCCATGTTTCCTTTCACCCATATAAATTTTAACGAAGTGGCAGGCGGCCTTTATAGTATTAAAATGCCTCATTACTACTTTTAAATGTGATGACGTTTTACATTTGGGTCTAATCATCACAAAATGACACTTATCAATTATATATCTACTACTAGGCAGCAGCAGAAACAGCTACAGTCAGTCTCCTCTAGCTTCTGGCTTCCCAAGAGGCATAAAGTAAATGAAAACTAAATTCCTGTGGCGTTTCTGTGTGTGTGCTCAGCTGTGTCTCAGGTCCCTGAAGGCTGGCCCCGACATGGAGAGATCAAGATCCAGAATCTGAGCGTCCGTTACGACACCACGCTGAAGCCTGTGCTCAAAAATGTTAACGCACACATCAGCCCTGGACAGAAGGTAAGCAAATGCTCAACCTGTGTGTGTGTGTGTCTCTGTGTGTGTGTGTGTGTGTGTGTGTGTGTGTGTGTGTGTGTGTGTATGATGGTGTATTGGTGATAATGATGATTCAGATTTGTTTGTTTTCAGGTGGGAATCTGTGGCAGGACTGGCAGCGGCAAATCTTCTTTCTCCCTGGCCTTCTTCCGCATGGTGGACATGTTTGAGGGTAAAATATAAATTCAATTTCACATCAGTATGCAGATATTATTGAACTTAATTCAATATTTCTAATGAAATGTGAACAATTCCATCCTAAATGCAGCACTAGTAAAAACAAAAAAAGCTGTATTTATTGATGAATGAAATACCTTAAATGCTGCACCCATGTAATTAATGAGTGTTTTTTCCCCTTTAGGGAGGATTGTGATTGATAACATCGACATTGCTAAGCTGCCTTTGCAGACCCTCAGGTCTCGCTTGTCCATCATCCTCCAAGACCCCATCCTGTTCAGCGGCACCATCCGGTATGATGAACTTTACTGTCATGTCCATCTTCACAGCAGTTTAGATTGCATGATAAGTTCTTCTAATTTCAGCAGAAAAAAGAAAAAGAAAAAACTTTTCCAGTAACTCCAGCTGATAAACAGCCACACACACTTCAAAGTGATTTATCTGGAGCATGAGTAGAGCTGAGAGTGTGTAGATAAGACGACATTCCTCTGAAAACTCCACCGCAGAGTTTTATTTTTAGACTTCAACAACAGTGACCATAAAAGCTTCGTCATGTCGGAAATGGTGATGAGTAGAAATTTTAAAAAGCGGCCAAACTGTTGTGTGGGAAATATATTGAAATATTCATAAAACGCTGCTCTCCTGATACAGTCACCTCACAGTATGATGGTTGATCATAGTTGCCTGTGTGTGTGTGTGTGTGTGTGTGTGTGTGTGTGTGTGTGTGTGTGTGTGTGTGTGTGTGTGTGTGTGTTTAGGTTCAACCTGGATCCGGAGATGAAGGCTACAGACGAGATGCTCTGGGAGGCTCTGGATATCGCTCAGCTGAAGCCTGTTGTTAAATTGCTTCCTGGAGGGCTTGGTGAGAATATATCTGTCAGTTAAAGTTTGCGTCTGTGTTATTTTGTGTGTGTCTGTATGTGTGTGTGTGTGTGTGTGTGTGTGTGTGTATAAAGACCGTTATTACTGTTAATGTCAGGGACTAAAAAATACTATATGAACAAATATATTCCACATTTAACTGTTGGTCTTGGTTTCAACACACTCAAATGATGCAGAATGCAGGATATAATCAAACATGTGTGCAATGAACATAGTAAATCCTTCACTATCAGCTGCTCATGTGTCTCAACTCCAAGATCAAGCTGCTGTATCAGAATACATGAGCATTAATTTTTTAAGTCCCTGTCAGAGCTGTGTTATGTGTTGCTGCTCCGTCTTGCTAAGTTTCAGACTGTAGCAGTCCCACAGATCAGACCAGATATTAGCTGAGAGCCTCTTCAGTGGAGTTAAACTATATATGTGATGAATGCTTGGTATGCTGATGAATGAGGCCTCCTCTCTACAGGGTGACTTACTTTAGCTCCTGTTGCTTTGCAGTTCATCACTCAGTTATTTATGTTTCTGTCATCCTCAAAACCTTCTCATAAAAACATGAAGCCTACTCTGCGCACACACACACACACACACACACACACACACACACACATACAGACTGCTGGTGTTCATCTTACTTTGATGTACTTCAGTTTGCTGTGGTTGCCACAGATACCTGCCCTTTCACTTTGTGAGACTGACAAATGTGTGTGTGTGTGTGTGTGTGTGTGTGTGTGTGTGTGTGTGTGTGTGTGACATATTGAAACTGAGCTACTCACTGCTAGAGTTTATATTCACTGGAGCTAAATGTTGAGTAAGATATTGATCTGTAACCCAGGAGTTAATGGCCTAGTTAATGTTGCTCTTTAATTGAATGAATGTAATTGCAGTGCCAACAGTGATTGTATTTAAATCAGTGTGCACTGTAGTAGAGGACTCTTTGTTACTGCAGTGGTGGTTACTTTTTATAAAATAAGATGCACAGTTTGAATTAGTTCTTGAATCATTCATATATTTAAAGTTCCCTTCCATTCATGCTTTGAGAATAAGTATATAAAATATTGTACTTTGAAAAATAGTTGTGTTTTTATCCACAAAAGTTAAATTATCTAAAATCTTTAAAATGACAACTACCCCTTCTTCCTCATTCCAAATTAGAGAATCTCTGAATATACAAATTCACACAGGGTATGTCTCCTACTTCATTGTAAAGTCAATTCTCAGTATTTGTGCACAGGAGGCTTCAAGTTTCCACATATGCCTGTGTACGATGAATACTAGACCAGGATTGGCTCTGGATGCGTGATGTCAGAAATCATGCTCGTAAGCCTGCCCTTAAATTTAAACTTTGAAGTCAGATTTTCAATAAAAATTTCCATTTTCAGCAGATAAATGTAAAAACAATCTTTAGTGTCAAACTCTGCACATACATCATTCTGCACAGTGAAGCTCAAACATATAACTGTAGGAACAAGAACATTAATGTTTAATATAGACTGCAAATACTGTAGTATACATTTTTATTTTTGATTTACTGTTTTACTATTCAGAAAATGTATCAGATGTTTTGGTCATTTCCTCAGTAAAGGAACAACTGTTAACCATGCATGTTATCCTGATGGCTACAGTTTATTTATTTTTATGAATCCTGTTTCCAGCAGCTCGAGATGATCCATTTTAAAAAGTTTCTTTTAAAAACTACCATCAATTTCCTGTTTTTAACCTTAAATACCCTGAAAAGCTTTTCCCATGTAACCAGTTTTGGAAAGCCAACTGACTTATAGGTCACTAGAGAGCAGTTCAGTTTTTCAAGCATCTATTTTTTTTATCATGGCCTCAAAACATAGAAATGTATACGGCAAATCAATCTTTAAGCCAAGAGTTAATGACAGATTAATGTTGTTCTTTCATCTAGGAAAAATGATCATGTTGAAGTGATGTAAACATAAATGTTGGTGGTGCATTGATATGCATTTATAAACCATGTTTAAATATGTTGTATGTTGTTTTCCTCTAGATACCATGGTGACAGAGGGAGGAGAAAACTTCAGCCAGGGTCAGAGACAGCTGTTCTGTCTGGCCAGAGCCTTTGTCAGGAAGAGCAGCATCCTCATCATGGATGAAGCCACTGCATCCATTGATATGGCAACGGTTAGTGTGCATTTAACACAGGAGCATTTTAATGGCTGTAAATGGAAAGGTGAAGATGAGAGGAGGAAACACACACACATGCACACGCGATAAAGGAAATGAGAGACAATGAAATGGAGGAGGTGAAGGAAATAAGAGATACAGTGATGTGAGAGGTGAAGCTTGAAGTTGACCAGGTAACTTTCATCTGCAGGTATGGCAACAATGAACACAGATGAAAAGCTGACATTTAAAGGCCCAGTCTGTGATTTTTGACCATCTAAACTTTATATTTTATAAGTTATATGATAATATAATTATAGATGGAAGAACTAAGGTTTGTGACTCTTACTTATATTATGTTGGTGTCTAGAGTTAGTCCAATGATTAAAAGATATGTCCATCATTTGAGAGCAATAGCAGGTTTGAATTTTGGATTGTACCACTAATTGATGATTTTTGATATGAGAGGAAAATGAAAAGGAGGCTGGAGTGGAGGAGGAGATGTGTGTAAAGCAGGAAGAGAAAGAATGAAATAGAAGGAAAATACTCAGTAAGAGCCTGAGGGGACACAGGCGTCATCAAATCACTGCTTCTTACTTAAAACCTTCTCTTCAATGATCAGGCACAAAGAGAATTCCAGCGTATAATAATAACGCTGTACCGTCCACTGCCCTCCAGCAAACAGAGCTGAGCTTTGGTCATGGACCCAACAGCGAGCTCAGTCAATGAGGAACAAGGAGGTGACAGTTTGAAAAGGCTTCATGAGATGGTTTTGGCTCCATGAAAGAAGATCTTAATGCTTTTCAAAGACATTTTAGTTTGCAGCATTAGATATTAATGTGATGCTAAAATCTCCAGACTAAAGAAGGTCATGTTAGATCCTATAAAGTGAGTGAAACATACAACTATGTGGCGTTTCCATGGAAAACAAAATGCTGGAGTGTTTACTGTGTTTACAGATGTTTTAGCAGTAAATCAATTTGAACATGTGTGTGTATTATCCAGTGGAAGGTCATATTGAATCTATTAGTGTTTTTTGTCATAGTCATCCTCCTTTCTCTCTCTGCCTCTGTCCCCACAGGAGAGTATTCTGCAAAAAGTGGTGATGACTGCTTTTGCTGACCGAACAGTAGTTATAATTGCAGTGAGTATTGTACCCTTCACTCTTTACAGTAACGCATGCAGCTCTGACGTTTATCTGCACTGCTGATGCAGTTCATGTAAACTGATGCAGAGCTGCAGAAAAATGCAGCGTGGACATATAACAACTGCAGGACTGCGTTGAGAACAGGCGATGAAATGCAGCCAAGATCTGAGCTGATGAAGCCAGATTTAAAAGTAAAAGTGTTTCAGGGTCCTGTAGTATTATCATCAATCAGATGAAGTAGTTGAGAGGAAACATTTCTTGACTGTAAGGCTAGAGTGTCTTGTGTCTGTGACAGCAACTGTCTTAATTCATGTCCTACCTTTACCAGCAATTTGATAACAGCATCACACAGCAGTTTCTGTCTCAAATATCTTTTGCAAATGTACAACAATAAAGAATTGACTTTTTATGATTGTGGATGTTTGAGTCTGTATAAGAAACAAATGTTCTCTCCCCCTCCACTGCACAGCATCGCGTCCACACTATCCTGAATGCCGACCTGGTGATTGTGATGAAGCGGGGGATCATCCTGGAGTATGACAGGCCCCAGGCCCTGCTGGAGAAGGAGGACAGTATCTTTGCCTCCTTCGTGCGAGCAGACAAGTAGCACAAAAAAAGGGAGAGGAAGTATTAAAGGAAGACATTCAAAGTGCAATTGTCCCATGGAATATATTTCCTTTATTTTTTAATCACGTTGTATTATATTTGTACATAAAAATGTTAATTCTTTGTTAATAAAACATAAATTATCATTTAAATTGGTGGTTTTTATTGTGTGTGGTTTTGGGGAAAATGAGGGAAGTAAGAAAGTGGTGTGTGTGTGTGTGTGTGTGTGTGTGTTTTTAAAGTCACTGGTGGATTGCAAGTTTAAAATGTGCTGGACTGAAGCACAAGAAGCCAACAGAGTGATCGTCCTCATATTCTCATAGCTATCACAGTGGGGTGAAAGACTGCTGGAGCCAAGACTGGCATCTGACATTAGAAAGTTATATGGATGCCAGCAGCACACAGTGGCCAACGGTCACCACTGTAAAACACAGTAGTTAAAAAACTAAATCTGACCCCTGTGGTTGAACAACCTTCTTTCTTTATCTATGGAATCTGTGGAGGTTTATAACAAACAGCCTGAGGATGATTTACTGTAGAGTGCCCTATATTTAACTCATTAGAGTATGAGTTGCCTGTGGCACTCAGTGCTGCACATATAACTCTTTTAAATGCATAATGGACCCGCTCCTGCATTCTCATTGAAAATCACAGGAAGGGCACCACAGAGATGGTGGAGGGAGGGACTGCCTCGCGTTCCCATCTCACGTTACCGAGCTGTAGAGAAGTGGCGGAGTCACTGCGCCACTAAGGCCAGCCTTCTTATCCATAGGTGATCAAACTCGGCTCAGAGGCCCGCTAAACACCTGCACCTACATTTCCCATCTCACTGAATTTCATTTGTGTCTGAGGCCGCGGCAAGTGCGCACCAGCAGTGGGCTGATTTACAATGGCACGGGACTGCGTGGCGTGACTTGGCGCAGCTATGCCTGCTCGGTCGGTGCTGTGAGTGAGTGACGGCGGCAGCTGCGCTGCTGGAAGAAGAATCTTCTCATGGGACTGCCCGGTTGTGAATCGCCTGATCTGGAGGCAACGTGAGGAGCGCACATACCTCCAGAAAACGGTCGACAACAAGACTCTCCCCCCTTTCCACGACAGCTGCTGCGGTGCTGATACCGATGAGCGTCGGGTTGGTAAGAAAAGGCACCAGGAGAGAAGTGAACAATTCATTCACGCATCAGTGCCTCCAAAGCCAAAAGGCTCTGGGTGCATAGTATGGGAGCGCTATGTTGTCCAGGAAAGGACTCATTCCTGATGATTACGTGCTAACACGTTTGGCTGAGGATGTGCAGCCGCCCAAATTCAAGGCGAAACCGAGGAAAGCCCGGTTTGTCGCCAAGAACGGCACCTGCAATGTGGCGCACACTAACATCCGAGAACAGGGCCGTTTCTTGCAGGACGTCTTCACCACTCTGGTGGATTTAAAATGGCTTCACACGCTCATCATTTTCACCATGTCTTTCCTGTGCAGCTGGCTCCTTTTCGGGATGATCTGGTGGCTTGTCGCCTTTGCGCACGGCGATTTGGACCAGAATGGAGACGACTTTATCCCGTGCGTAACGGACATTCACTCCTTCTCTTCCGCTTTTCTCTTCTCCATAGAGGTCCAGGTGACCATCGGCTTCGGGGGACGGATGATCACGGAGGAGTGCGTCTCCGCTATCATCATCCTGATCGTGCAGAACATCGTCGGGCTGGTCATAAACGCCATAATGCTCGGCTGCATCTTCATGAAAACTGCGCAGGCGAACCGGCGCGCAGAGACTCTCATTTTCAGCAAGCACGCCGTCATCTCCGTCCGAAACAACAAACTCTGCTTCATGGTGCGCATCGGGGACCTGAGGAAAAGCATGATCATCAGCGCCACCGTCCGGATGCAGGTGGTAAGGAGAACCACCACCGAGGAGGGAGAGATGGTGCCTCTGGACCAGATCGACATCCACATGGATAACCCGGTGGGCACAAACGGTATTTTCCTGGTGTCCCCACTCATCATCTGCCACGTGATCGACAAAGACAGCCCTCTGTATCAGCTCTCCTCCACCGACCTGCAGCACGAGGACATCGAGGTGATCGTGGTGCTGGAGGGGGTTGTAGAGACCACTGGCATCACCACGCAGGCCAGGACCTCCTATGTGTCAGAGGAGATCCTGTGGGGGCAGCGCTTCGTGCCTACCGTGTCCGAGGAGGACGGCATGTACGCGGTGGACTACTCCAAGTTCGGCAATACTATGAAGGTGCCGACACCTTGCTGTAGCGCCAAGAAACTGGATGAAGTGGGGGGCATCGCTCTGTTTAAGATGAACGAGGGCGTCACCTTGCGGACGTCTGTGAGAAGGCGGCGCACAGTGGCCCGGCGGTCCAGGCTAGAGAGTTAGAAAAAGTGATGATCTGTGTAAAACATGTCAGCCAGCATTTTGTATGAGAATGAATGAAGATTGATTACTTAGGTATGAAGAGTATTAAATGATGAAACGCATATGTATTTAATAATTAACTATATTATGAGATGTTATTAGTATATTTCACCATGTAATCAAATGTGCACGCACATCAACATGCTGTTTGCTCAGGGTCAGTGTGGAAATGCACAGATAACAAATGCACTGAGTTTTATGAGATGTGACTGTTATTTAAACTAATAAGTCCTGATATCTAGAATGGAGACAAAGTCCAGTTTGGATGTTTAATCTTTTTTTTTTTTTTCTACAGACAATTGTCTTTATATTTAATTGTGTCAGAATGAAAAATATAAAGCAATAAAGAAGAAAGATTCATGTAGTGTGTTGTTTGTGGACAAAATAATACGACTTCAATAAAGTCCAATACCAATATAAATTGAGAAAAACTTAAATTTATTTAAATTGCCTGATATTTTATATATCCTTCACATTTGGTTATAAAAGCTATAACATAATATACTTTAGACAAGAAATGAACTTCTCTGGTGGACAAATGACCTCAAGCATGGTGGCGTTTCTCTACTGCAATTTCTTATTTATCAGCTGACAAATATGTAAGTACAGATATTCTGTATCAGTGATAAACTACTAAGTAACTGCTATGTTCTACACACTAGACCAGTCAATCCTGATATTCAGTCCCTATTATGTGGTTTAACCGCCACAAATACTGGATGCTACATTTCCCATGATGCAACTTTTCCATAACTGTCGGTACACACCTGTCTCTCCCCACACTTCCAGTTTGTAAAAACCTTTGCTGATTAAAAATTGAGTTTCTAAACTCAAGAAAAGATACCATTGATGACATCATCATCAATGATTTCCTCCTTGACAAAGCTCCTCGTCAGACACCGAAGCTATACGACTGTTCTCACCACTAATGACAAAACAGCTTCAAGGGTGAAACTGGAGGTGGCAACATCTTCATGTTTTCTTCCCTTTGCATTGTTTACACAAACAAAAGACACATACACAGGATGGCATTTCTCTCTTTTATTAGATTATAATCCGCAGAGCTTAAAATATTAAATTGCTTTTAACTTAGTTAATAATTAAAATACATAAAAACGAGAGCCAGAACTGAAGAACCCTGCAAAAAAAGAAAAAAAATTAAAATAAATAAAAAAGGAGAATTATAAACCCAATCCTCCTCCATACAGAGGCTGTCTGACAGAACCCGCTTGCGATTCTTTGTACAGTAAAGTCCAAGCAGACTGTGCATTTTCTATACATGTGTAATGATACCATTATTGTTATTATTATTTCCGAACTAATTTTCCTCTGATAATCTTTTTAAAAAGCAAATTTAAAAAGGGACACGTAAAAACAAAAAAACATTAAAACAAACAAACAAACCAAAAAAATAAAACAACAGAAGGAGATTTTTAGTGACTGTGAAACAGCAGAGCAGCTCCGCACCATTGCTCTCACCCCTCTTTCCGTCTCCCTCTCTGGGCCGGCAGACATTACCTCATGTCTTTGTCCTTCTGAGCTGCTGGAGTGGGTGTGGGGGTGGTGTTGGTGGTTTTAAGAAGAAGCTGCTGTGCTGAACACCATCAAACAGCTCTGATTCAGCCACACCAATCTGTCTCAAAGTGTCGATTCTCTGGTCAGATTAAATATCTAATATACAATCTTTATATTTTCTTCTCTGTCTCCCTGTTTCTGTGGCGTTCTCTACATCTCTGCTGCCCTCTACAGGTTGGCTCTGGGACATGTTCGTTAGGGGTACACCGGGTGATTATGTGGCTTTACTGGAGTTATACACAGTCTGTAAAACGCAAGACTGAGCAGTCTGGTGAACGAGGGACAGAGAATGAAAAGAGAGGAGCTTCTCTCTGGCAGCAGTGACATTTTCTCTCAGGTCCTGAGTAGGGAGCGTTTTCATCATTCCCCACATAAACAACCCAAACAGTGACTGGCTAGTTTCACCCCGTCAGGCAGTAACATGGCTCTCCGCTGTCCGACGTGGTGGCCGTGCGCCCGCCAGAGAGGGGAAGGACGAGCCCGCAGGTCAGAAGAGACGCCTCTTCTCCACACATTAACAACACTGTACAATAGTAGGTCGAAGCAAAGCAGAGCCCCCTTCCTGTACTGTATGTTAGGCAGAGGATAGAGGGAGGTGAAGGGCCCACGGACACGCTGCATTCCCCCCTCCCCAACAAAAAAGAAAACTGAATAAAACTTCAACAAAAATAAAAGTGAAATAAAACCAAAAAATAAAAACATACACATACTTTTTTGTTCCTAGTTTAAATTGCAGAGAAGATGGGAGGGATTTGCCCCTGGGAGGAAAGCTCACGCCAATTCCTGCTGGCGTGACAAACCCCTCCCCGCCACCCCAAACCCCCCTGAAACCCCCTCCCCCCCTTCCTTCCGGCTGGTTGGTTGGTGTCGTAGCGAAATACAAGGGTAGTGGAAGGTCTCTTTAAGTCCTACTGGCACCAAGGAAGGGGGCCAGGCTGTCTTTCCTTCTCTCCTCTATCTTTTCTTCTATCACCCCCCGGGGCTGGTGTCTCACCGCTACCCCCTGCTCATCTCTCCGTCACGTGATTTTGTGCAGAGGGGGAGGACGCTGAGGCTGGGGCAGAGGGGGCCGGTGCAGGTGGCGGGGCGGGGGCGCAGAGGATTTCGGACAGGTCGTCCATGATACAGGTCTCCTTGGGGTCGACTAGGTTGAATTCCCTTACGAAAACGATGAAATGTGCATACAGAGTGTTCAAGTGGCCTTGCAGGTCCATAGCCACGGTCTCTTTAAAGTGCGCCCAGTAGAGGTGAGCCAGCACGTGGAACAGGTACCGGCAGATCTTCTTTACCAAGGACTCAAAGGAGTTGGGGAATTCTTTGCCTGAGGGGAGAAAGGAAACAAAAGCAGACAGGAGAGACGGGATTAAAAAACTGGAATCACCACAGGGGAGAAAATGGTTAAAGTTCACCTCCGCTTAAAAAATGTGTTTTTCTTCTTGTTCCTACAGTTGGATGTTTGTGCTTCACTGTGCAGAATGATATATTCATCCGTGTAACTTTAAGAACTAATTAACTAAACTTCTTTGTAGTCAAACTCGAAGAAATAGAGCATTTGGACTACTTTCAGTTGCGCATGAATACACACTTTCCAGCAGCAGGTTAATAATGTAACTGAAAATATAGTGTAATGTGTCAGTATTGTGGCTCATTTATGTGTTTTTAATTGGACAACAAAGGAGCTCCCTGGCCCAGAGGAATACTTGTCAGGAGGATCAATTTCTTTTCATTTGATTTGTTTATCATAAGAAGAACAGATGTATCCTTTAACTGCTAAAAGTCTAACAGAAATGTCTCTTGTAAGACCACCACTCCTTCACTCTCTTCTTGAACTTCAACATCTTAAGCAGAAGGGGGCAGCAGTACAATAGGAGTTATTTCTGGGGGTCTTTGGCACCTCAGAGGCAGAGGAGGGGACACTCACCATATTTTGTAGGAAAGATTTCCTCGTCTGTGACCAGTTTCTGACAAAGACTCATTACAAAGTCGACATATTGCGGAGCATTGCACTTCGTCTTCTTCCCCCTCTCGTCATACCAGTAGTATATTCTAGAGAGACACACAGAAAGAACAAAAAGCATTGGTCACATAAACCTTGAATAATACCATTATGCAATTCTTAAGACATTATTTCACAACTGTGAGCTGACGTTTAATTAATCATAGTGAATGTTTAGAAAAGAATGTCTGTGGTTGAGGTAGCAGCAGCTCTGACAGACACAAGCATTTCCTGGAACTTAAACAGTGAAATTATTCATACAAGCAGGAAGAGAGACAACATACAGGTGACCGGTGAGACATAATTGTCCTATGAGACATTAACCTGCTCTATTTCCTCATTTAGGGAAAACCCATATTCCTACTCACGTCTCATTTTGAATGAAGATACGGGCCACTGACTCTTGTGCACCGGTTTACAAACCATCTTGTGACTCATACTGACACATTCTTATCCACATATCAAGTTTGCATGTTTTCATTCCAGTGGACTTGGTGAACCCTGTGCCCCAGAGCTTTAATTTCCTGATTGGGCCAAATTCCCCTTTGTCACGGGAGTTAACGGGACACTGATCCCCCGCCCCCCTCCTTCCTCAGTCCCTGGGCCTGTCCCGCTGCGGGTCAAACATTTCCGGATGGGCTGACCTAGATAGCTGAATTGTTAGCGGATGGTTAGCAAAAGTCAAAGAGCGGGTCAGCAGCACAGAGCTAGTCACGCTAGCAGATCACCTAAGAGATATATGAGCTAGCAGGAGGTGGCTATTAGTGAGCTAAGGAAAGAAGAGACAAAAAGGTAAGGTAAGGACGGAGACAAAAGGGCAGTAAAGAAGTAGAGTGCGAGGAGTGATGCTGTTTATTGGCGCTGGTCTGAGGGGCAGTGGGGCAGACATTACAAATCCTGAGGAATGTGAAGCATCCGCATTACTGACCCTGCAGGAGGGTCAGTGCTGACCACAGAACCAGAATCAGACGCTTACAACACACTTAGTCACATAGGATTAGACTTTGTGTGTGTGTGTGTGTGTGTGTGTGTGTGGGAGAGAGAGAGACGCTGACTAAACTACAAACATGACTTCTCCACTCCTTCTTCTCCGCCCAGACATCCTGAGATGATGAAACTGCATCCACCTGCAGTATGCACGCTGTTCATGTGAGGGTTGGAGTGTGATGTACAAGTCCTTTGGCTTCTATTCATGGGTTTCTTAATAATTCCACATAGTTTTTAAACTTGTAGTCATTTCATTGTTTTTAGTTTTGTGATTGTCATTTGTTCTTTCTTTCCTGTCAACTGTGTGTGTGTGTATCTGTTGATCTGGGTCGTGACCTGCTGTCGCCCTTACAGGGATAAAGTAAGTTGTATTACATTAAATTGAAATTCCTCATCTAATTGCACTGAACAATAAAACAACCAAAACTTGAAAAAATATATTATTGTTAGGGTTCCTTTTTTCCCTTTTCTGTTCTTATGAATCAGTTTTATTCATTCATTCACACATTTAATATATTTGAAATGCATATCCCTCTGTAGTCTCCAAGATTTTTATTTTTGTTGGTATAGGGCTATATGATATTTGGCTCCACCTGTATAATGTACATGTTTAGAGAAAATAAATATATTTGAAACTTTTGTCTTTTGTTTTAACAAACAAACCCAAAATAGAACAGACTGAAACAAATGCTAATAATCAGTGAAAGCATATTACAACACATCTCCCTCTCCCTCTCTCTCACACACCCACATACACACGCACACACACACACACACACACATCTATCCACCCACCCATTCAAAATGGGTCTAAATAGCTACCAAATGGTTCCGTTCCCTCATAGCTCATGGAAACATTTTCTTCCAAAAATAGTGCTGAGCTCTGCCTTCGGGCAGGGGCACTGACGCTGCTGTGACTGTGGCTCAGTCAGTTCTCACCACAGAGGGGGGCGTGGGTGCCAGGTCCTCCATGGGCAGGAAAGGGTGGGGTGCAGGGTGCTGGGCAGCGGAGGAAGGTGAAAGACACTAAAATACATGGACCTTTTATTCTGGGGTTGAAGCTGTGAGACTAATTAAAAAGTCTATTACTGTGTTTTTCCTTGTGTTGCTTCTACAACTCTCCACAGCTCAACTGACAGTGCAAATAGAAACATGTTAATCGCCACTGCCCTCTCCTCTCTTCACATACCGCAGACGAAGCAAGGTTGCGTCTTCCATTTTTCAGGGTGTGTGTTAACAGCAGCAGCTTTAAGGTGACAGCAGTGGAAAAATCCACTGTTGACTGAGAGGTTAACTCGTGACAGGTTGGTCTCTCACAGCAAATCTGTCGTATGTGTGTCATTTCTCAACAGCTGTGTTATTTGTCATTGTCATATTTTTGTCCTGCGTGGGTGTGCACATACACTTGTATACTCTGTGTAATGTGTTAAGAGGTTTGTACTGAGTGCTGCTGTTTCTGGAAGTGTGGGGAATCTGGTTTTTCCAGCTTTCAGTACACACAGGGGTAGTGAAGGCCTCACTCCAAAGACAAGGGCTCACACATAAAGACGGCACCCTGCCCTGACAGGGAAGACTAGTCATAAATACTTACAGTTAGTCACCTCCCCTCTGATAACATGGCATGAATATGCCTCCATGTTGTGATTATCATTCAACTTTGACTACAGCAGAAGTATGCCCTGTTTTACTGTACACTGTAGCAATTACACACCTTGGCAGAAAACTGCAACTTTATATAGATTATAGATTAAAACATGAGGTAATTGACCTTTGGAGCGTCACCTTTTTCCTGACTACACCTACCATCTGTGCTTCTTCTAAAATGATCACATTATCATAGAACAAGGACAGCAGCAATTAGCTGTAAACAAGCTGTAAACTAAAGTGGGTAAAAAGTTGTTGTCTTGACTTTATCTGGCTCACTGTGGTCTGTGTTGTCAATGCTTTCTTTAAATATGCTTGACAGAAAGGTGTCACACTGCTGTACTGCAGCTCTGTAAATACACAGCTTGACTAATGTGACAAGGGAAACACACATTTAACACAGGGACATTAAAAGAAAGACAAAAGCAGTATTTACACAGATTGTGACAGTGGCCTGTCCCGTGTTTCACTGTGGTGTGTTAAAGCTGACTACAGCACATTCCAAGACAGAATGTGTGAACAGTAAAAACACCAAAATCAACCTGATTAAACCCCTCTGGGTTTTGAGTCCTTCACTGTTAATTCAGGGAAGCATCCCTTGATGAATTAACCAATGGGACGCTAGATTTCTGATAAATAAACCAATGGACCTCGGTAGGTGAGCAATGAATAAACCAAAAGTGGTGGGGGGTTAACTTACGTGTTGCATGCCGTCATGGTTTGACAGGTCTCCCCAGTGCAGAACTCTGAGATGGTGCTGTACTGCAGGTTGATAAGATTGAAGAATGTTGTTGCTGTAGCGAACACAAGAAGACAACACACATGATGTTATTTAGTTTGCCACACAGGAATAAACCATGTCTTCAATACAATCATGAGAAAAATGACTAAATAATGCCTGAACATAAAAGCAGCACGTTTGTGTCATGTCACGTTCTCACGTTCTATGAATGGTGAAGACACACCTACACTGATGTAGTCTGTCTTGTATCTGTCACGGTTATCAGTGTCACAGTCAAATGCACTCACCAATCCATCAAGTCACTACATACTTCAACAGTGTGTAAGCTTCAAAAACGAAACAAAACAGAACAAACAAAAAAAAAAGAGATATGGGAGATAACCGCAGTCTTGTCAAGCATTTAAGGTGTTGCTCCCAACAATTTATACACAGTCTAAACACAAATATATGCTCCATGATTGACTAAAAGCATTAAATAAATGGGCTATTCAAGGAAACCAAATTTATTTTTTTAATTTATTTATTCTAATTTATTTTTTTTAATTTACTTGACTTTCAATAGTTACAATATTACAATTCCATGAATTGTAATCATACTGTGGAGTTTTATGCAGAGTGAAAGTTCTTAACTTGCAGCAGTGTGACCGCTATACTGTCTGCCTTCTACTTATGAGGATTGAATGAAGAGGAAAAATCCACTATATAGTGACGTAGAAGTCGTGGCTGACTTCGTTTGATTATTTCCTCCCATGTCTTATTGCTCCAGTGACTTTTGTTGTTGCTAATTTTGTCCCAATTTTTTTCCTCATGTTTGGTAGCTATAACAGTTTCTACTAACCTAGAACCTTGGGAGGGCTGAAAACTGCAGGCAGTCCTTTATGTTGTTTTATATAGTTGTGTTTAAGCTTCTGCACTGAACCTCTGAACACATATTCCTCAGATTTATGAAAAAAGGGCCTGTGATTTTCTGAAAGTCATGTTGGGCAGATATTAACACATTGTGCTAAAGTGTGTGAGATTAATTTAATTGTGATCTCCTGGTTTTACTGTATAGATCAAACCCAATAATACAATATGAACGTTTTATCATCCCACAGGACCCAACCACTATTCTCCTGCTTGTAGGGAAATATTCAGTACTGTTGGCTTATACTTATGAGTATAATTAAAAGGCACCAATCATTATTGATTCAGTTTTTAAAAAACTGTTTAATCAAAAAAGTAACTCAGCCTGATTGTTTGAGCTCAAGCTAAAACCCAATTAGTGGTGGATACAAGTTTATACAAGCCAGATTAAGTAGCTTCCAATTTCCTGTGGAAAAACGCATGAACACGTGACAACATGTCCCATCTGTTTTATATAACAGAGTTTTATCAGCCTAAAATAAAAGGGGAAAAAGGAATGCTTGTTTTCTCCTTTTGCCCTGCGAGCACCTGGCTGCTTCGGATACGTAACCATAACAAAGTCAGGGAGACCGACAAAATAAAGAGCAGCCATAAGATCGATCAAGCAGCTGGGCCGCGCTGAGTTTCCAAATATCCAGAAATGATGCTCATGATGACAACTATAAATATCAATATGAGTTAAAACACTGCACTGGGCTGGCAGTGAATGAGTGATGTTTAAAGAAGCGGTGTGTGGTGTTACTGGGAACAGGCTGGATGCAGTGCCAGGCCTGGAACATGTTAAGGGTTTTGGCTCCAGCAGAGCTGTGGATCCAGCACCACTGGAACATCTCGTCATCTCCAGATGACAAGTGCATACCGATTCGGAAAAACAATTCCAAACCCATGAGGAAAACTTGAAAAAAGTCGGAGCTTGACAAAGGAATTTTTATTTCACAAATAAAATAATGGGCCCCTTTTTCACATTTCACATAAGCCTGCATAAGGCCTTATTGTGCCATATGGTTTATTTCTATTACAGTAGTGGTTTTTGTTGGCTGCAAATAAAGAAAACTGATGTTTTTTTTTCTTTTGGTCTCTTTGAGCTCAACATATTCTATCATTAACAACCACCACAGTCACAGTCACTCACTGTTGCTGGCTAGCCATTCGTTGAGGTCTATCTCTCTGGGCAGCACCACCAGCTCCTTGAGGTCGAAGTCCACCACACGGATTTTTGTGAACTCCGGCTCCAAGTACTGCTTCTTCTCTTCTGCCGGAGGCTTCTTTCCATTTGGCTTCGTCTTCGACTTCCTGCAACACAGACGAGAGGAGGACAGGTTAAGAAAAGGCACAAGAGTTGAAGAAATCTGTACATTTAGAGTTTATTCAAACACTGCAAAAATACGGGAAGCAATGTGTCTTTTTGTTGGACTGCATTTTAAAGAATTATGCAGACAGGCCTGTAACATGCCACAGTAAAAACATAGTATCCAATCACATTTCTAAATAGTGGCAAATGAAATAAAAAGGGGAGTTAGCGCTGGTTATTTGGTATTAAATTCACTATAAATGGAAAAAGCAGGTGAGCCTTAGCAGACCGAAACTTGCGTAGATACAACAGCCTGAGCTCATACCCACAGATGCATGAAACATACGAACTCTTACAAAATTACAGAAAATTTGCGACAAAACTCAAAACTTCCCACGACTTCTGCAACACTGGATTCACAGCAACCTCGACGGACTAAACAAAGGCTCCTCTGTTGCAGTGCCTAACTGTGACCTCTGACATAACGTTAGGTCTATAGCTTCCACTCAGACAGCCATCCACAGCGCCTTGTACTTCCACTGCTAGTTTTAGCACGGGCATGTCATATCACACTCTTCCTGCACTTCCAGGGCTGTAACCTTTCCTCCCCTCAGGCAGACCTTGCTCCCAGTCTGTATCAGTGGAGGCAGTGCAATTTGGGGTTAAAGGTTGAAAGGGTTGATTCAAATAAACAGGAGCTGAGTTCTCTGGGACAGTCCCTGCAAAATATAGACAAACTTCCTTCTACACGACTGTGAAAGGTAAATCTTCACACTGCTGTCTAAATTTTGAGCAACCCTAACCCCAACTTCTTGATCAATAATCTAAGGACTCTTGTTCCTTTTACCTAACTTTTCCACCAGCTTCCCCACATATTAATTTCACTCCCTGTTGGCTCTGCTGCCATTGTTTGGGTTTGTTTAAGGACAGGGGGGAGTTTCAGTTTGCTCCCTGAATTTATTGCGCTTTTGTTGACCCTCATTTCCGCTGTCTTGCTCTCGCCCCACTATATCTCTAGCTCTCATCCCTCCTCTCCCCACACACCCTCTGTCTAAACACAGCCATCCAAGCCATGTGTTCTTGGCTCTCGCTTTCCACCACCACTTTCCCTTCCCGGTCACGCTGCCAGATCACCCCATTCCCGAAAGACAGCGGGCTCCAGCTCCTGGGCAGGAGGGAGCTGTTCTAAACAGCACTAATGACGAGGGATCGTAAACGCTATTTTCCAGCGGCGGCCTAAAAACCCTTCTCACTTTCACTCGGGGGTGTGCCACAACAGAGTGCAGAACTAACAAGAAAGAGGCAACGACTAGTTGTTTTCTGCAGGAAAATGACAAAACATCGACAATAGAAATAGATTTAGAGAGGAAGGATATATAACAGGGGAGGGCGGAGGGAGGGCAGGGGGAGAGAAAGGAATGAAGAGAGGAGGTAGATTGACGCAGGCCCTGCTGATATCCATGGGAACTCATAAACACTTACAAAACATGACAAGACTGTGGAGCACGAGGCCTCTTGGCCAGAGCGCAGTGTTCAAAACGCACTTTGCAGTTTCAACCCCGGTCTACAGGAAGCGTCACCCTGCTTTCCACCTCAGCAAACACGGGAAGGCAAAACAACGTGTGGATGCATACAGCCCCCCCCCTTTTTATACATGTCCCCATGTCGTCAAATTATTATATATTATATTAATTCTAAATGTCAGGTAGAATCCCTTCCTGTGAAAAGATCGATAAGACCCACATTTGCACTATCACATCCACATCCACACACAGTGCTGCTCAGGTTCTCATGTGTTGGTGAGGTATTCAGATCTTCCCATCAGGCAACACCTAATTTTAAAAAACCAAAGACACCACAGATCACACCACTGGCTAATTATTAATGACCAGCCACTTTCTGTTTCACCTCTTCTCTCGTGTTGCTCTGCATTTTTCCTTCTTCTCTTCTTTTTTTTTGTGGCTGGGGTCACCTGTCGAAACAGCCTATTGTTCAGGGTCAAAAGCCTCAGGCCTCACAGTCCTGTCTTTTCATCTTTTCCTGCCAATTTCCCTTCATCTTTCTGCCCCCTGGTTTCCCACCTAGCTCATTTCATGACCTCTAACTCTTGACTCACATATTTAATTACTATTCTTTCTCTCTTTCCAGTGCCTGTTCTATCATTCCTCCCTTATCTCTTTTCTGCTTCCTTCTCCCCCACAAACCCCCCCCCCCCCCCCCCCAAAAAAAAACCTTCCTGCTCATGAGGGCACAGACAGATTTCATGTGGTCCATGTGGTTTTGTGCTTTGAGCTACATGTTCCATCATGTGAAAGAGCTTTACCCGAGAAAAAGAGCTTCATCCACAGATACCGTCAGTTCTCATAACTTTTCAAAGACTCCGCTAAGCCCCTCAGAAAAGTGTTCGGCTCCTGTAAAAGGTTCAAGTCGGTTCTTTGCCGCCCCCCCCCACCCCTTTTTTCCTTTTGAAAACATTCTGTTTCACTGAGCTATTTCCTGCCTCTCTCCCTCTGTAATTTCATCATTTTCCATACAAACGCCTCCTCCTCTTTTTGAGAACATTTGTGTGGTAAGGGGAGGTGAAATTCTGGAGCCATTAGTTTATTTTAGGATAAAGAAAACTTCCTCTATGCCAGCACTCCTCCCCTCATACGTACATAGTCTGGTCTTCACTACAACACACACACACACACACACACACACACACACACACACACACACACACACACACAGCTTTGTCTGTTCTTGGTGAAGTTCTCTCAAGCAAGACTTTGCCATAAAAGGCAGCAGATGCCTCTTTTGCCTCACCAGATCAGGGCAGGCCAGAAGGCAGGAGTGGAGGGGAATGGAGGCCAGGGCCAGGCGCATGTCTCCAGGCTGGGGGAGGACTGCCACAGCCTGTCTGGCACCAACAGGAACCAATCTATGATGCAGGCTCACGATCCAGAAAAGCTGGTCAGCAGCAACATGAGTCTAAATAAGAGCTGTGAGCAAATCGCGAATGTGAAATTGACGTTGTTTTAACTTGTCAAGCAGGGGACGGGGGTGAGAAGCATGAAGACAGACATGATGTTTATGTGGAATAAAAACAATAAGGAAACTGGGCTGTATAGTCAGGTGACACAGAGGTCAGCGCTTCAGAGCTGTGAAGTGACTGATCCGACAGCTGCTCCACTCCGTCTGTTAGCCGCTCTTCTGCCCCTTTCACTTTTCCCAGCAACCCCCCCCCCCAGCTATCTTCACTCACTACCTTTCCTCCCCTACCCAGCTCACACATATACACATACACCTGTGTCTTCAAGCACACACATCTACACACACACACGCACACACAACCCTGGCTCTAGCCCCCTCTCCCTTTTCAGGGCCGACCCAGCTGGTCACAACAGCTGCGTCACGAGCCTGATCCCACGAGAGACCTCAAGAAAATCCAGAAGAAGCGAGTCCTGTCTGGTCTGAGAGTGTGTGTGTGTGTGTGTGTGTGTGTGTGTGTGTGTGTGTGTCCATTAAGTCCCAGTGCGCACACACATTGTTCAGTCTTGATATAAGTGTGTCAAACATACATTTCTCTGGATTTACACTGGTGCATCAGCTGCTGCATATTAGTGAACTGTACACATGCTGCTGAATACTCAATACAATCAGTTCTAAAATAAACCTGGTGTAAAGAGGACTGGCTCTCTGGCAGGTAGACCGTGAGCCTGCCTCATTACCAGAATCTGGTCCCAATTAATCCTGGAATCACTCGGGGCCACATTACAAAGCTGTGTTGAAGAATTAGCTTAAGTGCCTGCTCTAAAATACTACAATTTGCTGCTAAAGAGCCCCCCCCCCACACTTCTCTTCCTCTGTTTCCCAAACACACAACAATGCCACAAAAGTGGAAAAGTTCAGACCGCACTGACTGTTTTACCAAAACCATCATGGATTCCATCATCTCCAACGCTCATATGACAACTTAGTAACCAAAAGTCCACCTGTTTAACAAAACCCATGTAATGACTTTCCCCTGAAGCCCGCAGTTCCTGCCAAGCACAACTGTTACTTGAATGGATTTTTGGATGGCAGAGGAATCCAACTATTGGCATATGGATGCAGTTAATGCAATGTGTGATGGGTGAACAGCACGTGCAACCATCCAACACTGGCGACAAAGAGGTCTACTATCTTTTCTCTAGCATTTTCTTATAGTGATCCGAGCTGGGTTTTGTTTTGAAGAGGTGCTTCAAGGTGCAAGATATGCTTCTATTGTAAACACCTGGCCCTTCCACAGTACTGTTTACTGTGTATGATAAGGCTATGATGACAGATAACAAACACAACAGATCAGGAAGTTTTCTACCCAGGAATTTGTGTGTGAGACAAATCAACCGGCTCCGACCGACCTCACCTTCAAACAAACACCTGATAACTTTAGAGGAGGAATCAATCGATGGTCAGGAAGTTGCTTTGTGAACTTATTGGACATTCAAGGTTAAAATAAACTGTAATAAAACATCAATAACAACAGGATGTCATTCTTATCTGTGCTGATAAGGACTAGAACTGAGTCAATGAACTCTGCCATTTTGTAAAAAGAGCAGCTTCAGTCAGGAGGATCAGATTTCTTCAAGCCAGGCCTCCTGATCTATTTCAGGATTCAAACTGAATAGACTAAATGGCTCTTTTCCCCGAAAAACCACAGACAGCGGAGAGCAGGCTGTCTGAGCACACCAAGGCTAACCCACAGCAGCCATTAAAGTGCTAAAAGAAGACAAAGTTAAGGACGGACTAAATCAGAGGTTCAACCTTGCGCTGCTTAAATCTACAGAGTAACACTGTCCAAGCTGTTCCTGAACTTTTTGTGCAGGTTTTAAAAACACTCAGTTTTAGTTCTGGGGTGAAGAGATAAGAAAGAAACACAAACAAAGACAGCACAGCTGCCACCACTTAATCAGCAGCATCACCGGGGGCGTCAGCAGCACTGTAAATCAGTAAATGAGAATTGTAGCCAGGGTGCAGGCCTAAACATGCACACACACACACACACACACACACACACACACACACACACACACACACACTCTGCTCTAATTCAACTACTGACCCTCTCTCAGCAAAGCTCTGGCTACCTCCTCTTCCCCTTGTCATCCTGTGCTAAATCCCATTCAGCAGCTCTTAGGCCTGCAGAGTATGTAAGGACCCCCTACCTTCACCATAATGGAGCCTCATCAACATCACAACAAACATGTGTGATACGAAGGGGGGGCTCACTGTGAGATAAGACTGGGCCTCTGGTTAAGCACTTGGCAAATGTAATCTTGTTGGAAGAAGGTTAGCTCAGACATTGTTTTGGCACGATGGGAAGCGACTGATGAGGATATTACTGAAGGGTTGAAGGAGATTTTTCTACACTCGGATCAATCCAATTAGTTCATGTGAATGGTTACTGAATCTAGCAATAAAAACTAAAAAGGTTGGGTGTATGTTTAAGAAGCCAATATGAGTAAGAAGTAGACTTTTGTGAAAAGCAGCCAATATTACGCAACATAACATCTCAGGGGTCTGGTCTACTGACAGCCAGTGTCTGTGCCAGTCTAGCAGTCATACCTGCTTCTAAGCCAAGGGCAGTCAAGCATTCACTGGAAGAGGAAACAGGTTTAAATTGGAGCTATAAACAGGTTTAGAACACCCCCCACCCACTCATAAAACCCACAACTATGCATCCTTGTTAAGGTTTTTTTCTTCAATTTTTCCTCAAGACGTTACATTTGCGAAAAACCCCCCTTGTGTCCTTCCTCACACAACTAAATTAAAAGGTGTGCTTTCCTGGTAAGCAGCAGACTTCTTGTAAGGCAGTTTTGTGCTCCAATTAAAAGGTGCAGCAGAACGTGTCTCTGCCTGTCACTGGTCTTACAACAGACATAACATACTGTACAATAACACTCTCAGCTGCGTTCTTTGCAATCTGTTGACGAAATCTTAAGATGGTGGATGTTATTCTCCACACTATCAATCCTCACATCTTCACACACAGCGATGGGCTGTGAGGCATGTACCCCCCGGGGGCTGCTGCTTGAAAAGACACCTGTCCCCACATTTGAAAAGGTAAGTTGAAACTGCACCAAAGCATTAACAGGACAGTCTGTCCCCTGGAGGAACACACTCATAATGAGTGCATGTCTTCCTCACATGACACACACACATGCATGCACACACACACACACACACACACACACACACACACACACACACACAGGGTAAACACACATACATACGTAAACTCAGTGGATGTTTGCCTTATCAACATCCACTGTGACATGTTTTTTTTCCTCCTTCTGTTCTTGAAATGCATTGATTCTCCACGCAGAGTAATCATGACTGGGACTGATGTTTAAGTGGCTTTGCATGACACACAAACACACTGTTTACACACTTTCAAAGTGGGTCATACATTCTTTAAGTCTTACAACTGTCGGTACATATTATGGCCTCTAATATACCATTTACACATAAAATATGGGTAAAATGTTTTACATACAGATGAAAAAAACCAAACATTTTGGACAGCAAGATAATAACAGACAGACTGTCAACTGCATGTCCAGTATACTGATTTCCTCCAATTTTCTGTTTACAGTGCAGATGATGTGCTCTGAGATAAAATTCAATTAGGATTGAAGGGGCTGCTAATACTCAGTCTTCACCATCGTTTGCTCATTTATCTCTTTCTGTTACACCCCCCCCCCCCTCCCCTTTAAACCTTTAAAACATTTTATCTCTCTGATTTAAAAATATCTCTTCGCGTTGTCTACATTAAAACGTTAACGGGCGTCTTCAATAATTTATGAGCCTAGATGAGGAGACAGTGTCACATTTCTCTTGCTCTTGTTGAGTCTTGCTGGTGAGAGCTACAGGAGGAGAAACCAGGTTTTCAGACTCACAGTCTCACATCACCGGAACCAGAGGGCCACAATACTCGTATAATTACTGCTAAGAAAAGATGACCCTCTCTCATGTCAAGGTATGAATGAACACTAAAAAACACACCACATAACATACTGACCTCTCCATTTCATTTCAAATACACATAAAACGAGCTGTAATCTCTGTTAATGGCACTGGTCGCGTGTGTAATATTGTAATAAAACTGTTATAGATTAGATACGACGCCGCGTGATTACTTCCAACTAATAATATAACGTAACGTCGACACGTTTTTTGATAACGGAGAAGAAAACAGCTACATGCGACGAAAGAGCAAAAGTAAAGATTATTTACTCGGACTGTAAACTCTCTCGGCTCTATATATAACTTCAAAAATGTATTAAAAAAAACTTTTACAGAACAAACTCGACTAGCAGGTAACAATTTGACTAAACCCTGAGGTTTACCTTAGTACTTTGCCGACTGCTTGAAGCACCATTTTGCAACTTAGTCCGTTTTTGGAGTTTCTCTGCGAGTGCATGTCCGTCTTATCTCCAGGGAAAGAGCAATAATCTCCGACCATAGTTTTAAAACCTGAAGATATGTTGTCAGAATATCTCCCCGTCCGATTAATACAGATGTGATCTGTCTGCTTCAGTTCAGAGGTTGAATCTATCTGAGCCTCAAGTCTCACTGTACTGCAAAAAAAGAAAAAAGAAAAAACTTTGTCAAGACTTTACAAGAGCCCCGCCTCCTCTGATGAATCTCGTCCAATCAGAGGAGGGGAGATGCTTCGGGAGGCGGACCGTAGTGACGTCAAAGTCTGCCCATGTGGACGTGGTCCGTAAATTGCCTTGAAGTGTAGTTACAATGTAGCAACAGGTGGTCAGCTAGTAAATGAGGACTACAATCAAATAAAGAAGGTGTTGCTACAGTTTGTTTACTGTGATACAACAAGTCTACAGACCTGTACAATGACAACACAGCACAAATACACCGGACACTGAGTAATATCTAGTAATACATTACTCATGATTTATCACCATCACTTTACATCAATGCACTGCAATGTGGATTTGACTTAAGAGGGCTGCCTTCAAAGAGGAGACGTATACTGATCAAACAGATTAACTTTCTCAGTTTCTCTTTATTCAACCTCTACATACTCTAAAGTATTATGTGCATTATAAATAAACTGAAAGTAAAAAATCTGAAATACAGTAGAAAGCTTTTGAAAAAACTAGTAAATTGACCTTGAATCAAGATTAGATGTTTAGTCAAACTACATTTAATTTCTTTTTTTTTTCTCTAATGCATGAACTGAGGTTTAATGTGTGTGTGGTGTCTGCACGTCACTCCTTGTAATGGGAAAACTGGTGCCAGGTTAAACAGTGTACATGCTGGGACTGTGGGACAACATTCCTCCTGTTGATTCTGAACTTCACCTGAAGTTTAAGTGTGACAGGCTGGCAGCAGTCAGACATGTTCAAACACGTCAAGGCCGAGGAACCAGCGAGGGAATCAAACAAAGCCTGTTTGAGAGCCAAAGGCAAATTCGTAAAAAAACATTCAGAGCTTTCTATGCATGTATGTGAGACAAGGCTTTACCCTCAGGAATTGCTTGGTGTAATAAATTTAGGAGTTTCACATTATGTACATGATTTGAAGCACGTGTACAATGTAAATTCTCATTAAATTGTCAACAGAAAGCTGAGACAACAACTCTTCAGTACAAACTGAGCAGGGGGAAATGAATACTGAACATTGAGAGTCGTGAGAACATTACAACTCGTGTTACGGGACTATTATTCCCTCACTCTTGTTCCCTGTAATTATTGCCTCTCAACAAATGTCCTCTCTCATTCCCTCCTTTAGTCCTCTCTTCACACATTTTCTCCTCCCTGTCTTGGTTTGTTTTTTACTCAACTCTCCTTCTCATTGTCGCCCCTTCTCTTCAACAAATCTGTTTTCCCTCTCTGTCTCCTCTGACAAAACTTGTGGGCCATGGCGCAGCTGCAGAAGTAAGAAAAAACTGGACCAGCTGGCTGCTGTAGCATGGACACACACACACACACACGCACGCACACGCACACGCACACGCACACACACACACACACACACACACACACACACACACACACACACACACACACACACACACACACACACAAAGACACACTAATCTATGGGGATCGCTGGAGCTATGTGCACCTCTTGTATGTGGGTGGGTGCAAGTAGTCCAGAACAGGGAGATAAAAGAGATAGTAAGAGTCTATGCTTATATGTGTATGTATGCGAGTGTGGCATTTGGGTGTCCAAAAGTGTGTGTAGTGTCGGTAGACATGCCCATGGAGCATGCTTACTGTGGACTGTTGGACCCTCTGAGGCACTGTTTGTTTATGTTTAAAAGCCCCTATGTGATCCAATGAAACTATCTGAAAGAATCAAAGGGACAGAGGGTCTGACAGGCGCCTCTCTGCACCCTCATCCTGCATGACTGACTGACTGGCTTCCTGCTTACTGTACTGGGGGTATATGCTTCTCCCAGCACAGAGAACACTGGGCTGGGGTTAAAGGGGTGGAGCTGGGTGATCCAGGGGCCCCTGTGAGTGGCTCCTGCTGTGGTAGCAGTGGTGAGGAGCAGGGGAGAGGGGAGTGAGACCAGAACAGGGCACTGACTTTTACCCTGGCGCTAAATATAGCCTCAGCCTGCCTGGCCAGGCCCATAAAGAATACAGAGAACAGTGCAGCAAAGAGAGGGAGGGGGTGTGTGTGTGTGTGCTATGTCTCTCTTTGTGTGTGTGTGTGTGTGTGTGCGCCTACAAATGTGTAAGCGACTTCATCAGGGACTGTGTAAGCAGGTGTGAGATCATGCTGGGGAGGGGATACAAAGACCTGTAACCAGGTGTTTGGGTGGTTTGTAGTGGGGGGCTGGGGGTTGCTGTGTTTAGTATCCAAAGTCTACTTTTTAAACCAAATTTATACTACAGAGCATAAAAACCCATGAAAACTGACTTTGAATGTGTGGTTGGCTGTGTGGTCTTATTTAAGTATTCTCATATCAAATCATTCCTCATTTAACTCAATATTTTGCCATTTTTAGACAAACATAGCTTTTGTACAGCTGCTTATGTTTAGACAAAATTTTACTTTTGAGATCATTTTGGTGTCTGTGGTATCAACAGTAACACATTTGAAATTATACCCTTCCCTTAATATAGTATACTATATCATAATACTGTATAGTAACAATTATGTGATAACTACAATGTAATATTGTTTTTATTGGACACATCCAATACTCAGGCGCTACTTGTGACCACCCAATGGAAGGTAGTTTGCTGCTGTAATGGAAATCCCGTGCTCAGGGAACTTTCCATTAATTTACTTCTAACTATTGGATCCGTGAGGTCACCGAAAATAGAAGGCATCCATTCAGGATCACTGGGGCTTGGCCAGGGCCTCTGTGTTCACTGCTGAGTTAGTCTGGACAAAGTGCTTTAATGAATCAGGCATGAAGAGCAGGTGGCTTTTGACTTGAAGCAGCATTTTCATTTGATTAAAATGGCAATATGTAGTAACACCTGTACTTGGTGAGAGCAGGTGGAGGCAGACATGGTGCCACTATGCAAACCGGACCCCTCAGTGAGGTTTAGTGCAACGTCTGACGTGGATGGAAAAGGCCACATTCCATCGTCTGGCAGACAGAGGTTTGATCTTTCTTCTTTGCTGACGTCATTATCACCTTCCTTTCCGCTGAGCAGACAAGACATGGCGTCACTCATATGCCACCTGCTCTAACTAAACCAGATGTTGCTTGGAAGCATGGATTATTGGCACGGACGTGTACCCAACCTTTCACAGGCAGCCGTAAATAGAAAAGTATGTGTGCTGTAATAAATGACTGACAGACAGATACAAGTTATAACAGCCAACATTTGATTACATAGCGTACTCATTTATTTTTTCGGTGAGACATACTTGGAATTTCTATGAAAGGGTTACATAAGAGTTTTGATAGAATTATGTATCATTTTAATTATAAATAAAGAAAAGGGAAACAACATCTGTGATTTATGTGGAAAGACAGATTAGATTTCCACACAATGTTCACGTCTAGAGACTGCACCACTTGTAGTCTGCCTTTTATCAGCAGTAACAAGCTGCTTTAAGTACGCAAACCTCATCAAAAGACAACCACCCAAGAGACACGGACAGCAGAGGAAGCCTCGGATTTAATTAAAATAGACATTGCTCATTTAAAAAAAAAAAAAAATAGGGGAGGAGAAAAATAAAGGCGGTTTATGGAAACACTGTGACGTCACAGACCTCATGACACATGAATGTGTTGAGCTTTAATCTGATAGTGAAGAAATGACATCAACAACAATAACTGATTGGTGCAACTGATAAGGACAACAAAGGCAATGATGGGGGAAAAATGTAAGTGATTCAAATCATAATAGCACTGACGTCATAAAACCAGCTGGGAGTTGGTCATGTTGAAAGATATGTGTCACATTGATATGTTAAACTGGAATATTTTGGAAGAGACAACAATGATGGATATACAAAACTATATTTAAAAAAACCCTGAAAACATAAAAACTTATTTAAAGAGTGGGACATTGTAGGCAAAGCGTGCCCCACGGCTGGCCCAACAGGTTGGGTCTGAAAGTCAGCGGACATTCCACCTTTTTTGAGACAAAGAAAACACTGATTCCAGGCCAGCAGTTGATGAGTCACAACCACAGCAGATGCGCCCTTGGGGCTTGGCAACAGCTCAGTCCCGACCCAGCCAAAGCAAATCTCCAGCCAATCATGGCTTGGATCAAATTGACGGACGGGTCTGGTGCCCAACCACGTTAAAAACAAAATGAATAAATAAAAAGCCGAGCAGTCCCAAGTTGCTCTGTAAGACCTACGGTTGGGTGTTGCGTTCTGGGTGTGTGGGAGGGTGTAGTGTGTTTAGGTAAGGTCTTAGCCAGAGAAAACAGTGCAGACTGAAGGCCTTTAGTGCCCGGGGGTTTTCTATAGGCCCGGATAAAGGTCAGCAGGGCCAGGAGACACTCCGCACACTGAACCCAGCGACCTGACTGCAATACCGACATCCTCATCAGATAAAAGAGTTCTGTGTTTGCTACCTCAGCGAAAAAACATGTAAATGAACTAAAATATATAATTTGCCTGCAACTACTTCTCTTAAAAAATAAAATAAATCAAATGTCTATATTCTGATATTTAAACATAGAAACTGTAACACAAACTAGAACACACAAATCTGTGTCCCAGAGGCAACATCAACCCTTTACCCTCAACTTATACAATACTTCGATAACTGGACTACAGAACATGCCGTCTGTAGGTGCATATGTGAACAAAACTTTATTTCCATGATCGGTTGATTATTTTCTCACTTAGTCGATTAGTTCTTTGGTCAATGAAATGTCCAAAAATGGTTAGAAAATCTTGACCACTGTTTCCCAAAGCTCATGATGACATCAATAACAGTTCATAACCCTCATGTGCAGCAGTGCAGCTCTCTGTAAGTTTGAAATGATCAACGTAACTGACTCCAGCACACACTGGTATGATATATCCAGACAAAAGGATGAAAAAAGGCTTTGTAAATGGAAAAAAGTCTCAGTAAAGAGATAACATGCTGCTCAGTCTTTCCTAAATGGCTGCTCTGCTGGCTGTAAACACAACATCAGTACATTCAGACAGGATGCGCTTAATACATTCTGGTTGTTGTAGTATTCCCCCTTAAGAGCAGTATGGGGCCTTCTTCTTAGTTTGCTCTACTCATAGGGCACCAATATGAAAAATAATTGCACATTTCTACAACATAGGTAGTCCAGTTTTAAGAAATCATCAAATTCACAGCAGTGAATTCTCCCTTTAAGGCCTTGAAGGCTTCCGTCTCTTTCTCTCTTTGCCTCTGCACTCCTTTTCTCACTGGCTTTATCTCTACTTTGCTCTGCATTCCTTTAGGGGAAGGGCTGCATGCAAACACATGCCATCGCTCTCTGCACACACATCATGGCTTAACAAAGAAGAGATGCGGAGAGCTCGAGTAGAAGAAGCAACATGAAACATGTACTAATGGAGGTCAAGAGTGGGAGATGGAAGAGGTGAAGCTCTCAGTTTGGTTTGAGCTGGCTTATCTTGTTTGGGAGGGAGATGTGCACTTCAAGAGCAAACATATTAATGTTCAACATTACGCTTCATTTAACAGAAGCAATGGCAAAAAGGCAGAAATACTGCCTAATTACCAATACATTCATAATTCAATTAGGGGTCGAGACAGTTTGGATTTTGAAATGGTAAAAATGTTTCTGCATGCTTCCTGGCACTGGAGCGGTTTCAGAGAAGACCGCTAGCAAAGAGTAGCCAAGTATGTTTGAAAGATAGGAGGCCATGTTCTGACTGGTTTATGACTGAAGGAAGAGAGGGCTTTAGCAAGATGGAAGACAGGAGATGAGAAATACCAGATTGGTGTTCCAGACTTTTATAAATCACTATCTCCATGGATACTGCTACAGAATAACCGCTATCATATCAGCGGAATGGGCCAGAGTGGAATATGATGAGGAGAGAGGGATTAAATGTTAGAAGGCAACAGACTAGGAGGAAGGAAGTGAGAAGGAGGGAGTTAGCCCAGTTAATTAAGTTAGAAGAGGTGAAGAGAGGGCAGCGGAGGAGTAGAGAAGTGAAAAAGAGAACAGAATAAGGAAAGTGAATGAGTTTAATAGCAGAACTTGGAGAGGAGTAAAAGAGTTTGGCTCAGAGGGGGAGGTTGTCACAGCATGCCCTAGCCGCCCGCTGCACTCCTCCTCCCTGCATTCCTTTACAGGGGAGAGTCTCTATCTAGTCCATAATTCGCCACCTGGGCCATCCAACACCTGTCTGTCAAATGTAAGTGCAAGCACACACAAACAGATACACAGTCATGTACCCGTGAGCCCGGAGGCTCAGGTGCAAGGTCAGCAATGATATAATTGTCAGTGACCTGCCAGAGACATCAAGGTTACAGATTAGCGGTGACAGTCAGAGACAGGCAGGTGAGTTAGCCGACCTGTATAATGACCTGTGACATGCCAACGCATCACAGGTGCTTACAGCAAGGCCAGAATGTGACTCTGTCCTCAGGCCTGCAGGTAAAAGGGCAATGGTAATGAGGCTCTCTGTCCTGCTAATGGCTGCAGGTCTGTGTCGGGGTCGCTCCATCAGTGTCATGAGATTTATCACATGACAAAAGAGTCTGAGGCACAAAGACAGTGTGAGAAAGTGGGAGCACTGTGTTCTGATAATGACCTACAGGACATCTTATAACTGAGGTATAAAGAGAGGTACATTCAAGTACAGCTCATATTCTGTAAATATTGGGGCTGATAGCTCTAATGATATATGAGTTATTAGACTTGCACATAAAAATGAATGTGTTACACTTTGTGCTCTGCTGGAGGAAACAGAAAAGGTTCCCAAAGGCTACATGTCTTCCCAGAACAGAAAGCTCAAAAAGGAAATATAGCTTTTCCTGGGAAGAATGATAACCTTGGCACTGATACACACATGCACACGCGGTGCGCACACACACTCTCTAAATTTGCTGATCTGCTGACATTCCCAACTGCAGATAAAATTCAGAACATTTCTGAACCAAACCAAAACATTACCTACAGATTACATTTCCAATGTAACAGAGCAGTGCGTAGGGGTGGTTTGGCTGTAGCACAGGGCATGTGAGAGAGAAACATTTCTTCTTTTATGCGCACACACACACACACACACACACACACACACACACGCACACACACAAAACTACGGTGTGAGAGCAGCGCTGCCACCTGCTGGCACAACATGTAGGTGTTCTCAGTTTTCAGATCAATTAAGTGAAGTCAACTACAAAAGCCTTTGATAGCTGAAAAGCAGCAAGTGTGAAGACAATCAGAGCTCTGTTGTCTTTTGTGCCATTGAGAAAAAGAAACCAAAGACTAGGACACATCCCTGTGTACAGTACCCCACCCCCCCACTCCCCCACCTTTGGATGAGGCCCCTGAGTGCAGACATTGTCTGAAAGTTACAACCTCACAGCTACAGTTTTCCATTCTGCTTTTCCATTACTATTTTTATGATAAGGGTGTGGATACTAGAAGTGTGTGTGTGTGTGTGTGTGTGTGTGTGTGTGTGTGTGTGTGTGTGTGTGTGTGTGTGTGTATTTTGTGACACTTGAATCTGAACCAGGATTGTGCTGATGCTACAGACACCTGCATCCTTTGAAGACTGACAAACCGTAATGAGTTACTTTCTACTACTGGTGGAACATAGAAAGGATGTAAAGGGTAAAGAGTAAAAAAAAAAACACTGAACAAGGAGATGTGTGGTTTGGGGGCAAGAAGAGGAGAGTTTGTGACGTAAAGAAGAGGCGCAGGGAGAAAAGGGGGGGAGCGGCTGTTTGCCCAGGAACACAAGAAGCAGTGTGTGTGTGTGAGAGTGGTAGAGAAAGAGGTGGAGTTGGGCTGGATGGAGGAGAAAGAGCGTCATGGAATACGGGGATAGATGGAGGAAGAGAAGAGGAGGTGGTGGGTAAAAGGGTTGGGGTTGTGCCCATGTTTGCACAGGATGTGTGTGGGGTGGAGCATGATGGGGCTTCAGGGTGAACAGAGTCTCTTTTCATAATCCTGAGTAGAAAGAAACAAGTAAAAAAACAAAACAAAACCAGACTAGAATGTAAAACACTCGCACTGTACAACTACTCCAGTGGGCCGCCCAACACAGCCAACACTCTGCTACAACATAGGTGACAGCACAGTTAAGCTGCTACAGGGGCTCTCTGTGAGATGGGACACAACCAAAAGTGCGCAAAAACAGCTCGGACGGACTGTTAGTGAGTCTTAAAAGCAAATGATGCAGAGATAAAGAGGAGGGTGTGGGGGTTCAGGCAGAATTCGGGTGACTTTCTGTTTTCTGCTCCGAGGCTGTGCATGCCTGCTCGATCCAGCTCATTAACTCCTAAGTGAGGGCGTTTAGTCACAGACTTCCTACCGAGGGGAATGTGAATGCATGTAACCTATTACTGTTCCCAGAACAGACCAAGATGTGCACATTAAGAGCTAAAATGTACAGAATGTTCCTTTATAGAGGAAACTTAAGTGAGAAGAAGTGAACTTCACTAGGGGAGGGGAATGAGTGACAGATTGATGTTGAGAAGGCAGCTCCACTCAAGTGACTGTGTCGGCATATTCTACATATCCCTCTGGAGCTTTACGGAGCGTGGCCTATGAAATGAGGCAACTATGTGAAAAATGTTAAAATCGTCACCCTGAATCTAAACCAAAGAGATCATCACGTCAGCAGAAATGATAATGATTTTTTAAAAACCCGATAAGATCAACACATTGCCTCGAGGACACAAATTGCATTAGTCGGCTTATTAACATAAGCTGGTCTGTTTCTAGGTATATTACATAACTCAGCCAATCCACATTCTCTGAAGAGTTGCAAACAATAATAAATAATTGGAGATGACAGATGAAAGGAGAAGTTTGGGGGACCCCCGTTCCCAAGGGAAAGGTCTCCATTTCCTGCTTCAGCAGATACGGTGCACAACTCCACCAGACTGTCTGGCATGTGAGCTAACAGCGTTGCTGCCATTTGATTTATTGTTTTGTTTTGACTGATAACCCAATTGCTCTTTAACCCTGACTACATGAAATGAACTGGCCAGGTCTAAAGTCTCTGAGCCGGAGCTACTGGGGAATGAAAACAAGCTGTACAGATCTTTGCTTTTTTCTTTAGACTACAGAAGCCTAAGAGCCAAATTGTTATTTAAATGATATTTTTAAAAAAAGCTAAAATATTTGTTTAGTTTTGTTTCTGAAATAATTTAACCTATTAAATTCAAATGTTTTAATTGCCACAGTTTGTACAGATTTGTCAGACGAATAAAAAACTGCTGACACTTCTCATTAGTTTATTGGGGTACATAAATTAAAATGGATTTAACTTTAAATATGAGAAAGTAGGAAAGAAAGCAAGAAAAAAAGGAAGACATTTCTCAGAACTCACAATGAAATTGTCAAATGTCTTCATTTATTTCATCAACAGTCAAAAATGCGAAGTCCACTAATTGATTAATTGTTGCAGCTCAAATGTTGGTATTTAGGGTGTTGTCAAGGTTTAGTCCAGAGTATACATTTCCAGTAATATACTGTACAATAACAGTAAGTGTTTGTTGTAAGGTCAGACTGGATGATAAACAAACAAACCCTTCAAATACTGAACTTAAGGATGAAGCGTAAGAGTTCCTTGGAATCATGACGTGAGCTTCTTAGAAAACATTCATGTCCCTGTACAGACGCACTCTGTTTCTAACGCTGTTCTCCACAGATGTGAGTGTGTGAACATTATGTATCCATCAGCGTGTCAAGTGTGTTTTGTACAGTAGCCTATCTGTCTCACACAGCAACGGTGGAGTCATCACAGCAGCAGAAGGTCTCTCGGTGTCTAAACAGCCAACTCACATCTGCCACTCTGCTTATCACAACAACCGCACGGTCACACAGAGAGAACAAGGACATTTTCAGAGAAGAGTACAGCCAGCCCACACCCACCCACCCACCCACACACACACACAACCCCTGAGTGATGCATTTAAATAATTAATTAGTGCTGCTAATAAAAACTATGATTAAATACACTCACTCATATTCGATTTTACCAATTTTAAGAAGACCACTCAGTTCTATTCAAATAGTGATGACTCAGGGATAATAACAGCTTGAAAAGACAAGAAAATAAAGCCTGTTTTGGTGCCTAGAGGTGTTTACCTAGAAAAACTAATTTGAAAGAGAGAGAAAGAAAAAGAGAGCGAGAGAGCGAGAGAGAGAGCAAGAGCGAGAGAGAGAGAGAATTCACTCCCCACCCACCGATGACTAGACAAGATCTCCTCACATCTGATTCCAGAGGAAACTCTGGTCCATTGTGTGAGTTTGATTAAGCCTGGGTGTGGACATAGGTGTAGGAAGTGGTCACACCCAAAGAGGTGAAGAGATGCTTGTGACTGAAGGAGGTCAACAGATTAAGAGACCAAGAAGAAAATTAAGTCAGTGGAAAATATGAGTGAGTCGGTCCTCCCTGCAGGAAGTTCTGTTAAAGTGCATGTGTGCCTCTGTGTGCAATCTAACCTCTAAATCGGGTTAGAGGTGTACGAAGTGCCTAAGATAATGTCAGTGCATGTATGTGTGTGTGCGTGTGTGTGTGTGTGTGTGTGTGTGTGTGTGTGTGTGTGTGTGTAGCAAGAAGCAACAACCTCTCCTTCCCAGAGAGAAAGTCTGATCTCTCAGAGGAAGATTCTTGGAAGAAAGGCAGGCGTGGAACATGATTTAATCACCAGCACCGCCTCTCATGGACATCAACCCATAACAACAATAACAACAACAGCAACAGCTCATAAAAAAAAAATAGGTGGTGATGGAGAGCCCACATGGTGACAACAAATGCACTCCATGGGCTGAGTTTTTTTTTTCTGAGACTGAAGACGTGTCACACCCAAAGCCTTTTCCGGCAATTAGCAATGACAGAGGATCATGTAGGGGTGTCAGCCAATATAAGTCTCTCGAGGTTAATCAGGAGGAAAAACAAGTTGTGTACAATGTTCGGTGCAGAGAAAAGGCCGAGCTGGAGCTGTGTTGTTGTGGTTAGTCACGGCGACGACGTCCTGTTTTGTGGCCACTACAGAGGAGAGGAAAGGGATGGACCGGGGGAGGGTGGAGGGGGAGCTTGTAGACAAAGAGAAAGGGCAGCAAATGTTATGGAAATTCCTGCACAAAGCCATGCATGTTTTGCTCCTTGAGGACATTGCTGAGATGACAGTGAAACCACAGCGTAGCCTGGCTCTTTGTCACGGACTGGCACGGAGGAAATACATTCCCCCCCCAATCCTCACACAGGGAAAACAATACCATTATGTGTGTATACAGACTGACTCTTTCTCCTCTTCTTCATGCATCCTCATCAACACATATGGCACCGAACAAAAAGTGTGCGCCTGTCGTCTACAGATGGTTTGTCAATGAGTGAGGGAAGGAAGTGGGCGGAGGCAGCTGCTGCCGCTGTCACAATGGGAAAATAAAAGAGAGACAGATAGAAAGGAGACACTAGAGAGGTCAAATCAATAGGTGTCCTTTGCGCAGCGAGAGAGAAAGGGAGGGACGCATGCCCCTCCACTGCTGCTGCCTGCTGCACATCATTAGTTCACTGATGAGTGCTGGTGTTCACATTTTCCTCCGCCCCCCAACAGATGCATCACATCCTACGGTAAAGGATGAGTTGTGGTGGGAACAATCTAATCTCATCCTTTTATGGGGAGATGAGATCAGCAGCTCTGAACACTATAAAGTATGTTTTTGTGTGCATCTCCTCTAGTCAGGTGTAAACAAGCCTCTGATTGGCCGGGAGCAGAGGAGCAACTGGCTCCCACCTGGGATGATGAGCTTATGCAGTGACATCATCTCTTTAGGAGGAGGATGAGAGGCTGCTAGTGCTGTGTGCACATCTGCCTGCAACACAAAAGACTAAAAAAAATGTAGCAGCTAAAACCCGTGGCTAAACCTGGCAGAAGAGCTCAGATGGAAAAAGACGGGTATTTAAGGTTAGTCAATGTTTGGCCGACAGCCTGCAAGCTCTCTGAGAGAATATAATAAATGTAAGAAACGTCAGCTTAGAATGTGCTGGAGTCAGCACTCTGCAGCATCTCTGCTCGCTCCCAAGCAGCCTCGTCACCACAGCTACTCCCTGATTGAATATAGCCTCACAGGGAGGGATATCAATGTGTGTGTTGTGACTCATGAATCTGGATATGACGTACATCCAGATGTGCTGCTCAGGTGTCAAATCTGACAATCTGAACATAATGAAGTTGATCTCTGGAGGCAACTTAAAAACTTTCCTTGTACCTTTTTTTCTGGTCTTCCTTTTCAGTCTATCCTTGGTAACAGCGCCATGTCAGATGGTAGATAACTGAAACAAATGAAGGGGCACAGCTGCCAAAGGCACTGCAGCACAGACGCAATTACACAGCTATGCAGGCAAGCGTGTATGTGTTTTAGTCTGAGAGAGGCAGTGAATAAGGAAGACTTACCGTCTCCCCACCACCTTCTCCGTTCAATTAGACTGCACCAGACAACCCCTCCCTCTCACTCTCGCTTGGGACAAACTCCATAAACAGGAAGTGAGGCGCCCAGGCACTTCCTCTCTCCCCTGAAATGGGCCTCTTGTTCCCAGAGGCAGCGCAGAGAAGCCGTGGGATGCTGCAACAACTACTACAGCCACTTTCCCTGTCACCTTCACAGCACATCAACAGCCTCCAGGCAGGCCCGTTGTTTTCATACTGAATTCTGTCTAACTCTTTTCCTGCCACCTGACCAACCAACAAACTGAGCCAAACACAATGAAGCCATTATCCACTTGCCAATGGGGCCACCAAGCAGCTGTAATGAGTTTTTCCATGCCTACAGGGCACCTGCTGCCACACACAGACAACTTTTGCTCCGGTATGCTGCATGTAATATGTCTGATCAGCACAGGTACAACGTTTTTTACCATGCATTGCGATATAGGAAATGCTCTGAGTCATCTCTCTAAATTTGTTTAACATCTTTTTTTTTTTCTTTACAGCTGATGAAAAACAAAATCAGGTTGTTTCATTGACAAAGTAGCTGCACAGAGGTCTAGTGCGTGTCTATTTAGGCATGTGCGTGTGTGCTGACTGTGTGGATCTAAATGCGGAGGTGAGGTTAGTGCAAAGCCATCTCTTTCTCCTTCTCCTGAGCCAGCAGGATGAGGCTGCTCCTGAAAACACACACACATTCACACAAACAGTTATGCAACTAGCCCCGTGTGTGAGGTCTGCTCTCCGCAGTGACTGGAGGGCAGGTGAAAGCAGAGAAGGACAGTCAGTCAAGAGAAGACTGACCAGACAGAGTCCCTCCATCTGAGTCTAGTGTGACACTCATGTCCTCACTGGATCTAGTGCCGTTTTACACACAAACCCAGACACCCCCGACAAGGTTTATTTATCCTCCATTATGAGAAACTCATTCAAGCTGAAATGAGAGATAAAGGGTAGATCTTGTTTTTGGGTTACCTCCAAAACTCAAAAAACAGATGTGGCGGAAATTCATCAACAAAAAAACGTTAAAGCTTATGTGGAAGTTCGTCTTTGTCTATCAATGTCTATTGTACAGTTTGAGTGTAGCAAGCTCCGCTGAATCCTGCTGGTTGATTTTGGATTGCACGCCCCATTGGTTAGGGTGGAGTTAAGTATGATAAACACAAGTTTAGTTAAGGGGAATTCAACACTAACAACTGATTTATACAGATTTAAAATATAGCAGATCAATATTGTTCCTAGAGTAATTTCCTCAAGGTAGAATTTCAACAGACCATCACATCTTCATTTTAAAATCAAAAAGGCTGAACTTGTTTAGTTAAATGTCTGGGCCTTTTCCTCCAGCCAGGATGACAGAGAAGCTCTATTGTACAGTGCAAGCGCCACAGGAAATAAAGGCATCCAACTCCTTCAGGCAAAGCTTTTAATAGATACTGATTTCATGAGATTTCTATGCGTTAATAGTAGCTAGCAGCACAACATTTGGACTTCCCTCAGAGGCCAAAGCGTTTCAGCTCGATTCAATTCAGGCCCATCTGACTGATGAGCAGCCACGCCAGAGGAAGGGCAAGGGGGGGGGGGGGGGTTTGTTGGTGGAGAAAAGTGTTTCCTTTTGAGTTGCATGTCTCTGCTCTGTGGAAGCAGCCAGGCTTGCCAAAGATAGCCTAATGGCAAACAGTATGGCCTGCTATGCTAATAAAACACACACAGTCTGGAGATACAGTCAGAAGTATTGTCTCACAGCACATAAATGTACCAACTGTGAGTAATGTGAGTGAGCCTCCAGGTCTGAACATGCCTGCCTTTCAGTAGCACATCAACAATACATCATACGGCGACAGAAACATTAAACCTCACAACTCAAGAGGAAAATTTGGATTTGTGTTTCATGCTGCGAATGTGTAAGGTGAAATGACAACCGCAGCTTATATGTCTGATGTTGTTGGTGGGCGAAAATGAAAAAGAAAAAGCAGAACACTGTCTAATGCTGAATAAGAACTTGACCCGAGATTCAACTGTGGTACTGTTTTTGCCTCGGGGGCACTTTTGTTGAAAGAGAAAATCAACCCTGTTAAAGTGTAAGTGTGTGTGTGTGTGTGTGTGTGTGTGTACGCCTGTGAGTGATAAACAGTAAAGGGGATCCTTAGATAACTTTCAATGGTGTCACAAAGGCAACAACCCCAAAAAAGGTAAGTTGCACTTTAATTAATGCAAACTGATCCAAATAACCAGGAAAAAACTATGTTCTGCCTTGAAGGACACATCTATATATATTTCTTTTTTCTCTACATTGGACCACATAGCTCCACTCTTAAATCCTAGCCTGACTGCTTAATCTGACAACAGACAGCAAACACATGGGGCACATGAGATTAAAACACAGTGTCACAACCCACAACATATGTTAAACAAATAAAGTTATTGAATCTTGAAACAATATTATCACCTTTCATTGCCAAAGAGCTCCTGCAAGGTCAAAAGCTATGATTACATGCAAGAATATTTGATTTTTTAATTTTGAAATATTTTAACTGGATAAATTGATGCCTGATTAGAAATGCATTTTTTGGTTATATATACACCCGACTGATGGATGTGTTGACTCTCAGAAGCACTTAGTGAAGTGTATCCTGCATCTCTGTAAGTTCAGCTAAGTATAAAATATCCAATCTTTGCTCCACGCAGCTCAAATAGTCAATCATAATAGCCATGCTGAGAAATGAAGGTCAAGTCCATTTTATTTGACTGTACGTCATACGATGACAGATTGTTCAATCGCTCCACTCTAAACAGGATGATCAACATTAGAGCTGACACTGTTTGACTGAGCCCTGGCAGCCAGTTTCTTCTGCACACAATGCTACTGTTGAAAGCTGAAACACCGGAGCCGGGGGGGGGGGGGGGGGGGGGCGGTGGGGGTGAAGGGCTGGTCCCAGACCGAGGTCAATGAGGACCTGTTCAGATGGGTGTGCCTCCAAAAAACACATATCAATCAAGCAGTATAGCATCACCGCTGGGCCGTCCGATTGGCTGATGGAGACGCAGAGGGAGAGGGAACGCTAAAAATAGACTTGATGGTCCATTTTGGCTTAATGAGCTCCAGGTCCCTCCCCTGCCTTCATCATGACTGGGGGAAAACAGAATATAAGGCTCCTGTGTGTGTTTTACCAAAGCCTACAGTATTTAACACATGCTGAGCTGCAGAAATACATACGACACACACACACACACCCATACACATATACATACATGTACAGAGGGAAGGCTGTTATTCATACTAAGAGTAGCAGTGAAGTGTAAACAAAGTTCTGAATCACAGCGAGGTCTAATCGAATGCAGCTGTGGTGTGTGTGTGTATGTGTATGTGTGTGTGTGTGTGTGTGTGTGTGTGTGTGTGTGTGTGTTAAAGCTACAATTTTACCCTCACCATCAAAAAGCTCCTTAGAGAACCAGAAAGTTATATTTAGACTTTATACAGCAGTTAAGGCAGACTCAGGCTAGCTAACCCCACAACCACAAGAGAGGGGAACCAGATCCTTACTGCTCCGACTGCCAGAGAATCTAACCTAAATCATCTTGCCCTTTCTAGTTAGCACAATAGCCCGCTGTACGACTGCCAGTAAGTGAGTCCGATTTTAAAACAAAACTCCCAACACTTGACGGCACTGCCAGGTTTATCTGGAGGGAACTGATTTCAAAGTAAAATCAGCAAACAGAAAAAAAAAGGGCCAAAGTCTGAGAAGTTCAATGCCGTGCAAACAACAAAAACAGAAAAGTCATCCCTGCCCCCTTGTTACAGGAACACTGTGTCCAAACAAACAGCGCTGCGCAGCCGAGGGGCACGCAGGAGGACGAGAGCACTGACCAGCAGCCACCTGGCGTCATGCCACTTTAAAAAAACTAAACCAATCTTAACCTAACGTACCGCTTCGCAAGCCCCGTAACCAGCATATAGCGGTATAGGAGAATGGCCATGTGCCATCAATACCCCTATGTCCTCAACTCCCTCCCTCCTTCCCTTTTCTCCTCTCCCCCCTCCCACAAGTCAAGATAACCTGTGTCTGACTTCAGCAGAATCACTGCCTGCTACAGCAGCACTGTCCTCAAATGTCTCCTCCACACCGCAGCACAATAACAAAGAGTGTAAGAGAAAGAGAGGAAGGGGAGGGGGAAGAGGGAGAAGGAGGGAGGGGTGAGGGGGTAGGTGGTGGTGGTGGGGGGGGTTAGATGGAGAAGTCATTGACAGCCTGAACATTTAAGCTGAAGAATCCTGAAAAGCCAGCTATGATGCCAACAACATAAACAACGGCAGTAAAGGAGAGGGAAAGGTTAACGATGAACAGTGACTTGATTAACTACCTATAGAAGAAGCAGTCGCAGCACACCAGAACCCCCATCCAGCCGGCGGCGAAGCAGAGCCGGGGTGACGAGAGCTCCGACCCACAGCACCCTTTTCCTCCTCTCTCTCAACCTCTCCCCCGTTTGAGCTCTTGTCTCCCACAAAAACACGGCTACAGGTGCAGCAGGCCAGCAGCTCCAAGCTCCAGCGTCGCACCTTGTGTAATCATACAGCTGCTGAGACGGCCTTCGACTTTAACGCGGGTCACGCAGGACAGGCGGACGGACGGGTCCACGCGGGCCATCCGGCGAGTCAGCGCTCAGAGAAACACACTTTCAAAACAAAAACATTCACAAAACCAGCCTCACTTCTTTGAGCATGTTTCTCTCTCCCTTCCAACTACTGCAACTGCCTGCCTCTCTTTCACACTCTCGGTCGGTCTCTCCCTCCCTACCTCCCTACCTCCCCCTCTCTCTCCCACTCTCTCTCTCTCTCTCTAGCTCTCTCTCCCTCTCTCTTTCGCTTGCTGGCTCCCACTTGAAAGGCGGGAAGATTAGCTTGGCAAACAGAGTCCCATAAACAAACTGCTGACTGCTGGACAGCACAGGGTGGACTGCAGGGTAAAGAGAGCGAGAGATGGACGGAGACATGGCAAGAGAGAGGGAGGAAACAATCCCTGAAAGGCAGCAATCTCAGCCATCTGTATACATCCTAAACAAGGGCTAAACATCCTATCTCCACCCATCGCTCACACAGACCAAACACACACACATGCTCTGTTTGATAAATCTCAAGTCAAATCCTGTCAAAGCGCTCTGGAAAGTTAATCAGTGCAGCAGGTCGACAGCGTCCTCGTGCTTTTACACATTAAGTGATATGTAACAGACTTTTGACAGAAGATGGGTAACTGCCAACTCTGAGAAGGGACCAAACACGTGAAACGAATGTGTACATGGTTTTGTGCACGTTTACAATAACCGTGACTCTTCATTCACACAAAATGATGCAGAGGTACGGGAGGGGCTAGTGCCTATGGCAAGCCCCCAGAAAGTGAGCCAATCACTGCAGAGTGCTCGGGCTGTGGTGTGGGCAAATAAGGTGAAGGACGCGGAGTGAATTATGGGCTTCGTTACATCTCTTCTCCTCTCTCTCTCTCTCCTCTCTCTCTCTCATTCCCGCAGCACTCGATAAGCGTGATCACTTTCTGTTGCCCTCTGCTATTTGCTCTCTTCTCTATGCACATCAAAACAGACAGCTTGAAAGACTGCAGTGGTCAGGTGGAGAGATCTATGTGTGTGTGTGTGTGTCTGAAGGCTGCAATCATCGACAGACACCGACACAGGATTAACCGAGTGTGACGGAGGCGGACGCCCGCCGCCGAATACTGACACCCCATGTCAACCTGGACGGCATTGGTCTGCTCAGAGAGAACAAATCACTGCAGCCTGGAGAGGAAAAGACAGACGACAGAGGCAGAGCCGACAGTCACCTTCAGAAGACAGCAGTTATGTAACAACCACAAGGGGGAAGGTTCGGCTCTTATTCTGTCGCCCAACACTGAGATTTAACAATAAGCAGACACAGCAGACATTTACACCAGCAGCTAACTCAGCTGCACTAAAACTTCAGACGATGCTGTGACTCCCCCTCGTTCCTCCAGCTGCTCCTCCTGCTGCTACGTCTACCAGCTCCTGTTCTTTTTGAGATAAAAAAGATAACAAAGAAAAACTGCAGCAGCCCAGCGAAGCACTTTTACATCCAATGACGTCATCCCTCCTCCTCCTCCTCCTCCTCCTCCTCCTCCTCCTTCTCCTACTGCTGCTCCCTGGAGGCCTGTCACCAGGAGCTGCGGCTAACAGGCCTCCTCTTTCATTGTTTAATTACCTCATCCCTCTCACCTGCACACAGATGCACACACACATGACACCACCTTACACACAATGGTCATGGAGGGGGATAGTGACACACACACTTTTCTTGCACACTCTAAGTGAAAACAGAAGAGGAGGAGGGGTACACATGGAAATAACATTGTTCTCACATTTTCAGCTGTGTGTTGAAGCGAGCGTTTGAGCTTGGCACTTATCAGCACCCGTTTTGTTTCAGTACCTCAAAGTCAGGATGTGGGTTTTGTGTGTGTGTGGCTGTATGTCAAGTACAGAGGAAGGCCATGTGCCCTGTAACGAGGCAAAAGAGGAAAAGGAGTGCCAGAGAGGAAAAGCGCCAGGAGTAAAAAACGGCCATTAAATCAACTGTCACTTTCAACAATGTGAGCAAGTTCTTGCAGGTCTGTGTGAGTGTACTTCCTCAGACTTTCAGGCCTTATCGTTTAATCCAGACAAACAATACAAAAAGCAAGACATCCGACATAACAGCAACATGGACTCAAATCAACTGTTCAGAAAGACAAAGAAAGTATTTTCCCTATAAACTTGTGACTTGGAGAGATAAAACAATGAGGAGGAAAGATAGGGACAGAAAGGCGGGGAAAGACCCAACTCGTGACCGGATTTAGAAACGCCGGGATATGAATAGGGGCCGTTGCAATCATGTCAACGGGGGTGGGGGGGGGGGGGGGAAAGTGGGTTAGGGGAGGAAAAGAGGCAGACACACATCGTGCACATCATTCACACATCAACACATTACACAAACACATACAAAGTTGCTAGGTGATGGGACCATAAGAAGGGGGTATTTCAGTGCAGGATAAGGAGGGGCTCTTGTTAAGGATAAGAGAGAGAAAGATAAAGTGGGAGGGAGAGGGGGAAGAGACACTCTTTTCCTGAAGAAAACAAAAGAGAGAGAGAGAGAGACCCCCCCGCCCCCCGCTCCTTCCACTCTTAAAGCAAGACAGACAGGTTTCACACTGACTCAACCACACGTGGATGCCACACTGGTGGAATCAGGGCACCCTAGACAGGAACTGATGTATTATCAACCCCTGATTAACGATAGATAGATAGATAGATAGATAGATAGATAGATAGATAGATGGATATTTTAAATCATTTAAACTTAAAAATAGACATCAAATGTAGACTCAAATGACTTCTACATCCTTTACAATAAAACTGTCAGTGGTCCCACTGCAGCACATGTGTGCATATTGCTGGTGTTGCAAAGTCTACTAATATTAAAGCATCACTGCCGGATATTAAAGAAATGCCATAGAGTGCAATAATGAGACTATAAAGTCACTGACACAGTGAACCTCTATGAAAATATCACAGAGAAAGTGAACTGATGTATGAGAGAAGCATAACAAAACGTGCTGTGCCCCTCCCTCCCTCCTTCTTCCTCATCTTCCTCTCTATTTCACACATGAATAAGTTACCTCTCGGCACACACAGCAGTCTCTTTCTTACCTATTTAATGTATAGGACCCGTTTCGTTTAAACCTCATCCTGGATGACAGGAAGCGGATAAAGAAATCCAGAATTGACGACGTTTCAGGCTTTTTGTCGCACCTCGAAAGAAACAGACCTCCACCGTGTGTCTCTGTGGACGGCTGCAGGAGAAACAAAAACGCGGAACAATACGCGAGTTTTGCTCTTTGCAGTCCCTTCAACACTATCCCTTCAACACCTTTCTCCCGGTCTATCGCTCATTCCCGAACCTCCTCCTTCTCCTCCCCCGCCTCCTCCTCCTCCGGTGCCCCCCTCTTGATTCAGTTTCCGTGGGGCAGGGTTAAAGAGTCTTCAGGCTGCAGGCGTTTTGATTCAACCAAAAAAAAAAGAAAAGAAAAGAAAAAAAAAAAAAAGAGGAGAGAGCTCGTCCCGGAGACATGGACGCAGTCCAGTCCGGAGCGTGTTGAAGTTGGTGATATTAACACGCAGTGTGTTTGAGGCTGTGGCTGCTTTGTGTCCACAGCAGCCTCGATGACGTCAACAACCACGTTTTCACTCCCCCCCCCCCCCCCTCCCCAAAAAAAAGACACCCTGATGAAACTTGAACCGTTTCTTTCACTGTGTTCACTCCTGCACTCGGTGACACAACTCTCATAAAAGCAATGTTTAAATATTTTTTGAAAAATCAGAAAGAAAACGCAAAAGCCGGCGGTCCCTTTATGAAAAATGGTAATCGATGCGAGCCTTCTTCTCTCTCTCCCCATTCACGTTCCTGTATGCAGCTCTCATGTTTCAGCGTTTCCTATCTGGAGCTGCTATATATAAATACACACACACACACGCACACACGCACGCGCATGCATTTATATTCCGCCATAGGCTCAACACAAACCAGACTGACTCCTCAACCCCAACACAGCTCTTGTCAACGTCTGAAGGGTGAGGCAGATTTGAGGCTAAGAATAGGGCTGAGGATCCATTAATGCCGTTTAAATCCAAAGTAGCCCTTCTGAGTCCAAGTGTGTCTCTGTGTAATGGACACACAAAGCTGATAAACATGCTTGAACTGTAGAATATATAACTTTATCAAACTCGTGTAGATTATAAAAGGTCACAGTTTAATGAAGAGAAAAATCATGCTTTTCTGAAATTATGCTTTTTAAGTCATTTCTACTTATAAAAGTGTTTCTTTGCCCAATAACGATGACAAACTGGACGTCTACCTGTTTAATCTACATGCTACATACATCACGAATCAACTCTTCACTTTACACCAGGTGCTGCTGTGAGCATTAAGACAAAGTGATGTATAACAATGAACTTGTCTGCTCTCTTTAAAAAGGACGTGTAGGATTTAGAGGCATCTAGCGGTGAACTGACAACCCCTCGCCAGTGTTTGGTTTGTCTGTAGATATGAAGGACTCATTTTAAGGTAGCGAAAACTCAAATCATTGTTATTTTCAGGCGATTAAACCCTAATGAAAACATGCATATGAATACTGTAGTCCATTTCTGCCAATAGATCCTCCTAAATCTTACACACTGGTCCTTTAACACATCCATGGCAAAAACTGTCTGTCTGGTGAGTAACATCCACGCTATGCAGCATTCCTAGCTTCCTCTGTGACAAACAGAGTGACAACAAAGTCAGTTACAGGAATGTTAAACTTTAGGGGGAAAACGTCAGGCAGAATAACTCAAAGTGACTTTGACCAGACGAAGAGGTGACACTGGAATGACTTTACAATGACAAAGTGTGATTTTTATCACTCTACCCTGCCAGCCAGCCAGCCGGCCTCCGAGGTGTATATGCAGCTTCCCCTGAGGGCATGTGACAAAAGCTTGGTGCCCCCGCTGGTTCATCTTCACACTACTGCATGTGTGTGTACACTATATACAGCTGATAGAGGTGAGCCAAAGCTGTTGTTTAGTCAAGTTTGGATTTGTATGATAATGAATTAAAATAAGAAAAAGTTGCTTCAATGGAGTTGGAGAAGAGAGAAGATGGATGGATGGAGAGAAGGGGGATGGGGGAATATATTGAGCAGTGGGCCAGACCACAAAGGCTGAAAAATGGAAAGAACAGATGTGCTTTTCTTACAGTCAAATGAAGAAACTTTGGGGAAAGGAGGACGACGTGCAAACGAGGGTCCCAAAATGGATTAAGATCCAGGATGATGTTTATGGTTACAGATAATGTGTTGTGGTTACTTGAGTCACTTGAAGACTGGTTCAAAATTAGACTATTTTCCATTGAAAGTCGCTTTTAAAGCTTTAAAACTATAAATTAAAGAAATTAATTGAAGGGCAAGTAACTAAGAGCAAACATCAAAGAATCCTGAACACCAGTTTGAAAAAAAAATCACTCATAATAAAATATCTCATTAACTTCTTAGCTTTCAGGTCTGGAGGGATTAAAGCAGAGAGAAATACAAAATGATGAATCCAGGCAAGCGGTAAGTTTAAGAGCATTTGGGGTTATTCAGCATTACATCATGGGAGTGGGGTGCAGCATCTGTCTGTGTGTGTGTGTGTGTGTGTGTAATTCCTCCACTCCCGCAAAGCACTCAGGTTGGTTTCAGTGGCTCCAAGCTCGTTTATTACAGTAAGAGCAGCCTGGCACCAGAACTGCTGATCAATCGCACCGCTGCTTCTCACTCAGTCACTGCAGAGTTGCACAACAGCCACTGGAGGCAGGAGGAGGAGGAGGAGGAAGATGGAGGAGGGAGGAAGAGGGTTAACTAGAGATGACAGGATTCCAGAGGGTATGTGACAGAGACATAGGTGGCTCAGATTAAAAGGGAGAAAAAGAGGGTAAGGACTGCAGACCACAGAGGCACAATTAGCCCAGGCTTTATTGATGCAGTTCAAAACAACCCCCTCCTCCTCCTCCCCCTCCCCTCTTTTTCCTCCTCCTATTCAGTCTCAATCCATTCCTCTTTCCTGCACTTATTCATTGCCTCCACCTTACTGCTCTTGATTTTATTGCTCCCATTGCAGCCCCTTCATTAAGCTAATTTGTGCTTTCTTTCTTCTTTCGCAAGCCTTATTTCTATGCAAACCTCCCTCACATCATGAGCTCCTTTTTCTCACTCCTTTCTTCTCCTCTTCTGTCCATCTAACTCAGTTCCTTCCCCTCCTGGTGCATGTTGTGCAAGAGTGAGGTGAACTTTTGTGTGTGTGTGTGTATGTGTGTGTGTCTGTGTCCATGCATACTAATGGAATTAAAGATGCAGCCACAAGGAAGGAGCTGCAGGTTTGTCTGGAGGTGCTGATACTGAGGATAACATGAAATACCCATAGACCGCCTCTTTTCTCTGCCTCGTTCCCCCAGTGACAGAGAAGCTTCCAGAAAACAGTCATCGCTCACTGACTGCTGTGGAATAGCCCATGGCCCCTCCACCTCCTACACAGGCTTTCCAGGAATACATTGCACAGAGGCAAACGCTGGCTGGACTGCAGCGTGCGCACCAACACACACACACACACACACACACACACACACACACACACACACACACACAAACCTTTGTGTCAATTACATGTATGAGAAGAGACGCCAGCTTTTCTATGCTCCAAGTTCCCCAGCATGGAGGTGATACAGACAGAAAACATACTCTCATTTTCTCACACACACACACACACACACACACACACTGCTGTAAAAACAAAAAAAAAGATTAATCTTATGAAACCACTGACATGTGTTTGTTACGCAATTTAATGTACACAGCATCTCTCTGCCAGGCATCAAGAACATACTGTTTCTCTTTCCACACACATACACACACGCATGCAGTGGGTACCCTCGAAATATGCTTCTACACACACACACCACACACACCACACACACACACTCACACACTCACACACACACACACACACACACACACACACACACAGCACAGTTAGAGGTATATGTGAGCTGGGGCCTGGCCAAGGGGTGCAGTATGAAAGGGCCTATATATACAGCCAGGCTGGGCGACGCCAGGAGTCGGTCAGTCTGTCTGTGTCCTTCTTTCACATACAGCCTGGACTAAACACTATAACTCACCTTATACAGCTGTCTGAATGGGCCAATAAGTCATTCTATAGGCTGTTGCTGCTCACCAAATCACAACAAAGCTGAAATAGCAATAGTGGCGTCTCAGTATGTGGGTATTGACTCTGACAATGATTGAGTTAAGTGTGAAATAATGCACTGAAATTACACAGATGTTGACATTTCCTCAAATGTCTCCTGGATGCCCCCAAAAGTCACATGTTATGTCTGAGTATTTCTGGCCTCTGTGTTATCTTTCTATATCTAGACTGCTTTGGTTTCAATTCAAATTCCACCTGACTGAGGAAATGAAATGCAACCATACCCACAGACTGATCACTGCTCAGGCATTTCCAGAATAGGGATGGATATTGAGAACCGGTCCTAAATTGGTACCAGTTCCAGTACTGAAATACTGATAAGCTGTGGTTTCACTTTGCTAAATTTAATGAAACTTTAGCTAAAGGCAATATATGTAAAATAATTGTTTTTAAAAAGGTAGTTGTATGTAAAGGGGGTAACATCTGCAACTGTATGAAACATGCATACAACATTGTGTACATCGGACGCAATGCAGTATGTTGGCTGCTGCACCTTTATACGTCCTCAGTGCAGCCTCTGCCCCAAGCTCTGAGGTAGATTTGAAAAACCATCAAGCGAAAAAGAAAAAAAGGTAGTGTGTTTTTTATTAACTAGTTATTCTGAAGATAGCAGCATTTTATGAGTACAACACTATTTTTAAGTATTTCTTTTCATTAACAGATGAGGGGGCATCTGGTAACTGAGTGGTTAAGACTCCCCTGCATGGTCTGTCTATATCTGCACTGTCAATATCAAATGAAGGCAAACTGGCCAAAAATATCTTCAACTGTTGAATAGTAAGATTTCTGGGACATAAAAAAACAGACATATTACAGATTAGAAATTATGCCTATTTTTTTTAATCACTTTTCTTCAAAATGTGACGTTTCTTATGTTATTCTGAATGGGTTTTAGACTCTCTGCTTCACTTAATAAGAATCAAACATTACAAACTGAAAAGAGAACTCCATCCATTCAAGATTCACTGCTCTCCACTTCAATCTTGTGGCAGTGACGCTGCTTCATTCTAAGCACTCGCATACTGAAGAGGAGGTGAGCTGCTCAGAATAGTGAGACTGTGATGCCACCTACTGCTGACCAGAAGTAATGCACAAGCGGCGTGGAAAAAAAACAGAACTACTTCTTTCTCTTGGACCGCTGTGCTAAGTGAGTTGTGCTGTGAGGTGAGGGGCAGTGATATGAGAGAGGGGCAGAGGTGAAGGCCGTCACTGACGTCCTGCTGATTGGTATGTGCTCTGACTGCTGGAATGTGAACAAAGAAACGATGGAGGGGAGAAGGCGAGAATAGAAGATTTATTAAAAAGAAAAAAGATGAAAGAAGATGAGGCAATGAGGCAGAAGGAGAGCAGTGCTGATGTTTCAGTGACATCTGGTATTGCTGGTATGGGAAAGACACTGAGGGTGTGTAATGAATGGAGGCACAAGGCCGCTCCAGAAGTGGCTGCAAGTGGTAACAAAACCACTAGGGTGAGTTGTTGGCTCTCTGAAAATGTAAGCTTATAAGAAGACCTTTAGAAATGCTTTTTGCTCATAGTGCCAGTAAGGAAAAATAAATGCTAGTGAGAGGTTTCACATTGGTGAAAAACCTTAAAACCAAAATAGATTTTTTAAAATCCTCCAAGAAGAATAAGCGAGTGTGCCTTAGTGCAGAGAAGAACAGAACTATTGATCTCTGTGTCTGCCTCTGGCTGGTGGTGGACTGGTATTGCTGGTTTAATACTGCAGCCGCTTGATACGGTCATGTGATACTGGACTGGAAAGAGCCGACAGAGCCCTGTGCGCACTGGGAAGGCCTGCGAGCCATGATTATGCAACGAGATCTGATTTCATGCTCATTGGATGTTTCTCTCTTTCTCTCTCCCATCCCCTCTCTCTTGTTCTTCCTCTTTCTATTCGTTTACAGTCTTTCTACTTCTATCTACATTTCACCTTATGTTACCTCCTACTGTTTTCTATATTACTGTTGCTTTGGAGCTGATTCCTCTATCTTGTCATGACATGCACACACACACAGCTGAATACACACCACCCTTTCCTGGAAAACAGGGAACTCATATGACCCCGCTAAAATCAATATGATTGACCAAACAAAGTTACTCAACAGATGACAGGTAAGCATTTTTCTCAGTTTCCTGCACACTGGAGAGTCAAGTGGGCTGAAGATGTGCTGCTCTCTTGTGGTGGAAAGAGACACTACATCTAAATTATGTCAGCAACCTTTTGGTTTTTCCTGTAGTAAAGCTATTATTGTCAGTTGATTTTTGAGTGCTGAAGGTATTAAGCAGTAGGAATAGAAACACAGTTCATTATTGTGATGCTTTCCTCTTTCAGTGTCTATCACAAGCTTCCAAAACACATCCGGATGTCCAAGGACATTCCAATGACATTCAAGGTCTTATTTGGTGATTTCAAAGACACAAGTGGTGCAATATCACAGAGGCCTGACTGTCCAACCCATTGGAACTGTGGCTAAAAGTCAACACAGTCTAATAAATTCTCTTTTAGGCACCAGCAAAGATTCAATTTTCAAGGCATGCAGAAACTCTTATCAGTGTACTGATGCTTGTTTTTTATTTACATAATAACTGCCGAGCAGTTGAGGATGCACAGACAGATTGCATAAAAGTCAGCAATATATTTGTTGACTTAAATGTGACTTGTTATTAATGTCATATGGATCATTTTATTGTAATGCAGCCTTGACAAAAAACAACTAATAAATCAAAATCAACTGTGGTTTGGAAAGATGTGGTTCTTAATGATCAAAAATTCAAAATCACTGTTTCAAAAACATCCTAGACATGTTTTTCTGCAGAGTCATTCCCTTAAATCACGGATGTAGAAAAAAAACATGACAAACATGATTAAGATCAATTTCACAACTATTTGCAGCAGTGTCCAGCCAGGTCTGCAATATTCGAGACTTGAGCTGCAGCTTGATAGCAGCAAAAGATAGATAAATGTGCGCTGTGCTGTTAAAATTCCCTTAAACCTATTCAAATCCTCAGACTGTGTGAAAACGCTACAGAAAACATGCCTCGAGCAAACAGAGCGTGTCTCAGCTGTAGTTTTGTCCCGGGCAGTTGATGCTAGAAAAGGCCATGCCCAGGTAGCTAATCCCCACATTAGAAACTGTTCCTTACTTCCATGAACCCTTACACACACACACACACACACACACACACACACACAAACTGCTGAAGTGTGGACTCCACAGCTGCCAGTGGTTATATAACAGCTGGTATGTGCAGTGGTGTGTGTGTGTGTGTGTGTGTGTGTGTGTGTACATTATGCAGCCTCTGTGCAGTCCAGAACTCTGACGCGTGCAGTGACCTCTAACCACCTCCGACCACAGCTTCTCACCTTTCAGCTGCTAGAGATGCTATCCAGATATATACTCTAATATAGCAGCTTCAGTGAAGGTCTCGCTTTAATATAAGGCAAGAGTAAGTAATATGGCGGAGTCAGCTGCTCCGAGCAACACGGAGAGGAGGCATGATAAAGAATTCATGTGCGTTATTAAACTTTTCAGGCTCAGATAGGAAGATGGAATATGAAGACTGGCTAAAAAAAAAAAAAGCATTAAAAGGAGAAATCCACCTTAAATCACAAACACGCTTTAGAGCTTTTGGAAATGTTTTTTTTTTGCATTTCTTCACCCTTTTTTATTATTTGAGTATTATTCAGTATTCCTATTGGTTGAGAGAGGAGGTCACTTCACTGCACTGTCAAATTAACAGCTATTAAATACGGCACACAACACAAAGGCTAATAAGCTTCACAGATATCACAGCGCTGCCAGAGGAGGGACACGTCAACTGAGCGAGACGAGGTAAACCGCGAGACAGAGAAAGACACATGCATGTAGAGACAGAGCTCACGTTGCCGCTTTCTGATAAACTGAGCCGAGTGACAGACGCCTAGACAGTGTGCTGTGTGAAAAAAAAGCAGCACTTCCTGTGTTTGTGCACCGCACTGTTTGCTTTCCCTACAGCGCGACGGGTGACAACGACTTCCTGCGAGCTCCTGCAGCAAACTCCCCGGCCTGGCAGAGGAGAGGCAGAACAATGAAGAGGAAAGGAGAGTGCGTTACAGCACAGGGTGGGGCAGGGAGGGAGATTAAGGAGCAACACACACACACACACACACACACAGACACAAGCAAAACATGAGGTCATATGCAAACAGAGGCACGGATACAGGTGCACATGAAGACACACACACACACACACCCAGGCAAAACAAGCAGAGAGATACATGCAGTCAGAGCACACAGACTTGACATAATATCAAGTACAACATGAAAAAAAGGAGAAAGAAAAAGACCAAAAAAAAGACTAGATAGGCAGGAAAACAAAATGTGAACTGAGAAGTGAAATTTTCCAACAGTCATTGATAATCAGCTTATCAAACCGAAACGTATGACCTGAAAAATCTTTGCTCAGGCAGTGGTCATACTCAAAGTTAAAAATGTCTTTAAAATGAAGTGACTAATTGGCATCTACCACCTCAAGGTTACATGAAATCCTGAGTGATTATGAGAAAAGTCCCATCTGTTTGTACTGTATTTCTTCCCTCCCCTCTCTGGCCCTGAAAGACACATGAACTTACCAGAGCAGACCAAACCCCTGACCTACTGTTCCTCTATGAGAGGAAACGGATGTGGAGAATGTCGCTCGCTCTTTCAGTCTCACTCAGATACATGAAAACTTGCAAACTAACATGGCAACCAAAAGTTGACGACAGAAACAGCTTACGGAGCGGATATCCAGCGCTGTTTGAACACATATAGCCTCATCCAGAGCCAGAGATAGACCTCTACTATTTCTATCTGCCGCTCTTCTCAAATCCTGGCTTTTCAAGGCGAGTTGGGAAGGTCACAAATTCTTAGTACTGAATGTGTTACAAGACACTCCAATGATTTTAAACATGAAGTTCAGCTGATTCATTATGAGAGGTGCTACTCAGCCTCTAAAACTGTCTGTTTAACATCTCCTAAGGCTTTGGAAGGAAGTCTGACAAGATAACCCAGATGATGTCATTAGGGTTATTTTGGCTTGGTGTAGGGAGAATAAAAAAACACAACAGACAGCCTGCGTAACAAACTGGGGCATGGTTTTTGAAAGACTGAATATAACAGGCAGGGAAAATCCAACTAAAGATGTAAGAGGGTTGCATCTAGTGTTTCTGGAGCTTGATGGACTACAGATCGAGGTAACTCAGCCATTGCTGCTTTCATTTTGACCAAGCGTTTTATGAAGTACAATACCCTAAACCCACCCCAACTAATACTAAATCACTTTAAAGGACTGGTTTGTCAGTGAAAGCCCTGATTCTCAGTGTACAATGGCAAAAAAAAATTGCTATGAGTGTCATTACCTGGTGTCTTTAGGTGTCACCTATAATGACTACGAGACACTAAAAGAACACATTCCCCTATATTTTGGTTATTATTTCCACTTATACATTTTGCTTCAGGATGTGTAAAAAAAACACAACACACAACATCAATATTTGTGTCCATAACTAATGCTACTAATGTTAAGAAACATCCGTCAAGAGTTCGTCTTTGTGCATTTCCCAGTGTTGTGACCCCATGTCATGGCTCAACTGTACTTCTGAACTTCTGTTAATGCTCAAATATTAACATCCTTCACACATTTAATCCCTTTTCACACCACAGAGGAACAATTTCACCAGCAGTTTTTAAAAATAGAAAGATACATTTTGACATATGGCAATTCAGTTATGTGAAGGTGACTTAAGTCAAGCTTTGGGCTGTGATGCATTGCAATGAACAAGCAACGCTGCTGGTGACAGTGACAAGCACTAACTTGTTGCATAATAATTAGACAACATAGAGAACATTTATTGGCCCCTTCTCAAGAAGCTCAACAGAAGCGGCGCTGTCTGTCTGAGGCTCAGTCGACATGAGAAACTTGCAGGCAGGACTGGACAATGAAGAGGAAGGCAGAGCAGAGGATGAACGAGGGAGGAGATAAAGAGAAACGGTACACAAAAGACAGGGGGTCAGGAGTCAATGCCCGCTTCACAGATCTTCTCCCTCCATCACTCCTTATGTAGGCTAATCTCTTCCATCTCACCTCCCCGTGCCGGCCAGCTCACTTAGCCTCATTTAACCAGCTAACAGCTGGTAATAAATCAGCAGCACACTCCTTATCTGTAGTAGCCTGTAGTGCTCTGCACACTCCCCCATATATGACTCAGTGCACTCTGGCTTCCAGTGAGAGGCAGCTACTGTAGGTAGAGATGCTCTGCTGGGAGTGCGGGTCAGATAACAAACAGAAAACAAAACAGGGCAGACAAAATTTGGGGTAAAGGATAAAACTGGAAAAAGAAGCAAGAAAGCAGATATATGTAGGATTCCCCATTTTCTGTTATCACCTTCTTGTATCTCCGTCTCATCCCTTTTCACATATGTTGGATTTTAGTTTTATAAAAACAAAAGAAAGGGCTTAGTTATCGTTTGAAAATGTTTGGTATTGCTGCCAACGCAATACTTTTTTAAATTTCTCAGTTTTTCAGTGAAAAAGGGGTAACGTCTGCATGCTCATTTCAAAGCCACAAAAGTTTAATGACGTCAACCTCCTTGGACATTTGTCTGGTCAGAATGTGAAAGACCCAAGTAGAATTGATATGTTGTTGTCATCATTCAACTTATGTGGCTTGGAGTAAGTGTGCATGCAGGTGTTATCCCTTTTTTCATAGATGCTGTTTACTGATAGCCTTTCACCTACGTGAAGTGTGTATCGGCACTCCTTCAAGATTTGACTTTAATGCAATCTTTCAATGTTTGACAAACACAATTCAGCTGAAAATCGTTTGATAACCAGCCTCACTGCAAACACATCGGATGGCTTTAGCAACACCAAAACACAAAATAAGTCCAAATCTTACAGGTTAGCTTCCTACCAGTTGCCTGATGTTACTGTGAAAAACAGCATGCCTCTTACATTATAACTATGTGCTTTGCATACAATGGTAAAACATATTTTGACGGGAAGAGTTGGACATGATGGTCTTGCCTTCCTTCCCCTGCCTTCCTGGATTAAACTGTGCCAAAGTGAGCTGCTGGCCTCCCTCCCACGCCTGGACTGCTCGTAATACCCCCGTGTTCACAGCCAGCCTTTAAGCGCAGCTAGCTTTTAGCTTAGCTCCCAATGCTACCAGGCTGTTGGCTCAGCATGAGTACTTATCACGAGCCACCCAGCTAAGAGACCACCAGTGATTAAAAAGGCTTTTAAAAGGGGTCACGTTTAGCCGATCTACTGCTGGGACGACGCAGGAGAGAAGAAAAGGCCAGTGTTTCACATCATGCCACACAGCTGTGTTATGTATGTGAGACCTTGACTGTATTACAATGAAGTACAGTGTGTGTGTATGAAGAGGACAGCACACGGACAGAGCATGTCCTCAAGTGTCTGGAAGCCTTCAGTCAGTCAGACTTATCTGTGTTTACACACACACTTCCTCAAGAGGATATCAGAGGCTTTTAGGGGTCAAACCCTCTGTTGTGAGTCTTGTGTTGTTGGGTTGTGTCCAGCTTTGAGCTTTTCTCCCTTTACTCCTGAAGGCCCAGTCAGCAGCTCCCATCCAGTGACCCAAACCCAGCAGCGGAAATCAGATGACCCTGAGCACCAGCTCCCTTCTCACTCGTTCCAAGTCAAACTCTTCCCTCACAAACATCTTCCTCCTACTCCTCCTCCTCCTCCTCCACATCCATTTTTAGAAATGAAGCACCTCATGGAGCGGGCTCGTGCAGCAGGCTGTCCACGGGGTAGCCGGTGTTAAATCTGCAGACAAGCTGATGTTGGGTGTCCTACCAGCAAAGACTGAAATAGCTACAGCGATTTTAACATTGATGGTCGATGACGATGATGAGCTTTACAGCTACGTTTATTCTATAGCTGTTGTTATTTAGTGTCAACACACAGAAGTACTGTAGATGGATATAACAGCAACGAATGCTTTTTTGAGCTTGTTTCATTTGGATTCGACAGCTAAACAAAAACAAACAATCTGGAAACATCAGTGAGGGCTTTCCTTCCTCAACAGGTGGTTCAGGTTGGACTGGAAGCGATGGCTCTGAACCTCTGCTTTGCATCAGTTATATTGTGCGTCCTTGTTTTAAGATCATCCCACATCAAAGCTGTAGACCCCTCCTCCCTATCCCTCTATCTGTGTCCACATGCTGTCCGCTCCCTCCCTCACTGTCATGCTGTCATGGTGGCAGGAAGTTGCGGAGATGTACAGGCCATATGGACGGATCAGAGCCATACGGCGGGGTTGTCAGTGAACACACATATGGCTGCTGGTACTGGCCTGTAAGTTATTAAGCCTGTTCGATCGCCACCTCCCTCTAGTCTTACTGACTGTTTCATTTCTTACATTGACCGCATCCACATGTGCTGTGTGAGTGTTTATGGACGCATACAAGCGTGCAAGGATTTTTTTTTTTTTTTTTTTTAAAGGTGGAACTGAGCGGAGGGAAATTATTTTTCTCTTGTATTTCTTCCTTTGGTCTCTTCTTGTCCTTTCATGACTCTTCAGCTATGTAAGCCTCTTGTTTAAACCTGTCCAGCAAAACCTCAGAAACAAAACACCCCACCACACCCTGCTCATGTATTACACTGATCAGTAACACCTGTCACCTGTCACCTAGTGCTGAGCAGTATGACCAAACATTTGAATCACAGTTTTTGTTTTGTTTTTTTTTGGGGGGGGGGGGGGGGGGGGGGGCTTGCAGCTTCAATGCTATTGTGATGTCCATGTCAAATAAACTTCACTTTGCTTTTGTTTCATTTGTTCTCATTTCCTGATTACTTGTCATGTTGGTGACCTTGGACTTTTCCAACACATCAGCTACATTACTCAAAATCTGTACAAGTGGTGACACCACTGAAACACATAAACCATGTGAATGAACCAGAAAGTGCTCTATTTCACTTGTTTCTACTTTGTGAAGTGAAGGAAGTGTTTCATAGATCATAAAAGTTCAAAAAGCTAAATGAGGCGATCAGGATGTGCAACACCCAGAACACAGGAAGTTCACAATTGAACAAAGGTCAAGAGCAGCTGCTTGATTCTCTTCTCCAAGCAGCATGTCTTCATATTCACATTTGTCATGTCTGGTATGACGACTTGCATCATTATCTCTGCTTGACCATTTTCTTTTTCTTGTTCTTTATCCTCCCTCATGTTATCAGCATGGGCACTGCTGCAACTCATGTAATCCCATTTAGAGAGGGTATCCATGGAATGAGACTGATCCATATACACGCGCACAAACACTAACACACACGTACACAAAAATGTACTGTCAACCCTACCTACACGCATGTGTGTAACAGCCAGGGGGAAGGAGTGGGTTGTTGATTAAAGGAGGATAAAGAAAATAGCAGGATGCTGAGGAGAGGAGAAAGTTTGAAAGGGAAAAAGAGGCGAAGGGGGAGGTGTACAGCCCCGAGAACTGAACTGCACTCCCTGAGGCATTTTAAAGTGTGTGTGTGTTTGTGCGATTGTGTGTGTGTGTGTGTGTGTATCCTCGGCTCGCCTTGCCTGATGCAACGAAGAGATCTCTAATCCAATTACAGTTCAGACCAGCCTAGCAGCCTAGCCTCAGCCACCAAGGACAAACCTAGCTCGCACCAAAGCTAGCAGCCCACCGGCTCTGCACAGATTTAGCAGCTCACCGCTGAGCCGAAGCCTCGCCCAAGGCCGCCGACCACATCTGAGTGTAAAATAAATAAAACAACCTAGAATTAACTGCCTCCCCCCTCCATGAAACATGAATTAGGTCTCTTATCTCACTGTTCAGCAGGGCTCCAAATCTTGGTTTTAAGGTTTTGGGAATCAAACCAATAAATGAAGGTGCACATTTGTGTGATTCATTTCTACTCCCTTTTCTCTTTTTACTTCTGTTGGCTTCCTCTCCCTTTCTGACCTGCACACTGCTCCAAACTCTACTTCTCTCTGTGCCACTGGCAGCAGCCTGGGCCCCCTGCTGTTAAATCTCCCTCTCCTTCTCTCTCTCTGTCCTCTACTGCAGATTTCTGCTGTTTCTAATCTAGCTCTCTGACCCAAGTCGCCGCTTCCCATTTATCTCCATATCTCACCTATCGCCCGTGTGCCACTATCGGTTCCCTCCTTCCCTAGCTCTTCACCTGCACTCTTTATATTCTCATGCTGCTCTCCTCCTTATCAGCTGCCCTCTCTCTTTCTCTTTCTCTGGTGTTTTCTATTTGCAATGCTCCAGTACCTCATCTGCTTATTTTTTTCTTAAATTTCACATCCCAACTCTTCATCTTATCACCTGTGTTCTGTTGTTGGTCCGGCGCGTTAGTTAGTTCTTCCGAAATTTTGAACTGCTGCACAGATATCGGTTAAATTAGGTGGAAAGTTGGATGTCTTCTAAAGTGAAACATGCCATCAGACACATTTTACCTAAAGGAATCTTCTGAACATCTGGAGATGTGCTTCAAAGTTTTGCTCATTAATCCAAAACCCTTATGAAATAAAGAAAATAAATAAAGTTAGAGTTACACAGTGGCACCTAAAGATGTCAAATAGAAAATAACTATTTAAACTGATAGATGAAATATGAAAGCACTAAGAAGTAATGTGTTAAATGTTACTAATAGCCCGAACTGAATCTGCAACACTGGTACCAGTCCTGAGTAAAATGCAGCCAACAGTTCTGCATGGTGTGCCGTGTGGGTGGACGGCAACAACAACCCTAAACCTTGCTGCAGGGGGTTCAACTTATTTTAGCTGATCTTAAGACAGCTGTAGCCGGCAGTGGTGCGTAACTATGATACTCTGACAGAACAGTAGCTGCTCCCAGCTTTGTGGAGCCGGTCTCTGTGTGACAAATGTTGGTCTGATATTAAACAGCCTAACGTGTTTTGAGAGAAAACTATTGACCAAAAAAAAAAAAAAAGACACACAAAAGATAGAAAGGGAAAGAAAGCGAGACAAGAGAGAGCAGCTGATTAGTCGTAACCTATGCTGCTCTCTGTCAGTCCTTTCTTTTCACCCCCGTCTCTCTCCATCCGTTGGCAGTGCCAGTTGTGTGTCCTGGGCTGGGCTGTCCACAGTGTTACAAAAGAGTAAACACAATCGCAGCATGGTGCCGCTCTCCTGCCAAGTAAAATAGAGGCAACACACACACACACACACAGACACAGACACACACACACACACCTCGGGCCATGCCAGGAGTCGACAGTGTGGCCCAAACGAGCAGAACATCTTCTAATGCGAAAACAGGAACAAAATATATCTACAAATACACGGCCACATGTAAAGTAGAAGTCTGCTGTGGACATAAGCTGTTTACATCGCAGGTATCAGAGGCTGCTGCTTAAATGTCAGCAATCTGTGCCGTTGGCATTGTGAAATGTGGTTCTATTCAAGCTTTTGAACAGGTCAGGACCCATTTGAGTAGGCGGAGAAGCTTCACAAGCCAGCTCCAGGTATCGAGTTGGGATGTTTTTCGCAGCCTCTTGATCTACCTTATTATTAGGTTTCACTGTACTTATACTGCATCTACTGTCCTTGGCATTGGAGAGAGAGAAAAAAACACCACTCCAAGAGTTTCCATCTCAAGCAGTCGCGGAAGTGCTTAATACTGATGTGCATTTGGACTCTGCAATTATCCACTTAATGCATATTCAGTGAAAGGCAAACTGCCGAGTCATTCTGGTATCACGTTTATTTCTCCCCGTCCCTGCCTGGAAGGAGAAAGGGAGGAGAAGACAAGGAGGCAGAGGCGTCTCAGGAGACGAACCAGAGAGTGACTGTGTGTGTTCTTGTATCCAGGCTATTTGCCTCCTCAAAAGGCATTCAAAAGAACCTTTATATCTCCCTCAATGATGCACGCAGATGGCCTAAAAAACAGCAATCCGTGATACAGTATTGTTACTTCGGGCCAGACGAAGGCTCACTTCATTCACTCAGACCTGCTGTTCACACACCGGCTAGTTCAAGTCCTCACAGCAACATGACAGTACATTAACCAACGAACTACAGATTCTTGGATTTGTAGTTTGACATCCAGCTTTAGAAATTAGCACTAGCCAAACACTGGTAAAGTATGAAAATGGCAGGTACATTTCAGACACAAAATAATGTCCGTCACTGGCTGGTTTCAAAATATCCAATCAATATCCCACCATGTTTACATCACAAATGTGAAGAGTAATAATAGTTTGGTCCGCTGGAGCTGCTAGTCGTGGTTGTTACTAGATCAGCTACTCGCTCTGGGTGTCACCTTCCTGTGAAACCTGAAGTTGACACCTCTGAACTATGACAGCTGAGCTTTCACGATGTGGCGACGGCACCCCACCGCTCACTTTTCGATCTTTTGAGCTACTGGGGGGAAAAAGTAGAGCGTTACTCCAGTCCAAAAATAACGCAGCAGCCTTGATGAGCAGTGAACACCGCCAAAAGTCAAAGGAGGGGACTGATGTCGGAGAGGGGGGTGGGGGGGGGGGGGCTGAGGACTTGTTTGTTTAGACTCAGCCCTGAGCTAACTCAGCTTTGCTTTGCCTTCCACCGTTTTCCTTCCTCCGTCCCTCACGCAAAGACACATGAGGCCTGCACTCAAAATCAGCATGATAAGATGTTGGTATAATACTACTACACATATAGGCCATCTCCATGTGTGCTCGGTTCGGAATGCAGCTAACACCTCGCTAGCTTTTAGTTGTTAAACATTTCTCATAGAGGGCTGAGGCTGCCCTGGGCCTGTACAACACTGCTCTGCTCTCTACGACTCAACAGCCCAGCTCAGGCAGCAGCCAAGCACGCAAACGTCTCTGCACATCAGTGTCCCAAGAGAGCGAGGTGGTGGTGGTGGTGGGGTAGAGGGGCCGCGGGGGGATTAAAGGGAGAGATAAAGACAGATAGAAAAGGAGAAACAAGCTAGGCCAGAGAGTCAAAGGCAGTGAAAGTATCTGGAAAGTAAACAAACCAACCACTCTTCTCGTTATATGGCCAATCTGTCAACATATCATGGCTGAACAGCCCGTTGCCCACCTCTGAGGCCCAGGCCAAGACCTCCATCAGGGCAGCATGGAGTTAACCTTAGCTTGAACTGGAAGTCGAGGCAAATAAACAAATGAGAATCAGAAAATGTGAATCCCTGTTCAATTCACTGTAATCCAATAGAAAGCCCTTTAATATGTTGGTGTTGATTTTCGTGTTTGATGGAAGGGGTCTGGAATAGCTCCAGTTTCAAGAGGGTTAGAGGGGGCGAAATGGAAGGTGACCCATTATTATGTCAATCTACACAATTAAACTTGATGAACAGTTGAGCATTGACCCTTGTGTAAAAGGACTGATGTGAATCAGAGTGTTATTTTTCTCAAAATTGGGTGCTGTGGGGCTAATTACCACTCACAACACGACGTGATTTTGTAAAACTACACCACGTTATTGTCATTAAAGATTTGGCTTGCTTACATGGTCTTTAAACTATTGGCCTGGGCTGCCGCGGCTGTGCAGCCATAAAGTAAATTTAGTGCCAGACACAATAAAATTGATGCTTAATAGAGAGGGATTCTTACTGTGGAAAGCCCACAGAAGCTGTCTTTACTGTAACAGCAACAAGCTAGTTAACAGCCCTCTCCCAGGTGGACACCCAAGGCACTCTGATAAGCTGACTGCTACAGACCCCTCAGGTCAGACCTAATAACCACACACACACACACACTACCAAAGAAACACTGCAGACGATGGTAGAGCTGAAATAAAAGACAGCAAAACCAAACTCTGATGTAGTCTAGACCAAAAGCGACTAGGTGACAGTGTTGATTAGTTTCTGTTGTGGAGCAGGTGACTGCTTGGAGATGATGTCCGCTCGTCTGTCAGAGCCTATTATCAGCGTTGCATCTGCGGTGCGAGCAGCAGGAACAGCCACCTGGGCTGTGCAATAGCATGTCTACGTGTGTCTGCGTGCGTGTGGTTGAGATGGAGACGAGGCGCTGGGGTTGCATGAGGACAGGATTGTAGTGTGCAAAATCCCCATTGGGAAGATCTACAATACCCAGACTGAAAACTTTAACCACCATCTCCCAAAATGCTACCATAGAGAATCTCACATATGGGTTCAGAGATTTGTTTATATGCAAATAGAAACATTTGTAAGACTGATATTGACTTCTAAAAAAAATGTGTTTGAAAGTCATTATTTCTGTGGAACATTTAATTGATTGCTCAGTTAAGACAGTCAATGCATTTTACTTCATATCTGGAAGGTTATGATAACTGGTACACAGAAACACAGGACTCTGCTACAGTACATAATTGGATTATACTATGAGATTCATGTGATGGCCATCGGTTATTTTAAATGTTTCATATTTGTACCCAATGCAACTTCAAACCACCATTAGAGACACAGCAGCAAAACTGAAACCTGGTCAGACGTTTCTCTCCACAGCTCCTATCTAGATCTATGTCTGACAGTTTACTCATCTGCAAAAATTATGTGCATAGTTTTGTATCTTTTATGCTTTTTAAAGAAAATCTATTGCATACTGCATATAGTGCAAATGTTTTACCTTTGATGCTTTTTAAAAAGAAACTTTTAAAGATGTGAAGTGACTCAACTGGAAAGTTTCATGCTCATCTAGGTTAGAAACGGTCCAACGGCCAGTCACCCACCACAGACTGTTGTTGCAGTAACCCTGGGTACCAGATGTAAACCTACCACCTTCACCACTCTACTAATATGAGTGAAGTTTGCAACAGGAAATTACAATGCACATGGTTTTCCCTTCACGCTATTGAACTTATAATGCTGAAAGATGCTCTGCTCACGTTTACACGATTAACTGCTGAGCTCATGACAATTTTCAGACTTGGACCACAATATGGTTTAAAATACGTGAGAACAATCACACCAGCGAAAAGATAGTGTGAGACTGAAAGCACTTTTTCTCATGTGAGCCACAGCAGTTACAATGAAGACTGTAAATATACAGTCGTTTGTGTAGAGGAAGTTCAACCTATATGCATTTCGCGTGAATTCCCCTTTACTATCTGCCACCACATGACTGCATATTTGCTTTTAATTTAATTTTTAGCAGACAATTTGACTGAGGAGAAAAGACACTTTGATGCCAGCGGCCTGTCAAAAATCTCCCAAAAAAAATGACAAAGGATACTTTTTTTTTTTGCAGAAAAACAACACAATCCAAACAAAAACTGTCAAATATGAGAGTCTAACAAACAGAAACATCATGCCTAACATTTGTTATCCATAAAGTGACAGGAAACAATGAGCATGGCCGCCTTCACTGATTATCTATCATAGGGTAAGTGGCATTCCACAAACGATGCTGGATAATGATACGCTGTCTGCATACCATTCAGTCACAGGTGATGCAGCGTGACCTAAGTGTACATTAAGTCTGACTCTTGCTTAAGTCAGGCAGCCTAAAGTGTGCTCCACTTAGCCGCTCGCTGGAGTCTCCTCTCTCGCTCTCTTTTCGTTCAGCATTACCGATCCATCACTCAAAAGCGAGGGGATTAAACATCTGTCAAAGCCTGCCCATTTCTACCCAGCAGGAAAAGACACATTTAGGCGTCGCGCACCTCCCCTGTGATTTAACATCCTGTCTGACTCTGGATCCGGACAGATGAGGTCACTCAGCTCTAAAATAATGCAGTCGCTCTCTGTGCAAAATAAATACACAGACGCAGGCAGACTGCATCTAATTTGCAACTATATTCAATACTCCCAAGATATGCTAAAGCTCCAGCTAAAACCACTGAAAAAAATATATTCTTGTGCATTTGTCACCCACCGTAAGCTCCCATATCATCATTTCTACACCTCCTTCCCTCAATCTATCCACCATTAGTAGGCCGTCATGGTGTTGTGATATGCTACAGAAATTCATCTGATTCCCTGTGGAGCTTCCTCCTTCCTATCAATACTCTACCCCTTCCCCACACCTGCTAATTTCTTCCTATTTCATATCCCCTCCCTCCATCCTTCCTCTCCCATCCATCAGTCAGGGGAAACGTGTCGTCTCCCATTTCTCCATCCCTGTGGATCACCCTGCCTTTCCCTCATCAGCCCCTCCTCTATCATTCATCACGCTCATCCTTCCTTTTCTCTCTCCCTCTCTCTCTGCCCCTCTCTCTCTTCATAGTCTCCATTCTGTCAATGACGTACACTGGACGCATGTCTACTCCCCACCAATGCATTCAGCTCACACAGACACCTTCTCTGCATACACACAGTGCACAACATGCTTCTTCAGCATGCAGGTAAACACAATCTCACCACACACAGACACACACACACACACACACGTTAGTCTTGGTCATTCGGAAGAAGTCAAGACAGGAATAACATTATATTTGCATGACTTTACTTGCAATGCATAAAATATTTTAAGTTCATAAATTAGCATGACTCATTTTTCTCTGAGGGCACTTGCAGGCTGACACATCAACTTATTTAAAGGGTGTCACGCTATGAAAAAAAAAAAAAAAAAAAAAAAGGTTAAACAACTTTCCTAAAATGAACGTGTGAATATCAGCTACATTTAGTATCATCCATGATAATCCTGACACAGACACACAGCGTCCCTCTCTTTTTCCTCTTATGTGTTTCTTCGCTTTCCTCACCTCCTCTGACACTGAGACGTAACTGGGTGTTTCTCTTGAATTCCTAACAGATCACTGAGTTAAACCAGTTTAGGTCTGACAGCACCAACTGTTGGGGCAAAACGTAATATATTACTTCATGTGAGTGACTGAGGGAAAAGGAAGAGGAGGACAAGATGTATAAATCACATTAACAGCTGAGAGGACTGATGCAACTTGGGACAAGTCAATGCAAGAGTCAGTTACAAAAAAACAGGAAAACAAGTATTAGTAGTGGCTAAAACCTGAGGGGAAAAACTGCAAGAAAGTGTAGAGAGATCATGTGCTCTGGAAATTTGTGTGAATTAGGTAGGCACAGAAAAGTTGGTTGAAACATGAAAACACAAAACATTTCTTAGGTCCATTTGCCATGATTGAATGAAATTTGTGGTTAAAAAAAGAAAAATTATGGAAAATTTGAGATGAATCAAGCAATGCAGGGAAACTTAATTTTGTTCAGGAGTTATGAGTGAGAATGTAGCAAAAACTGAGCTAATTTTTCTTAACTGTCTGTCAAATTTCATTAAGTCTGCTAAGCCTTTCGTCACATATCCTTGTGAACTGAACCCAGACAAATCCTCAGAGGCAGAGGTAATAGTTATCGAGGGACTGAATTGTTATCTCTCTCAGCCAAAATGACACAAAGTGAAGAAACACCCCTGACAGCAGGCCTCCTCCCTACTTCTGCCCTGTTCTGCTCTGCAATGTGCTGCAGCCGACCTGATAACCTGTCAGCAGAAAGACCAGCCTTTCTGCAAAGGTGTTAAAACACACCTTGGACCGTGACTTCATTGTTAAAGTCCCTCCTTTACTTACAGGCAAATATGACTTTATCATCCAGTGTCCTTAAGTTTGCATAACAATTACATAAGTAAATACAAGATAACACATCTGACTTGTACTGTGGCAGAGGCTTTGAGAAGTAGCTCTATCACTTGTGTCCTGAATATAATGATCAGAGCCTTGTACCTGGGCTGTAAAGCAAGAGTCATGCAGAGACAGATGTGTGTCACCAAAACTCATGACTTAACAGCATCATCAGTTAGTGGCAGGTGTCACCTGCTCAACCAAGGCACAAAGTACACACAGCTTATTTAAACAGCCAAAATCACTGTGATTCTCGCGTTAAAAACAAATGTTTATTGTGTGCTTCAGTTGAGCAACTCATTGCAACAGACTAACATCTGCGTTTTATTTATCCATCATCCTCTAAAGTGCTTAGACTTATTTTCTCGATCAATGAGCTCGTTGACACCGGGACCTCTGTTGTTTCCCCCCAGAGATAACGTTAAGTTAGCACAAATGTGGTGAGTTAGCACGACTGCTAACGTTAGTTCAAGTAAAAAGCAGCCAGTGAAGGCGCACCTTGCGCAGGAAATAAACTAAAACCGGGCACAGCCGCGTTAGCACGACTGACTGGCTGCTAACGTTAGCTATGTTAATCATACCTATAAATAATTTCTGTGTAGAGGCCAGTTTGTCTCTACAGAGATCTAATCTGGGCGCTGGCATCGCTGGCTAGTTAGCTGCAGGCCACACAGATGCCCACAAACACCGCCTGGCCCGGGGTAACATTACAGTAGGTCGCTTTATCGCTGCCAGCTTTTGCTACCAAGCTAGCTCCGCAGAGCTAGGCTAAGCTAGGCAACATGCTACCCGCTTATACAGCTACATGAATGTGCTGAAGTGGAAATGAAACCGTGTCCACCGCCACAGTGCACCTGTGAAACGCCGGCTGTGCGGCTGTCAGGCACCGAGAGGCGGTTCAAAGACTGCGCAGTGGAGTCGTCACAGGAGAATTAGCTGTCTGTACTCACCCCATCAACCAGTCCATGGTGCTTGTCTGGAGCTAGCTGTGCTAACGTTAGCTGGCAGGGGATAAATCCACCAGGAGCCGGAGGAGACGACCCCCACCCCCCCTTAGTTTATCCAGCTATCACTCTCTCTACCCTGGCTGCCTGGTCCCCCGTCGCTATCCCCGGCCGGGGTCCGCGTCTTGCCGTTCAGACGCCGGTTCAACTTTAAGCGATTGTCCTTGTTTTGATCCTCAGCTTGCTCCGATCATGAAGTGTGGCAGCAACCACAGGCAGACGGATCAGTGTGTGTTGAGCGGGCAGCACTGAGTGACTTTGAGCACAGAGGAGAGCAGGGCAAGCGGCGCGGTCCGCCTGGAGTCGCACTGTCCGGTGAGGCTGGTGAGTGTTTGGGATGCCGCTGATCAACCCGGTAACCTCTGTCATGAAGCCTTGTATGGCTGCCGTGCTAGCTGACAGCCTGAACCCCTGCTGGAGCCGCTGCTGCTCCTGCTGCTGCTTTCTGAGCCAGTCTAAAATCGGAGTCCGGAAGTAAACAGACCCGACCCACTCTGTCTCTCCTGTGCGTAAAATGCGCTGCACGTAGGACTGCATGAACATGCAGTGGGATATGTAGTTAGCAAGTTTAGGGGAAAAAAAGGTGAAATCAGTTCATTTTGATAGACATTCGCCATTCATCATTTCAATGGGAAGATTACATCCATTGTTCAACCGAGTTGGAGAGTAGCACATTAGTTATAACACTTGTTATCTTATTCTAGGGATTAATGAAGGAATGCAAAGATACATATAGGTCACCAAATGATTTAAGGGATAAATAAAAAATATATGTTGGAGAATATGTTATTTTTTTCTCTCAGTTTCCCAATTTCCTTGTGAAATCCCAAGCCTTGGTGGCAGTGCTGTGGCATCCATGATTTCACAAGAATAAAAGACAAAACTATGAGGAGGCTAAGAGAAAAAAACAACTCCACCATTTATTTTTCTTAATCCCTTCAATCTGGACACTTTCACCTCTTCCGACCTCTAAAATTCCTTACAGTGAGATAGATCTGGGAAGCTCTGTAATGTTTACAGAGGTACCATGTGTCAAAATGCAAAAAGCTTTTGAGGTTGATCGTTTTGTTGAAGCTGTCACATGTAGTCTGCTATGTGTCACTGTAGCCTACTTGATGGGAACTTGGAGACGACTGAGGATGGTTAGCGGGGGTCAAAAGAAGCTACTTTGACTCTCAGCCCACCAGTTAATCTGTCCATGTCATTGCCTTTAGTATGGCCTACTGTAGTTTTCATCATTATAAAGTATGAAGCAGAAATAACCCTTCAGACAACCCAGAGAAATGTCTTCAGAGGCCGTATTTCTCAGTTGGAGGGCGTCCATGTGCACTGACCTCTCGCTGTGACCCTTTGCAGCCAGCAGGGCAGTTACAGTGATGAACAATGTATCACCGGCTAAATTATTATATAAGCCTACTATCTGCTACTGTTCTGCCTGTTCTCAGAAACAAGCTGTCCTCAGACAAAAGAAACTGTGTTTTATTTCCAGTGAGGAGTTATATTATGTGCACTTCACCCTGCTTGCCATTGCACACTATTCATTCAAGCACTCAGTTAAAACAGATCTTTCTATAGGCTACATTCACATTGTAAACTGGATATGTTTGATTTTTTTTGCAGCCCTACAAAGAATATGTAAAATCTTAACACAGGATAAACAGAAGAAGATATTTTTTAACTTAAATGAAAAAAAAAACTAAAACAGCTTTAGTGACCATACAGGACACATAAAGCCCCTGAATTATGTGTCTTTTCAGTTTTTCAGCTCTATTTTGGTACAGGAATATATTCCATCTCATAATTGATCATAAACCCCGGCCTTAACCCCTATCCATCCTTCCCTATCCATGCAATCTATAGCTTTTAATAGCCCTTTCCCTTTCTCCATTCCCTGCTCTCTTTTCAACCCTTTTCATTTTTAAGAAACCATCAATCAGACAGATGCAGTTTTGCTTGTGGACCACGGTATGGGATGGTATGTATTTTGCCCTGCAAAAATGACTGGTCTCCTCTCCTGTCTGGCCCTCTCTCAGAGACCACTAGAGTAAGATGTATTGTCGTCATCAAGTCCTAACACTCCTCTCTTCCTCCTCCTCCTTTTTATATCTCACCCTCTCCTCCTTCCCTTCCTCTCCCTATGTTCACCCTGCATCCTCAGGCTTCTATAAATAACAGTTGCACACAGGCGACAGAGAGGGCATTGAGAATAGGAGCCCTGTTAACAAGAGGCAGAGATACACGATTGGCTCCTAGACGATCCAGCGCCCTGATGGAAACCAATCAGCTCAGCGAGGGGCGGAGTTACAGAAATGATTGACAACATGCTGGTGTAATGTTCAAGTTGGATGTAATGTCATAAACAGCCATACGGTGGCAGTGTGGGATGCTTGTGGTGCAGACACTGGACACAACATATTCTCAATTTTACAATTAGTCCCACTGTTCAAGGACAAAAGTGAAAGTGAACACAGACAGAGTCTCTGTTAGAAATGCAGCAATCACTGTTTTTCTGTCCTGATGATTCCAGTGCTTGACCTTTTATTTGACACAAGACTTTATTTTCTATTTTAGTTTAAAACCTCTTCACTTTGTTTAGTGTGGAAGTGATTAGGATGATTCTTACATGTGTACGGTTACATTACAGTGTAACTACTGTGATGTATTGTAAGTATTTCACAGCGACAGTGAGTATGAAACAATCTTTCATTGGTTGGCTCATATTTCTGCATCTGCATTTTTTTTAATGATTACATTTAAGCCAATTATTTAATATCATAGCATATCTTTACAACTCTCATGTTGCCTTTGACAACAGTATTTCATTTATTTACCTCAAGCCAAATCCAACTATGCAGACAGTTTTGGTTATACGTGCCAGATTTGACATATTTTGCATCCATCTCAATCCAATAGAGATAATGGAATATTGTTTGTGGGGCTCACTGTATATATTACATTTTTAAACTGCCAGCAGCAACATTTCTGAACAGAGACGGTGTCCCAGTTACTATGCTTAATCCACAGACCTCACTGTCTTTCAACTAAATAAACAGTCCCTCTGAAAACAATTGACAGCGTGTTTTGTGGATTATCCAGAGAAATCGGGACACAGTTTCAGGAAAAAGATGTGTTTTTGTCATTTGGGTCAACCAACCTTTGGTACAAATAGGTTTTTGCCATGTCAAGACATTTGGACATGTCACAGTGGGAAAAGCACAGCACTGGTATTGTATATGCTGGCAAATTACTTACTCATTACTTACTGGGACACTTGAATAAAACTGTCGTGGGTAATATTATTAGAAACACCTGTGCTTTGTCTACTATGGCAAGTAACAATGTTTTCTGTGAAAAGGGCCTTTTGGAAGGTCTGTTTCATGAGATATAATCTCAAATATTTGTGCTTTGCTCATGAGCAGATGGCAGGACCTACTATCTTTTATTTTTAGCAGTTAGAGTCTCTAATACCCTTCATGAACTATATTTGACACTCTCACATTTTATGACAAACTTCTATTACCCAATCCATGACAGCACTTCAGCATGACTTCCTGATCAGTCTGGAATGACCAAAGATGAACTATTGTATGTTTACCTCTTGCAGGGATAAGGATATAACCCGCAGCCTGTTGTCAGCGGGGCTGCTGGTGCCAGAGATGTGCTCTGTGGGAAAATGAGCTGGGCTCTGGTCAGGTGCTTGTCTGAGTTAGCCAAGGTCACTTCCTGAAATCCATCCACTCGTCAATAATGAGCAATCCAGGGGTCGATATGTTCCCATTCCACAGCATCCCGACTGCTGCAGAGAGATCCACGTCAGTTCCCTATGTATGTGTTGTTGATTGAACTTGACATTGTAGTTTGCAGTGTTGTTGCCGATTGTGTGTTATGAACTGTAGATTATGTATAGAATGCATGGGAATGACTAAATCATTTTCACAGCAGGTGTTTTGTCTTGTCAAAGCATGGGTGTAACTATTAACATTAATGATGACATCTGGCACACATGCATAATATCGCCACAATGGAGATGAAACACCTAAATGGAACACAGCCATTGTTAATGTTATTCATTGCACCTGTTTTTCCAAAAAATGGTATTGTTGCATTTTGTAGTGGATTGCATTGCTCTGTTTGACTGTTTTTTAAAAATGATTTAGTCCACCTACTGAAGAAGGAGATTTATAAAAGAGTTCTATTTTGTTTTGTTGTTACAATGATGCAGTTTGAAAATGTCACTCTTACAGTCAATTTTTGCAGTGAAGGCACTATATAGGATCACTTCCTATAGCCTATAGCATCCACTTTAGAACAGTAGAGAACTTTGTAACCCTTCTTATGGGTACTGTAAATACAATATTTGTATATAAATGCAGTATGTTCCCATTGTACTCATAGTCTTTGCTTATAAGATTACGTCTATGCCGTCATCTCTACACATGAGCTTTAATGTTTGTGTGGGGAGTGACCTAAACCCTGCTGAGAAATTGCAGTTAACTAGTCAGTATGATACACGCGCACACACACACACACACATACACACACACACTTTTGTTGTTGTATTATCAAGATTAGAAAAAGAAACCTAAGAAACCTGACCACATCCTTTTTATCTATGTTTTTTTTATTTTGTTGGATCAGAAATAGAGCAGGCTAGTAAAAATCACACACACACACACACACACACACACACACACACACCACATACCTATAGATCAGCTCGGTGCTGCTGGTATTGGCTGCGGCATGACTGATATGATTTATTCATAGCTGGCAGCAGTAACTCAAAAAGCCATTAGGAGGCATTAAAACAGAGACGCCACACATTACTCTTGCATGAATAATAAATGTTTAATAGATGCAACGAGGAGTGTGTGAGCATGTATGTGTGTGTGTGTGTCTCCGTATTGATATAAATTACACAACAACTAGATGTGACATTTGTTTTGTAGCACCAGAAAGATGATTTTATGCACTCTTAAAACTACAACTGTTTTGATTGGGGGCGTTTGATTTAAAAAAACACTATATGGGCCTAATATATAAAATTAATGAATGTTCAGGAAAATAACTTAAAATAAAGTTCAAGATCATCAAATTGCTCCATCAATATTTACCTTTGGGATTATGATAATAATGAACTCGCATTTAAATATTATTGGAGTAATTAATCTATAAATTATTAATATTGTACTGTAGTTTTGTTCAGAAGACAGAAAATTTGACTCAGTTATTCATGCAACTTTTTCACACACACACACACACACACACACACACACACACACACACACATTGCCATCATACAGTTTGTAATGTATTGAATATTGCATTTTAATGTAAAAATCTAAGGAGCTTCAAACAGTCGTGTGCCTGTGCACGCGTGTGTTAGACAAGTTTACAGTAAGCAGTCTGATCTCATCTCTTATGGATTCATTTTCAGTTATACAGTAATGATCACATAATATAAGGTGATGATAATGGCCACTTTTGCATGACTGGGTTTCAGAATGTAGGCACCGCCAAGTCTGTCTGCCTCTGTGTCGATTCACTATACTGTGTGTGTGTGTGTGTGTTTGCGTGTGTGTGCGTGTGTGTGTTCTTGCGCTTGTGTCATTGCTGGCTCCACACTGACGGCTGATGTCTTGGTGTATGACTCAGTCTTAGCCACATTACTCATGTCTGTAGACCTACCTGGCTCCAACACTCTCATCCCAGAGAGAAGAAGAAGAAGAAGAAGAGAGGGAAGAAGAGAGGTGCAGGAAAGGATGGATTGGAAACTCCAGATGAGTGTTGGGATGAATAAAGATGGGAAGTTGTGGGAATAAAGGAGAGAAAAGAGGGGAAGCACAGAGGAGATGACATAGATATGAGGAAATGAGAGAAATGAAACCAGAAAGATTGGTTGACCAAAGGAACATTTGGGGTTTTCTAAAAGTGAAGCAAGAGGAGAGGTGGAGCACTTGCTGCACAGTCTCGCCTCCGGTGCATCGAAACTCAACTAACTACAAAAAGTCAAAGCATGCTGTTTTAATGCAGTAAATGCTCCATAACCCCCCCACCCCTCGCGAATCTTGCTGTTTCGAGCAAATCAGACATGAAGTCATTTTCAGCCAGAAGCAACTCAACAGAAATAGCTTGCATGTGGCTCTGAGGTCATGGACAGAGAGAGGAGAAATGATAACAGAGCAGCAGCCACAGACACTGTGTGTCAGCAGCAGGCCGTCTGCTGTGTTTGAGAGATTCAGCCTTTGTTTTAGCAACCTACAGTAAGTCATCAAGTCTGTGTGCTTGTTAAACTGAACCTCTACAAACACCAGGCTCAATTATGGATAAATGTTTGCAGTTGAAAAATAGTTTGTGTCCACTTCTAAAGACTCACATATGTGTTTGCATTTTACTATGCTGCATACTGTAAAAAACATAATTTTTGCTTATATACATTTTTTTTATTTAGCCCAAAAATGTGCATGTCCTCAGAGATCTTTTTTCTTGAGCTTTGTCTTCTGTGAAAACTTTAAATCTGTATTATAGAAACAAGATGCAAACACAACACTTGCATAATCAGTTTTTAAGTTGATATAACTTGTTTGCAAACTAAGCTAGTTAATTTTTACATGCAGCAGATACAGAGCAACATAAGCATTTATTTGTGATGTGTTTTTGGCAACCTGATGAATGTTTGCAGCAGGATTTTTTTTTTTTTGCTGAAAACACAGATCTGTGTCTGGACATGAGAGTGTTGAGCGTGAACAGAAACAATAAAGCTGTGACCTGTAAAACCAAAACTGAGCTGAAAGAAGCTAAAACGCCCTGAAGAGTTGATGGGAAACTGCAGTCAGGTGATAAGTCTCTTTAGGTTTGTCACTATGAGGAACAACTTTAACTCACACATACCTTTTTTGATTCATTGTTAATATTGCAGTTAAATATTGATTATAGCAACTTAAAAATATAAAAAGTCATGTTCCCAACAAAAATAAAGAAATCCCCTATAAAAAAGTAAAGTTTTTACATAATATATTATTCAGATCAAGTATGACATAGGGACATTTACAATGTTTTAATCAATACAAAAATAAATACACTTTAATAGTAATCAAACTTGACAATGTAACAGTAATGTAGTTAAAAGTTTTACACCTGATCCCTTAATGCTGTGTGTAAAAATCTACTGACAAAACTCCTGTGGATTCTCTTTTCAACATGTCCATGAATTACTGTTGAAATGATCCAGGCAGATTATAGTCGATGTCAGTTTCAGCAGCAAAATACACATTTTTAGACCATTGTTAATAACCTTTAATTATGGAAAAATCTCCTCCCAGTTGTTTAACCATGACCATTTTGATGTAAATCTATACAGATCCAGTCTGAGTAACAGGCGTTAATGGGATAGCTGTAAACTTTTCAGAACACTGACTAATCGTGTTTAATTGCCTTGTTCTTCAGCAGTTGGTTCAAAAACTCAAAAACCTTGGGGGGGAAAACTTTCAGACCTGTGATTGTGGCAGTCTACTATTCATAATGGCCTTGATCATTCAGAGGGATGAGGCAGTGTCTGACTTTGTGTCAGCAGTGTCACATCCACCTGAATCACTGTCTTCTTCTGTGGTGGTCCGCCGGGATGTGGTTTTGGAGGTGCAGACGCTGAGATATGGGATATGTGCTGCTGTGTGCTGTGTGTGTTGCTGACTACAGTAGCAGGAACAGAGAGAGAAAGAGAGCGCGCATGTGTGTGTGTTGATGCATTGATGGGGTTTTGACCTGGGCAGAGAGTGCTGATGGAGCTGATGCTGGGAGAGAGAAAGAAAGAGTGAGAGGGAGTTTGTTCCACCATTAGAAAGACAGAGACAGATGTCAGCACCACTAGCTGCTTTAGTCAGCATTTTGAACATACATACACACACATGCACACACACAGTGTCAGTGAAGAGAGCTTACATGTAAACACATGCATGAACACAGAGGCACACAAACTGACAGAGAAAACACAGACACGTTCTCTCTCTTTCTCTGAGTTCATTCATTTAGTTTCAGTCCTGAAAACAGATGCTATAAGCGAAATCCGAAGACTGATGGGCTGATGCACATTCAATCTGCTGCTGGCTTCACTCGTGGAACAAAAGTATCGATCGCCTCTCACCTTCCTGTCAGGGGACAAACCAGAGATGCCGAGCTTGACTGGGAGCCAGCAGTAGGTGGCAGCAGTCAGTTACACAACACCTGCCTGAGGAATCAGAATGAATGTCTGCGGTCTGTTGGTGCTGTGAGCACAAATTAAACTCCTCTCATCATTCTAACACACTCCATCATCATTATAGATGGAAATGATGTTGTCTATACAGTGCCGGTGTGATTGACCCATTTCTGAGAGCACTTTTGTTATTGTTGATAGAAAATACTCCAGACAGCTCGGTGAGCCCCCCACACAGCCTTTCTTTGTTTCCCAGTGATTTGCCAGTCTAGACACCCCCTCTAGTCTTGCTGTAACGCTGCGGTGTGTAATACACAGGTGGCCATGACAACACTAACTGCATTAAACTGGATTACCTGAGGCCTGGTGAGGCTCACAGCCAACCAGATAGTCTTCCTTGCCATAGGCCACACACACACACACACACACACACACACACACACACACACACACACACACACACACACACTCCTGCTGCAGAAAATGCACTAATGATCTCCCTACGTTCATCTATTTAGCTCATCTGATTGTGGTGAGTTGTAATTTGTGCTGAGATGAAGACGGACTCATGAATGTGCTTATGACTGCACGAGGGCAGCAGCAGGAGGAGGATATTGGACACATACTGTATGTTCGTACCAAGGCTCTTGCAGGCCTGGCACTATGCAGAGGGAACTAACACAGGCTGCCCACAGCATTCAACTTTTTTGCCTCCTTGCGTGAGAGATGGATAGGGATGAGAGAAAGGTTAAATAGAGGGATACAGACAGGCAGAGATAAATAGTAGGACAAGCAGGCTTCCAGACTCTGGGTTATATAAGGACAAGAGTTTTCCATGGAAAAAAAGGGCAAGAAATGCTGTTTGGAGTCAGTCATCCTTGGTGACGCATGGAAAAGTGTGGAATGCTGCGCTGACGCAACTTTCAAGCAGATTGTAATGAGTGTGTGTATGAGATTAATGTGTGCAAAAGGGAGCAACACAGAAGAGAGGAAAAGAGGAAGAGAGAGTAGGCATGTTCGGTGAAAATATTAAGTGCACTGTGGATGTGTGTGTGTGTGTATGTGGTGCAGGCGCATGTGTGCGAGTGGAAAAGTGGAGTGTGCCGTAGCCTGCTGACGTAACGGTTCCTAACTGTTTCCATATAGAAGGCCTGGGAGCAGGCGCCAGGCAGCCCCTCAGCATGGATACGTCTGGTACCCATCAGCCGGTGTGAGAGGGAGGATACACACTCACACACACGCAACACACACTCATGCACATACAGTACAAATGCAACAGACATTTGATTCAATTCAATGAGCTTTTCACGTAACACATTACTAATTGTTGCTTATGAAAAAACATGAAGAGTCATGTACACACAGCCTCATATACAGTACGAGTACATGTAAACAGCTTGTATCCACATAGAAACACAAACATGCAGGTGCACTTAGGAAGGCATTCATAATTCAAGCATGCCAGATATATATACACACACACGGACAAGCAGCCAACAGGATTCATGCACATACACACCAGTGACAAATTGAAGAAAAATCCAGAATAAATGAGAACAATTTACTGCATGATTTAATGGGTATAACAATGATGTGAATCATATGCTTTGGCCTTCTCAGTCACCAGATCTCCCCCCAAACTGGACAAAAATAGGAGATTCTGGAGCACAGTCCCCTCATCATAAAAATACCAGATATCTTTTTGAGGCACAGTGTTCATCCCTCCAGTATAGATCCAGAGAGTCAGGGAATCTACTTCAAAGAGAAGATAACCACACTAAGCTCCAATTATTTTAATATATCGATATATATTTAATAAATAAAATGCAATCTAATAAAATCCTTGGAGCTTAGTGTCATCCTCTCTTCAATAATAAATATGTCAATGCTATGACCAGCACCCAGTTTGTGGTGGGCATTCACCAGATGACGCATGCTAACTTGTAGAATCTATTCATTATAAATCATTTTATGGCGAGTTGGTTTTTTGTTTGTTACCAATCTATATTTGCATCACACATTCATATTCACTCATGTACACTCCCCTACACTACCCATGCACCAAAACATTTACTCTTTCTGTGCTGACTGTCTGCCCTTTTTTCTCTCACTATGATTGAACACATGGTGAACAGAATTCAATGAAAATTGCTTTGCACTCATGCCGGGCAGCCAAATATTGTTCAAATCAGAATGTCTATATTTTGAGTGAAAAGTTTCGTAGATTGAGGTCAGATTCAACACAAAGTCTTTGGGTATTTAGGATATTTGTGAAAAAGTTCAAAACATAAAGCTCCAGTGAAGAGTTGGAACAAGCTTATATAGAGTACACTGTCATATAGTGCAGAATTAGATGATTTGAACAAACTTAAAGCTGCTCAAGAGGAAATAAAAGGGGCAATCTGTTTTAAATAGATTTAGGAGGCCCTCAAGCCAGCTCAGATGTAAGATGCAAGCTGAGAAGACAAAAAAAAATGGACTGATAAATAACTTCATGAAGCTATTTCAGAAAGCAGTACAGTACACTGGCAACAGGAAACCTGCATAGAAGTGCAGACTTCAGCACAGCAGAGGAGAGGCAGCAGGTTACCCGAGATGCAGATCCATATAATACGAGCTGAGGGCACCTTGAAAAACAAACACACACACACACACACACGCACTCAGAGGTAGCATATTGTGAAAGGATTATCTGTTATGATCCAGGTGATAAATACACACACCAACATGCAAGGAAGACCGCTCATGTTAGAGAAAGTGAAAGCGGAATTTTTTATGTATTCCATTACTGTGGTGGTCTTGTCAGGGGGAATTCCCATGATGGCCATGAAATAAAAGTCACACACACACACACACAAATGGAAAAGCAGTAGGACTCAGCTGGAGATGCTGGTAATGCCATTACCTCTGCCTGTCTCCTATTGGACTCAGTGAAACGCTCATTAAGACGGCATTGTGCTCACTGAAAAAAGTCCAAGGGCCATCTGGTTTTGCATGTGTATGTGTGTGTTGAAAGGATTTTGCTCCATCTCCTTTGCTGCTCCTCCTTCCCCTTCTCCACTCGGCAGTCCCACAACAACACAGTGGTTGTTCTGAAAAGATGGTGCTAAACGTTGGGGCTTTGGGAGTGATGCTTTGTTTGCGGGGGAGATGTTGTTTGATTGCACAAGGTGAAATTCCACCATGACATCATGAAACCAAAACTGCCCTTTGTAGTCAAGCCCCCATTGAGGGGATGCAATGAATTGGCCTCCCACTGGATTTGAACGCTGTTTTTTGTAACACTGTGTACTCTGGGGGCAAATACCTCTCTTTGTCTTTCTCTTTCTCACACAGACACACACACACACACACACACACACACACACACACACACACACACACACACACACCACTACCTCATCTCATTCTCTCTTCCCCTGGAGGTAAGCACTGTTCAAACACATCACATCATTGGCAAACACCGCACCCTCACCAGCCACCCTCCCACTCCTGTGCCCACAGACACAGTGGGATGAGGAAGAGGTGGAGTGGTTGAGTGAGTGAGTGTGTGTGTGTTGGGGGGGGGGGGGGGGGGGGGTGAAGTCAAACCTGTAGTGTGTGCATGTATGTGTGTTGGGAGTGAGAAGAGGAAGCAGAGGGGATAATGGCAGACAATGAGTCAATCTGAGAGAAGACAGGGAACAACAAGGGGATGTGCCTTAGAGGCGTGGTTTCACTATTCTTAGACATACATGTCTAAAGTCTTGCATATCTCTCTCTCTTATGAATTTATGCCTTCGCCATCTGTCTGTCCTCTGGATGACTGTGTCAGATCAGTCACAAAGCAGCAGTACCCCTGCATATTCCCTCTTTCAGCTAGTAGTGAGCCAATACTGTCTTTGTGAGTATTGGTGATTTGTTTTAAATCTTATTTTTAAATGTTATCTTATATATACTTACTTTTTTACGCAAGTACAATTTTTGAGGTTCTTATACTTCTACTTGAGATTTTTAAACTAATTTTCTGCAACATAAAGCTTCTACTCCACTTTATTTCAGTTGGAAATATGGTTAACTTTTTAGCTCACAGCTATAGTTACTTTGCTGATTGAGAATCTACATACAAAACATCTGATGAGCTTACAAAGTAAACACAGTCAAAATGAGCAACATTAAAATGATGCTAATATGTTAAATCATTAATAATGATTAAAATATATAAATGTATTTTTATATATATAACTTTATATAACAAGTTTGAAAAGGAACCATTTGATTAGATCAATACATGTCTAATACATGTCTGCTAATGCAGCCAGCAGCTTAACGTTAGCTTAGTGTAAAACAGCTAGCCTAGTTCTGTGAGTCACTTTATACAAGACACATTTGGTTAATTTGTGAGCTTTACAGCTGCTGGTAGGTGGATTTAGATTTACCTTTCACCTTTGGACAGAGCCATGCTATGGTTTCATATTGAATCATACTTTGCTCCTACAGTAATCATACCTTAACTTAAGTATAATTTTGAAAGTGGCACACTTACTTGTGATAGAGTATTTGTACATTGTGGTGTTATAACTTTTACTAATGTAAAGAACCTGAGTATGTCTTCTACTTCTGATAAGATTCCTAGATAAGCCTTGTGTCTCTAGAAAGTCATTTTGAATGAATCTTTTCTATTAAATAATTCACCCTCAGCATATGGAAGCATGTGGTGTTGGCACTGTCTGTGGAAAAGAAAAAAAATCAATGAAGCTGTGTTTTGTGGTCAGAGTGGAGTTTGTTAAACACAAAATCAATATCAGGACTCGAGATGGCGTCATGGTGCTATGGTGTTGTGCATCTGTTTCACTGGAATTCCCTTCCCAGCCCCCCGTTTACCCCTCATGCAAGCACACAAGAAGAAGAAGAAGAAGAAGCAGAGAAGAGTTTTGTATTTTGTCATGTCTGTATTTTTGTCTCATTTTCACAAAACATGTACAGGGGAAGGAAAAGCCTTTCAATAGAACCTGAGGTATTTTTGCGTCAAGCAGCCTAAGGTATCAGGATTTTCTTTTAAAAACTCATCTAAATTCATCAGTATTCTTAGATGTGTTGCTATTTACACAACATAATAATAATAATAATAATAATAATAATAATTCAATAACAACAGATTTAGCAAATGGGACAGCCTGCATCATCTTTGTTACATGTCATAAATAATTCTAACAACATTTCTTAAAAATATATTGAGGAGGGAGAGGAGAGGTTGCTTGAGCCTCGAGGGGGGAACATAGGAATCTATCTGAACTTACTGTAGCTGCAGCAGCACAAGGTCAAAGGTCAGAGTTCGCCAGAGAGAAAAGCTAATCAAGGGTCAAAGGAAAACACATTTTACATTATAAATAAATAACCATCTCGCACCAGGAGAGCAATGTTTTTCATGTCAGGATGTGAAGATCCACTTTTTTTCATTTCAATTTTACTATGCCGTTTTTATCAAAGCTTTGGGAAATAAGAAATGAGAGCAATAAAAAAACTGAGAGAGAAAAAGCAAGGGTGCTTTACGGACATGCATTGTGCTGATGTACCAGCAGCTGTGTACCCTGTGCCGGGCTTGGCTCACTGAAAGATCCCCTGAGAATGAACAAAAGGGTGTGTGTATGCTTTGCATGTGTGAATATATGTGTAAGTGCATACAGTGTAGGGTGTGTGTGTGGGTGTTGGTTTCAGCTTTGATGGGACGCACTATGATAATGACAAACTGGTGCTGGCTCGGAGAGGACACTTGGTGCGATTCTTTTGAATCTCAAACTTGTGAAAGAGCGTGCGTCTGTTTGCATATAGTTGTTGTTATGCAAGCTCTCATGAAAATGGAAGAAAATGTTTTTACTGTAAATGAGTGATTAGAGCGCTCGGCTACTCTGTCTTTCTCTGGACAGAATCGGACAAAACAGTCTCTTTAGTTAATGCTTAAGCCTTCAATTGTGATAAAACCATGAATACACACTGCAGATGAGCCAAAACAGAGACCTGTTCTTAAAGATCTCATTAGCGGGATGTCTGTACCATCCTCCAACAACACCAAACAGAGGCTCTATATCTGTACTGTTAAAACTCAAGACTTGGCTTTTGGGAGTATTGTGCAGCCATGAGTGTGGATGGTAATTGACCTTGGTTACCAGAAAGCAGAAAAGTGCATTTCAAAGTCATACATCACTCTCCCCAAAGAAGGAACAGCACACATTGCTTGCTTGAATTTGTTGAATGTGTGTATTTGTATGAGTGTGTGTTCATAAATACCATACAGCAAATAATAATAATAATAATAATAATAATAATAATGATAATTCAACAAAAGAAAAAAAAGAAATAAATCCACAAAACATTATATTATTTCTCATTACCAGAATGAACCAATACAATAAATTAAAACTATAACTGAACAAAAAAGTCCATTAGAAGTCCATTAAAATTGCTATATATATTCATATTGTATATATAGTATTTGTCTTTCAGTTGTCAGCCTTTTGGGTGCATGCTCAGTGGTGACCATAGGTGGAGCAGTGAGAGGGGGCTTGGGGGAGTCTATTAAGGAGCCGAAGGGCCAATAAAGCGAACCCTTTTCACTATCCCGAAACCTCAGTCCCATCAGGTTGTTAACACTGGAAACAAGGGAGCCAAAGTCAGGAAATACACACTGTGCTTTAGGGTTGGGGGCACTGCCCATCTTCAATTCAAAGTCTTTCTATCAACGCAGCAAAAATGCTGAGGATCCTTCACTGTTTTTGGATGAAGTACCGATTATGAAGTCCTTGGTATTGAGAGAGGGAATCCGTGTGATCTCTCTGCCTTGTGCTGTGGTGATGTGAGGTGACTGCCATTAAGGAGTCTGTTATTGTTGTGGATGCTGTTAACACAGAGTCTGTAGCAAGCAGAGCCACCGGGAAAGGGGTTGAATGTAGCCGTGCGAGGTTCTGACGTTTTTCGGATACTGGGGTGAAGCTTCAGGACGAAACAGGGGTCTTGGTTCAAATCACGAGCTATACACCCATTGAAGCACACTACGTTTGACCACAGGCAAGAAGTTTGTGTCCGAACTCTGTCAAATTAGGGGTAGTTTACATATAAAGGATGCAACATGACACTTACCCTGGGTCATTTCTTTTTATCCATGACAGAGTTCAGAAAAATGAAGAGTTTCAGTACCTACAGTCACCCTAGTTACCCCAGCCTCCTCAAGACCTTTCTTCAGATTTGTGTGAGAGTTCAGGATGCTTATGGTCTGCTCAGCACCACATTTCAGGCTCTGTCTGTCCAGGTATGAATGCTAGTTCGCCTGCTAACCTTTTCACATTAACTCTCTGCTATTTTCTCAGTTGGAGTCTTTAACACTGTCTGTGAGGGGAACCCTCATATATCCTCTTCTTGCACTCCCTCTAACCAGGTCCATTTTTGTCCCCAAGGGACAGCCCTGATCATGTCCATTATCTGTCAGGATACCTCGATGATCTCCATGCTCCCGGAGAAGCTCGACTGCTTCCCGATCTTTCCCAGTTCCTCTCGGGACCGCGTCTCTGAGATGCCCTCCTCGAATTCCATCTGACAGCTGCGCCGCTTGAACTGCTTCTCTGATGCAGAAACACTGCTGTTTGCACTGTTGGACATGGTAACTGTGGACGATGATTTGGAGTCCCGGTGGTCTCTCTGTGTCTGTGGCGCTGAGGGCTTCTCCTTCTGAGATTTGTCTCGTAACCGCACACCCTCGCTGCACCCAAACGCCACATACGCCGAGCTGCTCCCAAACCTCACCGACGACTTCTCTCCCCCTCCGACCCCTCCTCCCCCCAGCTCCATCCCACCCTCACCGCCCTCCTCTGCCCCGAAGTGCCAGGGGGCATCTGTGGTGGGGGTGACAGGAGTGACAGGAGTGGTGGCCTGGACAGTGTCTCTGTGTTTGGTCCACATGGCCCCAGACCCCACAGTGGGCAGAGAGGGTAGTGACAGGAGCAGGGAGCCCTTTATGTTCTCGTCCAGGCTGGGACTCTTATGGTCCAGCGATAAGCTGAGGGACTGTGGAGGGTGGTGTGGTTGGGAGTGGACTGGGGAACTGCCAGAGCTGTGCTTCGGTTTTCTTCTGGGTCTGGAAGAGGAAGAACCAGACCGATGGACTCCTTCACTTCCTCCAAACCCCAAACCACCGATGCTGCCCCCGCTGCCTGGTGAAGGGAATGGGGAATCGGAGGAGCTAGGACTGTCTAGGACGGGAGACTGGGAGCAGACACCATTAGAGGTGCCTGTTCCTGGGCTGTCAAGTTTGCACAGCTTGGGGACGTCTTCAGAGTGTGTTGGTGCCATGCTGAGGCAGTGGGGACTATTAGGGGAGTACACAGACTTAATGTCCAGAGAGAAGGAGCGTTTGAGCCGGTTAGTGTCCATGATCCTCTCTGCTGAGAGGTGCAAGCCATTGAAGCCTTGCTGGAGGGAGGTGGGTGACGGAAGCTTGGGTTCTGGTGGGATCTGTGGCTCTGCCACAGATGGGTCATAGTTGCTGTGGTGACCATTTATCTCGAAACCTGTGTTAACCCCATTAACCTCTGAATTTTGTTTAGTGTTGCCTACAGAGATCTTCTCATCAGAGCTTGAAGTTAGAGCTTGGAGTAATTGCAGGCCTTTCTCAAATTCCAGCAGCTGACCCAAGAAGTTGAAGTTGGGGGATATGGACGGTCTTCGGTCCTTTACAAACCTGTGAAGAGGAGAAAAGTAAGAAAATATTAGTTACAGGAAATCAGTTTATGAGTCACTCTTGTAAACGGGTTGGTACCATCTGTGGCCAGGTATAGTAATTTAAACCATGTCTGAAATCCTAAACATACTATGGTACTTTTCTCCAGTCAGAATTGGCCTAAATGAACGAAGTATAGGGTGTAAGCTGCTACTGATGCACAATACATCATCCTCTGCCAGCGTTGTCCATAGCACAGCCTTTTGTGCATGCTCTTTTCCCTGGCAGCCATTTAACAATTTCATTTCTCACGACTGGAGGGGTTGTAAGAAAATCGTCTAGCATTTCTTTCAACAGTGAATTGCTTTTTTGCTTTTTTAATTTATTTTTTACTGGGGCTGACACCTTAGCTCAGATGGTGGTGGGTGGGAGGAGCAAACATACCTGTAGGCATCATCTGATGACAAGCCCATTGTCTTCATGATGTATGCAATGGCAATCGTTGCTGAACGTGAGATTCCAGCCAGGCAGTGCACAATGACTCTGCAGTTTGACACCTTAGCTTTGTCTGTTGGAGGGGGGACAAACAGATATGAATACACACAACTATACACAAATGCACACAACACCACAGATCCCTGACAGGGTTTGTCTCTGGAGACAATCAACGCCTATTGAAAGCAAGCTGACATTTCCTGGAAGAATTCCAGAGGGTCACTCGAATGGATATGTTGTACCTGATGCTATTGTTACCTGCTCTGCACGTGAATGTTTATTAACTGCGACAATGTGTGGATGTGTGGTATAGAGTATCACTGCATTCTTTAACACATAACTTGAATTGAATTCACTTCCTTCAGGGTCTATTGTGCTTTATACAACTCATATTCAACTTTAGTCCCCTCTTACCAATAAATTCATTAGTTTTGTCCAGCCAGGGAAGCAATTTCTCGCAGTAGTTGTCATTAACTGGGATGCGCATGAATTGGCTCTCGCTGATAAAATCTGGCTTGGGGCAGGTGTTGCTAGCATTCAGCACATAGGTGATACCATTCTGTGCCATCAGATCCTGCAAAGATAAAAGAGATAAAAATGAGTTCAAGTTTTGTTTTGTTTTGTTACCAGGTAACAATACCAAGTCATTCATCTTTAAGACAGTGATGAAATGAGTGAAAACACACTCTATATGATAGCTATATATTACAAAATAAACTAACCTTGTTGAGGACATCTTTCTGTGAGCCCAGGTAGAGGTGTGGCAGGATGCGAGTGGGCCCTACATTAGCCACAGGCAAGCAGGGCTGGGACAAGCTCATAGGTAGAGCAGTGGCCGGCTTCCCTTCACACAAGCCGGGGAAACAGGAGGAGAAAGCAGCAAAGCCTCCTGCAGAGAAAGAATAGAAGGAGAAAGGAGGAGAAAGAGAACTCGTTAGTTACACTAATGGTTTTCCTCAGAGCAGTCACACAACACACTCAGAACTCTGCAAAGACTGAAGAAAAAAAACATTGCACCACCATTAGCAGGGCAAACAGACGCTCTATAGACTTTCAGAGGTGAATCTGGGCTACAGTGTCTGGGTCCCGCTTAGTGTAACAGGAGCAAAAAAGAGGCTCTCTGTGCTTCTGTGTGTGAGTTAGGTTAACTGCTGGGCGTCCAGGAATGTGTGTGTCTGGCCCTTTAAGAGGCAGGCGGCTCCACTTTTGGCATATGTGCATATGTGTGTGTGTGGCTCTGTTTCCTGCATGAGCTCATGTCCTGTAGCAGTGCATTGCGTCAGGCAGGGGGAATGAGAGAGGCCACAGGTGCAGGGCCAGGACAGAGGCCCAGTAACATCCCCCTGACAACCGCACAGCACACATGCCTGCACACACGCACACACACACACACATATGCACGGCCATGCATATGCTCACATATTAACAAGATGATACACTCTGAGAAGATACAATCTGAAGGCATGATCACATAATCTTGCAAGCAACATTCACATCAATATTCACTCTCACTGCCTATAATTCCCTGTGCAACACACACACGCACACATATACATGCACCACATAAGCACTACTCGCCCCATTCCTGCACACACACACATACACGTACAAATACCCACACTCATCATTACTCTGCAGTGCCATGGTTGTATAACTACAGGGTAGGGGCCAAAGAGAGGAGATGGGGGTGTGTGTATGTGTGGGGGCAATGACTTCGCTGAGGAGTGTGGAGAAAGGAGGGGAGTGCTTCAAGGAAACCCTGAGCTCCAGAAAGGAGATTAGAACCTAATCTAAGTTCAGCCCTGCCTGACCCAATCTAGGACGTAGCGCGCGCACACACACACACACACACACACACATATATATATATATATATATATATACACACACACACATATATATATACACACACACACACACACACACACACACACACACACACACACGGTCATAGAGTGAGAGTGAGTGAGACATGACATCACTCTTCTAAAGTAGCACACAGAGCACAGTGCAGGCAGGACTTTGCCTTCCGTTGTAACACACACCCAGCTGCACTACTCATGTAGCAACGGCTGGCCAACACATACACACATGCACGCGTGCACACACGCACACACACACAGCAGTATGTACTGTGTACTCAACAAATACAAGATTGAGGATAGAGAATAATAGACTGGGAATTAAAAAAAGAAGTGAAGAAATTCAGATTTGGTATTTCAATGCTATTTCACAACACCACAGCTTCTGAGGAGTGAGTGGGCTTGGTTCATCCTCATGACCCAGTGCTATTCTGGGTGCACTGTCCCTTTAAGAGCAAAGTAAAGAAGGCCTGTCTGTTTCCAGCTATTAATGGCAACCGGCGGAGCAATGACATCAGCGCTCCTCATGGGGGATGGAGTGGAGGGGAAGGGTAGATTGATAGATGCAGAAAGAGCGATCAGATAACTCTCAGGAAACAGGAGAGAGGACTTAATGCAAAGGAGGAAAAGGCTGCTAGCATGACTCTATGATCTAACCCTTTTGGCCTCTATAGTGTAGACTAAACAGACATCTGTAGTTCACAATTTGGCTTTAAACTGTGCAGGCACTGCACAGTTTCCCCCAGAGCCTCTTTCTAGTGATCCTATGGGTGGTGCTACTGCATCGGTAATTGATAAAACAGAGGGAGGAAGGGTAGTTCTTTGAAAGGTTTCTTCCTGGTTTCTCTGTTCCCAAGCTGCTGCTGGTGTGGAGCGCACACACATACATATACACACAAACACACACACACAAACACACACACACACACACACACGTTAAGAAAATAAATAGTGCTACATATAGCTACCACCACAGGCATATACAGTATCTGCGAGAGGAAGCGGTATGTTCCTGGAGACAGTTATATCAATAGGAAAAGCGCGTCACACAGCAACCATTTCCCTTTCTATGTGAGGACATTGTTGGAGAGTTGTTAGAAGGACAGAAGACAGGACGTTCCACAGTGGAGACAGTGCCTGTGTGTGTGTGAGGAGAAAGTGTGTATGAAGGGAAGTGAACACATGAATGAAAACAGTCTTTTAAACATGTTCTTGCCCTTTGATCTTGTGTGTGTGTCTGGATTAATAATTACCGCAGTGATTACTGTAGATGACCTCATCTGGTGTTAAATAAACATTAAAGCAGCAGGAAAAGTGGCGAGCCAGAGTGTGACGACTGGGAGAGTGAGTAAGGGGTTACTGGCACAAAAGGAGACTGAAGTCAGAGATAAGAGACCAGGACTGAGTGTGCCTGCCTGGTTTTTTAAGGGCTATTACATTACAGTGACATTGCGTCAACACAATTACAAACACCTTCCTTGTAGTCAAAGCTTTACATGGCCGGTGCTAATGGACGTCATTCGCACAGGAGATAGCATGTTATTGTCACCTTGTCACCTGACCCCACTCTACTTGAGGTTGCTATGACAACAAGGAGGGACAGTGATGTTGATGACAGTTGGCTCATCCTGTCCCCTTGAGTGTTGTCAAGATGGAATAAAACACACAGAATGAGTGTCCAAAAGGCACATAAATGCAGTCACACACACACACGCACACACACACACACACACACACACACACACACACACAACAGCGAGCACCAAACAACCCGAAGAGACATGGCCTCACATTCTCCAAAAGAAAACGATGACACATACGTCAATTCCAATCTGAGAACACAAAGCATGCACATAAACACACTGTACACTCACGCTGAAGTCACCGAAAATACCCTGTGACACACACAAGCCCAGCTGTCCGTGAAGATGACATCAGAAAGTCAACTGGGAGAGATGAGTTCACCTTCAGTGCAGCATGCTAATCAGCAGAGACTAACACTCACTGCTACTTTAAACTTCAAGAAATGAAACCTAACTGGCCAATATTTATCAAGAAGAGCTTAGGTCTATGCGTTAAGTTGCATCTTGCCCTGCGGTTTCACTTGTAAATATCATAGACTGTGTATAAGAAAAACATTTCTCTAAACACTCTAAAACTCATTTCTCTAAACACATTTTTTATCACATGTTGAAGGTATGATCTTGTGCCACACAAAAATATTATTTAAACACATTCTAAATCACTTTTTGAGCAGCGCTGCGTCGTGTATCTTGTACTTCTGGAAAATGTACTTCGACAGGATGTGACTAACCCAATTCAAACACACAAGCTCCACAGAAAAAAGTAAAAAAAAAATGTTGGGGTAGGCAAACACACAACCAGGAAAGAGGGCACTGTGTCGCCATCGGCTGCACTAAGCCAGCGGTGACTTCCTTTTTCCAATTTTCCTCTGCCCACTTCATCACTTATGCAACTGCTAATTTTCCCCTCTTGCCCTGTCAGAGCCAAGTACTCAGGCCTCCTTTTGTTCACTGGCAGCGAGCGGTGGTCCCCTTCCTCATCATGTCATTTCCTAACAGCTAACTCAATATCCACATTTCAATTCAAAGGTGCAGGTTATTCTCCTACAGACAAGTGTGTATTAAGGAGAAGACATTTGGATCAAATTCAGGCTATTTGGAGCTGTGCTGCTTGGCAAATCGATGCAGAAAAAGCTGAAAGATGAATGGAAGTGGAATCCCAGAGATATTGAGTGGAGACAGAGACACACAACACCTGCCTGGTTGTTGTGGTTAATGGGAGCTCTGCTGTTACATCACTGCTGTTGTTACAATTGACTGCCTCGTCAATACAAGCTCACCCCCCGCCTCTGTCCCTCTTTAACTCGTCTGTTAATCGGGGGGGCACATACAACTCAGGCGTGTACACACACACACACACACACACACACACACACACACACACACACACACACACACAGCTTCCACAGCCTGGGGGCATTGATCTGCCTGAATGACTACCCCGCACCCGCACCCCCCCCCCCCCCCCCCCCCATCCCCTCCCTCTATCGCTCTCCTCTGTGGTTCATATCGGGGGAGACATGACGCCATCCTCTGTGCCCCTCCAGCTGTCCCCTCTACTGTGAGGGGACATTAGCATCTCAATGTGACCCCCCTCCCCTCCACATCCCTCACCCTCCCAACATGACATCATTGCACACATGTCCCACTCAGCTCCACAAAGGCTGTGCTGCAGCCTGGAGAAGTGATGAAAGTGTGTGTATTTTAGGGGGCAGAGTGAGCGGTTGATAGCCATGTCTGTCAGAAAGGCCTAGATTGACAGCCCATGGTTGAGATAGTAGGATGAGGTCATCGCTTTTCATGTGGGGCATCATGTTGATGACGGCTGGGAATGACTGTATGATTAACATGCCATACTGGCTAATGGTTAAACTGTTTATTGTTCTTCTATCTCCATGGACAGATAGCGGCAATATGTCACTTTGATCAACTGCTGTTTCAGCAGTACCATGTTATTGCAATATAGAACTATAAACCCTGCTGTATGCTAGGTTGCATTCACAAGTCTATTTCCACAGAGACATGTTGAAGTGCCTCAAAATAACCTGTGACAGAAACAATTCTATTTTCACCTCCTGATGGAAAATGTGTGATTTTTATTTGTTAACTGTCTCTGAGCTGAGTTTGACACCTCCAGCTGCAAAACCTGACTGTTAAGAGATAAACTGTACACACACACACACGCAAGCACGCACACACTAAGACAAAAACACATAGTGTGAAGAGTGGCAGGTGTGGGGAGCTCGTGTGCTAACCGGTTCTCTGATATGCACTCATATGCATATATCTCCACATTTAAATACAAACTTAACACATCTATATCCATAATATAAAGTTATGGAATGGCTATTTTGAGCTATGTGCATGTAAGTGTATAATGCTGGATAGAAAATTTTTTTTTTCCCACAGCACTGTTGCTCTGCATTGCCTCTTCTGTGAAAAGGTGTTATGTTAAACACCTGCAGTGCACACTGCACACATATTGATAACATAATCTCCACAAGACGCCATTCTGCTCAGAGAGAGAGAGAGAGAGAGAGAGAGAGAGAGGGAGCAAGACAGAGAGAAAAGCCAAGAGCAGAGGAGAAGAAAGAGAAAGAGTCTTTGTAATAGTTTTACATCTCAATGACCACAGGCTGAGAGAGCATGAGCACTATGTCATACTGCGGGTCACAGCTCTCATTCTTCCCCCCTGAGCCCTTTTTCTCTCCTCTCTTTCCTCTTCATCGCTTCTTGTCTTCATGATGTCATCCTGCTAATCCTCCTTCTTCCTATTCTGTTTCTAAACACATTAACTGTGCAAACAAATAGATGCGAAAACAATTAGCAGGTCTGGCTGGGTCCCTGCAATGTATTCTTTTAGCCTGCTGTAGCAGTAAATCCCACTATTGATCTGCTACACGTCCTTAAAATTCACTTCACATCTACCTTTCATTTGCAGCACGCCTGCACAGGAATACTTCAATACCTGGGAGCCCACTGTGCCTTTGTACTCTTCTGTAGCACACAAACTGTTACCAGGGGCTTTCCCCTTGTTCACATCATGTTAAGCAGTTTTCAGATGGTGTATTTTATAGTTTAACTCCCCAATTCATACTCCACACTCTGTAACCACTGTACACAAAGGCCTCCACATGTTAAATGCCAAAGAAAGATATTCTCATACACTTATTAACCTGTACTCCGCTTTTTGCAAGCACACACACACTCTCTCTCTCTCTCTCTCTCTCTCTCTCTCTCCTTCTCTGTGTCCAGGTGGGTACACACCTCGTAGCTCTCTCCCCTCCTTCATTCGGCGGACCCTGATCTTCAGCCTCATGTCTGTGTCCTGCAGGTCCGGCCAAAAACAGTCCTCCGCTGGGGCAATCACCACATCCAGAGGCATCCCCCAGAACACACTTTTTCTCATACACACACCAACAGATGAAAATGTTCTGGTGCTCCTTCTTTAAGGGATGGAGCAACCCCCCTTGTCACAGGAAAAAATGTCAGAACAAACAAACAAAAGTTCTCCTTAGAGAGCTCATAGAGGTAAGACCACAGTCTGAGTGTAAAAATCCCAAGTCGACAAAACTCCTGCTGGAAGTATGCTCTGTTCAAGTCAGCTGTTCCAGTGCCCAGTCTGTGACCCTCAGGGAATGGACCCAGTGAAACAAAAATAAAGGCACACTAGTCCTGAATGTCTGTGGACACGTTCCTCAAAAAGCCAATAAAGCAAGTCCACCTATAGCCAAAATCCCATATGAATGCAAGGACCACAAAAATTCCTAAAACGCTCCTACGTCAATACTCAGTAATTCTGTGGTCTTGTGAAGAATGGCCACCACAGAGAGAGCAAGAAGAAAAAACAAAAGTGTATAGTCTGCAATGCCTGTGCGAATAAGCCAGCTGTATTCTGCCTGCAGCTGGTTTACAGAGCGTCTGTGTGTCTCGCTGAGCGCTGTCTCTGTGAGTCCACAGCCAGAAGAGCAGCCCACTATTGTTGTGCGGCTCCACTCTCCCTGTCTCTCATTCGCTCACTCGCTGGTTTACACTCCTCCCTTTCCCTCCCTCCTCCTCTCTAACTCGCTCTGCAAAGAGGATGACGGAGCTGCACTCTCTCCTCGAGCTCTGGGGGTGAATGAGCTCACTTGCCGTGAGCTCAGACTCTACCCTCCCTCCCTCCCTCCCCCCTCCTCCTCTGCTACCTCCCTTGCACCCTCCCTCTCTTGTGGAGCCAGCGCTCCGTCATAGCTAATGTCTAAGGCATGTAACCACATTCCTTACTCACCCAACAAATATGCGGCCACCTCAGGGGCCTAGCTGCGGAGCAGGCCTCTATCAGGGAACGATAGAGGCTAAGACACAGCTATCAGGCTGTTTAGCTTGGCTTACGAAAAGAAGCTTGTGTTGATGTGCATGACAATAAAATGAAATATGATGTTTGCATGTTGCGAACTTGACTGTAAGAATAAAAAACTAATGAAAAAGGAGTTAATCTGTCATGGATATAAAACATCAGAGATGATTGTGATATATGGTATCAGTTTTCAAACTTTGTGTTCTGCACCTTCCTAAATGTCCTGTATATATCAGCAGAAATTAAATACCCACATTAGGTTGATTGCCTTAAATGTACTGTAGCTTCTAAACACATTACATTTACTGCAGTGGGGGATTAAGACTGTGTCAGTGTGTTGAAAGCTGATTTGTCTCTGAAGGTGCGGGAATGTGTGTGACTTCACCGCGTTTCCTGCACTGGTTCATGTCTAATGTGCCTGTGTTTGGACACTGTGTTCTTGTCTTCGCTGATGAAAATGTAAGAGAGGAGAGGAGAGGAGAGGAGAGGAGAGGAGAGGAGAGGGGAGAAAATAAAACTGAAGCAGAGGAAAAGAGAGGAGCAGGAAAAAAAGAAACAAGTGCAGACAAAAGAGGAAAGGGAAGACTGGAGGTGATGAGAAGACCAAACAAGCTTGTGGTCGGCAGCCATCATCCATTTGACAGGCCACAGACTCCTGGTACTTTACTATGGAATGACAAACATGTAGGCCACAAGTCCAGCTATGGAAACAAAGCAGCACTGGATTTCACATAACCGCTGGGGGAGACTGAATGTTAACTAATTATTATGTCAGTACAGATGTTTAAAATACATTTTAAACCTAACACATACAATTATCCTTGAATACCCAAGACAATTCATTTTCTTTCATATCCGACCACAGTAAGCAGATTAAAAAAAAACAACAAAACACCCAAATCAATCTCTTGCAAGTTAATATAATACCTGCCATGAGTAGGCCAGTGTAACGTCCTTCCTGACTGTCTGTTCAGTCTCAGGTTGAGACATCACGGTACACTGAATACATTCAAACCAGGTCAGATGGGCTTCAGTACATGAAGTCATTGCACAGCTCCAACAAAAAAAGGCAAATAAGCTTATACAAGATGTCTAGTTAGGGGGCCAGCTGCATGCTGACAGACTGACCTCATCTCATCACTATAGACCCCTGAATGATTACATATGGGTGAGAACAGCCTTACGTCACCCTCTGTTCAACTGTGGGTCACTGAGAGAGGGAGTGAGAGGAAATAGGTCACTTGCTGATGATGAGCTTTGTGAAAAATGCAGACACTGGTTTTGTGGCGAACCGTGAACAAACACACACAAATTGTGGTGCTCACATGCCCATCATAGTACACAGACACACAGATGAATCATGGTGCACGCACGCACGCACGCACGCACGCACACACACACACACACACACACACACTCACACACTTTGTTCCTCATCTGCAGCTGGTTGGAACAGGTGTGGCACTCCTCAGTGGTCAACTAGGGTCACTACACTTCAAAGACACCAATCATCACCCCGGTTTGAATACACACCTCGTTTCTGTTGTTCCGTCGGTGTGGCTTGAAGCCATAAACCAGCTTTGAAACGCAGTACTTCCTCACACCTGCGAAAACCATGGTGGTGGAGGCCAACAGCAACAAAACAAAGTAGCCGCTGGTGTTTTTAGCAGTCAAAAGCAAACCCCCCTCAATTCTCTTTATACCCCCTCTCCTCCTCCCATAGTCCACGGCAGGGTGACAAGACCCAGAATAGTAGGTGTGTTAATTAGAGGATTACAGCCAAGATGCTATAAATGACAGCCAGGCCTTTTTATTGACTGCACATGTGTGCTCTGCTGTGACAGAAATAGGTGGGACGGTCACTCTGGGCACCCCCTCCTCTGACATCTTAGATTTAGAGCGTGCTTTTATGGTCGAGGACTTGTTACTGGGACAACGCAAAGTTTACACACACATACACATACACACATAGAGACGAGCCTAAACAGACAAGTAGAGATGGGAAGATGAATATGAGATAACGGTGTAAGACAGAAACAGAGAAGGTGTGTAAAGGCCAAAGGGGCCTTGGAGAGCAGAACCACATGGCACAGCCCCTCCAGACTGGAAACCACAAGATATGTTGTGAATGATGCATACTGAGAAGAGAAACAGTAATGAGAGTTACGGCTGTTACATGTTGGTACAGTAATGCAAAGACTTTCTCTGTACATGAAAGCTGTAGAGAAAATAAAAATATAGGTTAGGATTCACATTTTCTTCACATTCACCTTACAGCCAATAGGATGTTTAGTTTCATGTTTGTGAAATTGTTACAGAGGAACCGTCAGCTGACAGGTGTGACGTGATCCATACTCTTCACTCTAAACATTTTTCTGTATACTATTTAGCTCCTTGCACTTTTGTATATATGGTGTATTCACTTAATATTCTAATTTTATTTCTCCCTATTGCATGCTTGACCATCCTTGAAGAGGATTTATTGTCCCTTGTTGACAGCCCCTTACTTGAATATACTCTAAATTAATATTTTTATTTATTCACCGTTTTTTTAAAATCATTTTAACTTCTGTACTTTGTCTTTGCTGTTACTTTGTTAATAAAGTGATTACGTGATTGAAGATTGTATATACATTTACTTTCTATGGATAGAATTTATTGTATGTTGTATTGTATGTTGTATGTTGACAGGTGTGGCCTGACAAACCCAATCAAACATGTTCTGATGAAACAGCAATTTGTGTTATAAATGGCCACAATGAAGGCATGATTTGAAAAATACTTAGATATAAATGTATCAAATCTCTAGCCATTTGGAGCAGAGGTTATACACATATGGTTGTGATCCAAGTCCTCAGTCTAAAATGACCAATGCAAACTATAACTCCCAAATCCTTTTTGGTTACATATGTGTGAAAATGTGCCATACATGTTTGTACTAATGTCATAATGTAATAAAAATGTTTTTTTATCATATATTTCTTCAGCATCTGTCACCCCCTTTCCTCCCCAGTGAGACAGGCAGCAACAGGAGTGTCATCCTACACCACATATCATCTGTCAGGATATCATGGGAAGGAGAAACGTCATTCTCCAGATAGAGTAGGTTAGGGTGATAAAGACTGTGAGTTAATGTGTGTGTGAGTTCATCTTTGTCTGTGTCTGTGTGTGTGTGTGTGTGTGTGTGTGTAGCCATGTGTGTGAACAACTGTGTATTGCAACCATGTGTGAACAGGATGAACGGAGCAAGGTGTGAGGCACAAGTATGCATATTGGCTTATGCACAAGTGTGTGTCTCTGTATGTGCATTTATATGTGAATGCGTATTTATCTGATATATGCATGTAAACTGATGTATGTGTGCGTGTATGTGTGCGTGTGCGTGTGTGTGTGTGTGTGTGTTGATAGTGCCGGTTGTCAGGGGATCAGTAACAAGGCTGCTCTTGCAGTGATGTAATGCCTACAGGAGAACACAGCTGCCATGCCTGGGGGGTGAGGTAGTCACCAGGGGAGAGAGAGGGGAGGATGGATGGAGAGATGGAGCAATTGAGGATGGGGGAGGTGCTGCAGGGGTAGATTAGGTGGGTGGGGGTACTGAGGGGTAGGAGATGGAGGGGGTGTTTGAATCCGTAGGGAGAGGGTAGCTGAGATGACCTGGTTGTCTCGCAGGAGGACATTAATGGTGTAGTAGGTAATTGTGTATGCCTCTGTGTGGGTGCGTGTGTGTGTGGACAATGGATAGACTTATACACACCCAAAAAAATAAATATATAGATTATATATATATATATATATATATATATATGTATTTATTTCAATTTTATAACCCTCTCAATCATCACTTATGACCGACTTTAACTGTGTGTCTGTGTATTTATCTACAGAGGTTCTGCCATCTGCCTGTATTTTTCTTATTTTGCTGTGTTCTGAACATTTCTGAACGTCAACCTTTGGACAGTGGGTTTATAGCCCCTAGCCAATAACAGCGCACAGGTGTGAGGTCTGGACTTGTAGCATAGCAACCAGGTTACATCACTGTCACTGTCCCTCTCCTCTGCTCAGCTCAGCTCTGTGTCACGCATGTATAAAGAGCAGCAGGTCTGTGTGCCTGTTTATTTTTTTGATTCACAACTTCACTCTCGCCAGCATTGCTCTCTCTCTCTTCATTCACTCTCTAACTCGCACAATTACCACTGCTTTCTCTCTCTTGCTTGCTCATTGAGGTGGATGAGTTTGCAAACATCATTGTATGTCTTCAGGCCAATATCTTCATCTAAGTCTGATGCACTAAGTGGAATTGAGAATATTTTGCTAAAGGAATTTTTTTAAAGTTAATTGCTGCAAACTAATAATTGAAAAAAGCAGCATTTTTCTTTCGTCACCGAGTTTCAGTTACTTCATTGGTATATTGATATTGAAAATGACTATTCTTATCCCTAGTGTGTGTAAGTGTGTCAATTTTTTCTCTTTATCTACGTGCCTTTTCACCTACCTCTAACAGAACTACCTTCCTCCTCTGAACACTTGTTTTCAGACAGATAATGGGAGTTTTGAGAGGGAATGATAACATAAAAGGTTGAGGATGTGAAGAGGAAAACAGAGGAAGATGGAGGGAAGTGCTTCTTTCGATGAGGAGAGCAGGCATTCACAGGGTGTATGACATTACCAGAAGAGGCCCTGATGAACTACTTGGTCATCTGTGTGTGCTCATGCATGAGGTAGTTTCATCTTTATCTGTGCAGGCTGGAGGGAGGCCTTCTCGCATCAGTCATGCAGCAGACCCCCTGCCCTCCAAACAACTTAACCCCCTGGAGGAGCTCAGCACTCGGGGCTACTGCACCAGTAAATCTGTCCCACTGGCAAGAAATAAGTTTACACACACACACACACACACACACATGCACAAGCACAAGCACACACATACATATATACACTTGTGTAAGCACGCATACAAACACACACAAACACACAAAGGAGAGAGGAGGGTAAGCTATCAAACACACCAAGGGGGGCTTTCAGGACCAGACGGGATCTCATAAACCAGATGAACTACTTAAAAATCCCAGTTGGAGATGTTCAGCGGTGTGTGTATGTGTGTGTGTGCTTACGTGGAGAAAAAAGGGGGGCTGTTAAGCCTCAACATGAAATGCTGGGCACCACAGGCATGTGCTTACAGTGTCTTTGCATACATACAAAGCCTGTGCATTCACTTTGTGTAAAAATGTGAGCGTATAAAGTTAAGTGAAGTGTTAATTTGAGCCAAGAGTGAGATGGCTCACAGCTGGTTTATTTGGTTGTATAGAGATGACTAATGCATGTGTATATGCATGAGAGTGAGAAGAAAGGCTAAACACTGCATGTGTAGGACCCATGCATATCTGTCTGCAGGAATGAAAAAGTGTGTGTGTGTGTGTGTGTATAACAAATAGAGTGCACATTCCCTCCTGCACTGATTTCCCCAGTGGGGAATTTGTCTACATAGGCTCACTTGAGCATAACGGATGGTTATTTCATTCTAAATGCTAATGGCCTGAGCTGGGATGCAAAGGGTTTCCTTGCAGCGCTTCAAGGCAATAACACACTGGAAATACTCCTCACCTCTATCACTGCACATCTTGCATGTAGAACAGTCTGGCACACACGTGGTGGCAGTGTAATAACGGTGTCGCTCCGACAGAGAGGAGCTGACAGTGGATCAGTTTGGTTTTAATGAGCTTGTGCCGCTGCAACATGCAGACTGACAGGCAGGTCTCAGAACAGTTCAGTGTTAATTAGCTCCTATCAGCGCAGCAGGCAGGCTGACAGACACACTGTCCTCATCAGTGCTGGAAGCCACACCATCTGGTCCTTTGCTGGTTAAACACACATACACACTCCTCAGTGTCTACCAATATCTTTTCTACCTGTCACAATTAACTCAGACAGGCTCAGACTGTACCAGTGTGACCTCAAATGCATATCAGTGCTTGAGGAAAGAATCATTTTCTTTTTTCCAAACAGAAATGGAATATATTCTATTTCTACTTGGTTTCCAGTGGTTTTCTTGGTGTCAGAAAAGCTGCTATTTAAATAAACTGAATTTTATGAACATTTTAGAGACAAATCTTATGTACATTGAAAAATCAAACATGATACACTGTACACATTAATTTAAAAACAATTAACACATGGCTCAACTTGTAGTCATTCAGCATTGTCCTTTACAGGCCATCATGTAGCACAAGTAGGGCGTTAGACCCTGGAGACTGTATATGGGTGTATAGGACATGGTGACAGTGGCTATCACAACACTCACAGTCAGGGTTGGCTTTCCTGCCATTACACACCCTAGAGACTGTGTGTGTGTATGTATGTGTGTGTGTGTGTGTGTGTGTGTGTGTGTGTAAATGTGTCACATCCACAACTCGGCAGTGACATCATTCCGCCAGCTACAGAAGAACAATAGAGAAGGAATGACGTGATGCCGTGAGAGGAACTGGGCAAGCTGTTTCTCTGTGCGCCCTGCCAACGCCTTCATGATGCTTTCAAATGATTTTAAGTGGTGATTGTGTGACTCTGAGGGTTTTTTTTTGCTTTGTAAATGAAAAAGAGATGTTAAAATTTAAACAAACAAACACACACTTATGGCATATATATGTATACATAGATGCTAAGTTCCTTAGGCGTCTCCCTCTTTCACCCTGAGAAGCCCTGATGTCACTTAATCAGAAACAGGAAATAGTTACACAACAGAAGGGGAAGTCGCCTCTCTCTATACATGTGTATGTGTGTGTGTGTGTGTGTGTGTGTGTTTGTGCATGAGCCACCACGAGTGTGTTTATGAGTGTTACTGAGGGGAAGATATCAGGAGGACAGGGAATGATCACAAACTGCTGCATTCCTCAATCTGGAACCTCGGGCCTGCCTGTAACTCCAAAATTAGCCTGTTGCCGTGGCGATGGAAAATCTCCCGCTTTTATCAGGAAACAGCAGCAGCCCCGGAGGTTCAGCCCAAAAGTTTGTGTGTGGTCAGCATGTATTTACGGTAATAAGAGCTCTGTTACAAGACAGTGTACATACCAGGAAAAGTGTAAAACCACTGACGAGTCAAAACTCTCTGCTCTGTTTCAGGCAACCAGTCTACTCCACTGTCAATGAGCCGTGTATAAAAAAATCCCGTCTTTTTTTGGAAAATAATTAGCAGACTGGATATTAAAATAGATTTTCTCATACAGTAACACACTACAAGATGCTGCCCAGAAATACAATCTCATCTTCATGGAGGATGGTGAAGGCTGATCAAAAAATCTGAAAAAAAAAACCCAACAGGTAACCAAAATCAGTAAATAAGGAAGCAGCGCTGTGGCATGCCAGAGATAAAGTGCATCAAAGACGGCACAGTGATAAACAGGAATCCACCATTGTTCCAAGGAATGACGGCATGACAGGAGCGGCAGTGGGCAGTCCGAGCATGAATGGAATCTGGTGGATGCAGGCCAGCTCTGGGAAGGATAAATTAGCCTAATTGTTCGCTACTCCTTTCCCTTTTCTTGTGCCTTTGGAAATTTCCACTCCACATGTGTGTGAGAGTCATCAGGCTGAATGCTGCAGCGGTAAACTGATGGCGCAGCTACTAAACTACCGAGCACTTGGCCCAAATTCACAGTGAGGTTCGAATTATGAGGTGCTGACGGGGGCGTAGTGCGCAGAAACCAGCCCGGGTTAGCATGCTGTTCAACTTCAGCTCCTGTTGACCTGATGTGTTGACACTGCCTAGGTAACAGTTTAAACAAACTATTTTTATTTCATGCTGGATAAATGCATGACAGGGGTGGGTTGGGATGTTCAAAAGGCCTCCAGATAGATTTCAAATGCAGCAGGAGCCAGAAGGTATGCACTATGAATGGACTGTATACACAAAGCAGCTTAAACAACTATGGTTGAAGTATTTAGGGCACTGTGGTACAAGCACTGCCCCACAGGATTTCTCCACAAGTTTTACTTATTATAAAACATGTGTCTCAGAAGAAAAGAGAGCAAAGGTTATTGTGCATGTCTCTACGTCTAATTTAGTTTAATTGTTCTTTTTGATATTTTATAGGCATGCTTTACAAATGTTCATTCAATACAACAAGACACAACTTTTGTTCCAGTTTGTATTTTGAGACAAACAATCTGCCTCTTCTGTTTTTTTTTGGTTCATCTACTTAATTATGACAATATAAAAATGAGAAACATCAGATCTAAATACTGTGAAACATTAAAAACTTAAAAAGTACTCAAGAAATGTTTTTAGATACCAGCTTTTTTTCAGCAAATATGCACCGTGTTGTGTGTACTGTGCCAGTAAATAGTGAATTAAGACCATTTCAAGATTTTACATGGATTTTATTAGTTTGAGGACATTCTGTATGTATACAATAAGAATGAGAAGAAATGGTCGTCATTAATGCCTTGAAGCACATACTGTTGTATGCGTGTCTTTCAGCTTTAATCTTTATCCACGTTACTTGAAATGTATGCATATCCCTGCACTATGCGTGCATCTGTGAGAAAATGTCATTCTCTTCCTTTGCATGCTAGAGTATATATGTATGACTGTGCTTCACTTTGTCCTTGTGTGCGTGCATATCTGTGCATGTGTGTGGCCCCTTCAAGCCAGCGAGGGACTGTGAATGATGGAGAGGGGGAAGAGGAGCAGGAGGCAAGCGGAGCAGTGAAATCACGTCATGGTGGAAACATTTGGCAAAGGCTCACATAAACACACACAGAAGCATAAACACACACACACACACACACACACACACACAGCTCACTGTGCACGCAGACACACACACACGATAGCCTGTTTTTGTTCTCCGGTTTTGAGGGAAAGAAGGGGAAAATGACATCAAGCTCATCATGTGAGGCCAATGAGACAGATGAGGGAGGGGGTGAGAACGCTGGCAGAAACAGAACATTGTTACATAAAACTAAACTCAGTACAGGCCTCCTCTGGGCCTTGTTACCATACAGTGTGTGTGTGTGTGTGTGTGAGTGAGAGAGAGAGTTTGTCCATATGTGCAAGCATTTTCTTGCTTTGCATGTGTGTACAAGTTAAGCATTTGATCAGAATACCTCATCAAGGTGTGAGCCTAAAGAAGGAGCTCATTACATACCTGCAGAGTGACTGTTTGCAGAAAACAGAGCATTATGTCAACATGCAGCTCCAAGGCTTCTCAGAGCCTGTAACACTTTTCAGAGTAGGTAGGTGATGTCATATATATTTTTGTAGGCCATTTTCTTTGACCTTTGTGCTCCCTTGGTGCTGACTGGGGTGGGGCCGGTGTGTATGTGTGCAAGTCCTTGTGTGTGTTTGTGTATCTACGGGTCAGGGTGAGAGCACTGAGGCCACTGGCGCCAGATGTGACAACCGCAGGAGTCTGGGCCTAAAAATAGAGCTCTGTTCTCAGCACCATGAAACAGAAGAGGGAGGAGGAGGAGGTGAAAGAGAGGAAGAAATGGGGGGAAGGTAAAGGGGCTAAAGGAGTGATGGAAGGAGGGATGAAGATGAAGGCGAGGTCATTGAGAATAATGTGTCAGATCTCCCCAGGGAAGGTGAGCTCACCTCCTAATGGCACCACTGGCTCCTTCTCAATGAAATCATTGATCTGCTGGAGCTCCCCACGGCGTAATGGAGAGGGGTCAGGTGGAGGGGGAGGCAGAGGGGGGAGAAAGGGGCAAGGAGGTGCAGAAAGGGCAGGTTAGGAGGTTAAGACAGAGAGGTGAGCGGGTGGGAGGAAAGAGGACGGATGAAGGGTGACGAAAGGGACACAATAATGTAAATGTGCAACCTTTCTGACCTGCACTGTGGTCAATCACAACACACCTGGAGGCACAGAGTGGTAAATAAATGTCAGTAATCGATTCAGTCCACCAGAGCTCCATCATAGAGGTATAGTCATCAATTGTGTTCCTGTGAAGGCCTAAATGGCCTTGAGATGGCGCTGTTGGCAATGTCACAAGATACCAAAATGCAGGCAGCATCTTCGGCCCACTAAGCAAATGTAAAAGCTTTCTGTGAAAATGTTTAATAATAGCAACAACACAATGATTGTTATGTAATCAGCCATTTCTAATTACGTTAAAATCGGTTATCTGTGTGTTAGAGCATCCCGAACAGACTTAACTAGTCTGCAGGCGTGCAAGCGTGCATGAGTTTGTGTGTGTGTGTGTGTGTGTGTGTGTGTGTGTGTGTGTGTGTGTGTGTGTGTGTGTGTGTGTGTGTTTGTTATGGCTGAGATTTTAGTGGGGTTTCTCCCCTCAGGCTGGTTCAGAGGAAGCAGAGACTTCCTGCTGGGATCCAGAAGGAGAAGAAACCATAAAGAAAGACTTCCAGCGCTGAGGAGGCTGAAGAACACAGCACAGGTCAGCATGACGGCCTGTCTTGCTTAATGAGTTCACCGACCACACACGCATGCACACACATGAACGCACATAAATGCCGCCAAAGTGAACACACACACACACATTCAGGATGTAGTGAGGAGTATTACCTCATCTCCTCCAAAGCTCTCCTCCTTTTGTTTAGTCTTTTTCTTTTTCACACACATGCTCTCTCAAATACTGCCTCATACACGCACACACACAAACACACACTACTTCTTATGCACATATTCATGCACACACACACACACACGTAAACACACATGGACACAAGCAGACCTCCTTATGTAGCTCATTGGAATGTCTCTGTGAACGGCTGCATTGTGAGATTCGGCCTCCAACGATTACCTCACCTCTTCAGCTTCACTCTGATGTTTGCACGCACACAGGCACAGTCATGCGCACACACATACACATACACACACAGAGTACACATATGCACACATACATACACACACATAGGCTGCCACCCTGTTGTATAACACCACAGAGGAATGACACAAAATTGAATTGACCTTTGTACGTTTGTATGTGCCGTCACACCCTAACCTGATCTCATCAAAGCCCAAGGGTACACAGCAGCTCCTGTGTGTGTTTTTAGTGTGTGTGAGAGAAAGAGAGAGCAAGCAAAAGAAAATGAGAAGGAGGCACCTTTCATCTACTAATACCGCTCATTAGCATGTCATCGCCGTGTCTCGTCATGTATGGTTTTCCACTGAGCTGGCTGGTTGACAGCGTGGGAGTCAGCAAGCTAACCTGTAGAAAAACTGTCCCGACTTCATATTACATACTAACACTACAGTCTGTACTACATATTAATCTTTCTAGTCTACAGTTCAGTCAACATACAAGAAATGCCTGCCAAACTTCAAAAAGAGAGAGCAAAAGTGTTGTATAAAAGGTAGATTTAACTTCTTATTTTCTTTCTATAAAATTTTAGAATTCTTTCCAACCATGACACTCAAAAATCAAGAGAATGTAACAAGCCTAACAGATTCTTTGAGTGTATTTAATTGGTCAATTTTTCAGTGTGACTGCACAACATTTTCCTGGTTAGACCAAGTATGTAGTGAGGAATGTGACTCAAGACTCACCGAGCTATAGCTGCTTCGCTACAGCCAGAGGTCCGTGGTCAAAACTACATTCCTATCTAACTATTTAATTTATCTATTGTGGATGTATCACCTTGACAAATATTGACTTGGTGATTATTTGTCAGATGACCCAATGTGGAGAATCTAGACTCATCCGGCACGTGCTTTCATCCCTCATCTGTCTCATTTTCTTGTGTGGCCCTTTTCTCTCCTTTTGCTCCATCTCTTTGACCCATTGGTGTGACGCTTTAGTAATCCTGCGAAAAACACTGGCAGATGGTGCTGGGAAAGATTAGGTGCAGTCTTGCACATCTGCAAACTCCACACACACACATTAGATGAATGAAATACACACCTTCAAACCTGCACCCCAGCTCCCCTCCTTATTTGTTCTATTTTTCTGTTGTTCTCATTTCTAGTTGTCAGTTTTCTCAGCGCTTTAACAAAACCTGTGTGCTATGAATAGAACGCACGTTATTTTTATCACCGCCCCCTCCACCCCCTTGTCTTGAAACCATTATCAACCTGTTTTCATCTTCTCACTTTCATTGCTGTCTCTCTTTTCCCTTTTAAATTCTTCTCTTTCTATTCTGTCACCGCAGCTTCTGTTAAAACCAGAACATGAGCTTCACATGCCAACATCAAAATGTTTCAACCTGGCAAGCCTACATCAGCGCCGATGTGACGCATGATGCAGCTACGCATTTGGCATCAGCTAACTTACCACCTAGCTACACACTGGCAGGCTGTATTGCCTTCGGTTTGGCTGTGTGCTGCAGATTGGTGGGAAACATGCAAACTTTAGACCCACTGGGGAGGCAGCTGGCTCCAACCAAGTCATGTTCTCCTCCTCTACAACACATGCACGCACACACGCGCACGCACACACGCGCACACACGCACACACACACACACACACACACACACACACACACACAGAGAGAGAGAGTCACACAGAGTCACACAGAGTCACACAGAGTCACAACTCTCAAAAAGGCAAAACACATCAGCCCGAGCTCCATCTCAGTGAGATCATCGTTGTGGTAAAAATATGGTTGTCCTCAGAGAGACATGTTTCTCACAAACACTTTCACACAGTTGATGAAGTAATATTGCAAACATACAAAATGTACTGTACACAAGCGAATGGGAAACCCATGTGCACACACTGACATTTTCCAACTGCCACTACCACCACATCCTGTGTGAATATATATTTCTAACTAAACACAGGGTGAGATTCATTCGCTACCTGGATTACTTGTCTCATCCACAAAAACAATGACCCTACTGGGACATGGCCTGCCTTTATAACATCACAGCAGAGTTATTGATTATGTAGTGAATAGAGAGAAACCTAAGAGGAGTCACCGATTGTTTTTAGATCAATGCATTCCCAGCACATGCACTTAGGTTGTGTAACATGTCATTCAAGATTATTTGCCAATATCCCTTTTTACCTACAATTACTTCCTTTATTTATGGAACGTTTAAGTCATCAAAAATTAGCATTAAAATATGAAAAACATACACATGCATTTGTCTCTGCAAGATTGTGCCTGTCCTAATCTCCATTTGGCAAGCCTCTGGCAGAAAATCCTCTTCCATCCAAACAGCAAAGCTCAGTAATTATTATTTTATTCTACCCTGTCCATCCCATTTAAGGATTCTTTTCTTTTTATCTCTCTGTCTGACCATCCTTCCTTTCCCCTCCCACCCACATTACCACTCGCTTGATTTGCAGCAATGCTACGGTGTGTGTGTGTGTGTGTGTGTGTGTGTGTGTGTGTGTGTGTGTGTGTGTGTGTGTGTGCGTGCGTACAGCCTGCATACGTGAGGTTGGATACGTCGTCAGTCAAGTATGAAGTCATTGCGGGAATTATTAGTGTCATAAATCAGAGGTTTGGTGGAGGGGCATTGGGATATGTTAAAGAGAAGGAGGTGGGGGGAAAAGGAAGGCAGAAGATGAAAGCAGCTGAAGAGAGAGGAGAATTACCTTTTTTTGTTTTGAGGAATCTTTGAGAATGTGAGAAGGTGGTAAAGTCAAACAAAGTCGGGAATGAGAGGAAGGACAAAGAAGGAAGGAAGACTACGGCTGCTACTATTTATTATTCTTGTTGTTGAAAACTAATTTTATGGAATCCAAATACAAAGAAATATCCCTTTTACACCACAAACTCATTGCTGTCATTGACTGTAAAACAAAGACTGAACTAAAACCCATGATTTAAATAGTCATCCTCATACGTTTTAAAATGACCATCATGTCTTATTAATTGAATTGACTTTAACAAGCACTATTAAAAAGCATTACAAATTCCCTGATAAACATTTCCTCTCACTTTATCTCTCTCATGCAAACTCTGCACCTTCTTTTAACATGCAGACAGATCCTGCAGCGCTCATCCACATGATGTCATCATGTGCGAATGCATGCAGGCACGAATGCATGCATGCAGACGTGTACACGCAGCACCCTCCGTCTGCCCACCCACATACACGCATATATCAAGTATGCACAGACACTGGCTGCTAGCACCACTGACCCCAATAATACAACCACCCAAACAACAGCCAATGCCATTGGCTGATTCCTTCTGGGGAATTTTCTCTGCCACTGTTGTCGTGGAAACAGCAGAAGAGAGGGGACAGAAATGGAAGAAGTGTGATTTCTCTTTTTTCCCAGAAAAAACGTAGCGAGAGCGAGCTGAAGAGGCTGATAAACAGGAAAAGGAGGGAAACGCTTCATTAAGAAGGGTATGATGTCCGATCAAAAAAGCTGACAAGGAAAATCCTGGATTTCAGAAGTATATGTGCGGGTGTGCCATATTGAACATGGCTGTGTGTGTGTGTGTGTGTGTGTGTGTGTGTGTGTGTGTGTGTGTGTGTGTGTGCACAGTATGTGTTGATATGCCTTGCCTAAGCATGTGCTCAGTACATTTCTGTGACTGTGACTAATTGTGGAGCCCGGGTGCTTTGAGGCAATCCTCGGCATCAATGAATGACTCATGAAAAAGCACTAATCTCCCAGCGGAGGGAGAGAACTGAGAGGGGGAGAAGAATGGGATGCGTGGATGTAGGGAGGAGAGCAGAGCAGAGATTTGCCCGAGTAGCATGCCTGTGCCGTCTCATTTCCAATCCTGACTGAAGCAGATTACACTTTCCTTTCTGCACTGACACATTTGGGACAAATTCATAAGCCTTTGCTGCTGTATGTGTGTGTAATGTCATTCCTTCAGAAGCTTCAGCCACCGCAATCGAGATGTTATTAACTCAATGAGGCTATTAACACTCTTGCTGGGACTCAATTATAAGTCTTAGTGTGCTTAGTGGACACTATGACAGGATAATAACTACGGTAAATAAGGCCAGAGGATTGGAAGTTAAGCTTCAGCTTTATTTTAGTGATGGAGTGGCTCCAGGAAAACTTAAAAATCAAAGAATTATAAGAGTGCAAGCTATTATACTTCCTTTTCTCATTCTTATATCTATATATACCTGCTGTTCTGATACCACACGGTCAGATGGTCTGATTACTGAATGAAATGAGGAACAATTTATGTGACAGAGGAGATGAGTACTTGTTGTGTTCATCAGTGACACCTGCTGACTGAACTGTGCCATGACAAACAGCTGAATTCAGATCAGCAGCAGAGGGATGAGGTGAGGGACACAGGCTCGCTGTAGAATAGATAGTGGGTAATAAATAACACACTCACACACACACACACACACACACACACACACACACACACACACATACACACACACACACACACACACACACACACACACACAGTTGCATACCAGTGAGCAGGGAGACTTTGTGAAAGGTGCCCTCCAGCTTTCCCATGAGAATGTGTACGAAGCCGTCTTTGGACAGATGACCCGCCTCTTTGGAACTCTGGTCGTAAACCACCACTTCCTGCTTCCTGCCCAGCTCTACCTGCAGAGGACAAACAAGGAAGAGAGGAAGGTTGATTATTCAGTACTAGCATGGAAAGAATTTAAAGCACTCACCACTGACAATAAAGAGAGTTAGTTCATACGACTGGAATTACAACATCCAATTTGGTCATGAAAGGGGCACTGAGTGAAGTTGTGCATTGCTATGCCACTTTTGGACAATAGGTGCACATGAGCTACTGCAGGGTTTGAACCTGTGGCTGTTCTAATATACTCCAGGAAGCAGCAACCAGGAAAATAACATGAACTCACAAACAACACCAGTAGTTATGATAATAAACACTGGCTTAATTGATGCCAGTTAATGCTACAGGAAACAGGATGAACTACAGGTGATACTGGAGTAAGTTATAAAGATAAAGTACAGCATTTTGAATAATACATGAGCTTTGCACCGTGCAACTGTGACTGTAATATTTACAGTGCGGATACTGTTTAGAGGATCATTTATTGTAATGGATGTCAGTAAAATCATAAAAGCTGGGTACACTGCGAAGGGTGTGGGCATTCATCAATGCATCAGTGTGATGCCGTTTATGTCAGAATAGGGGAAAGATGAGAAAATATGAGCATGCGCTCCTGTGACAAAGTGTGCCTGTGTGTGTGCGTGTTTGCATCACAGAGTGTGAGCATGTGCCTCCACACACCAGCCAGGCTCTGTTGTTCCCCATGTTGTCAGGCAGGCTTTGGTCACATGACCATCAGGCAGTGCCTACTGCAGCTATGAATCACTGCATCATTGAACCGCCACTGGACAGAAGAGAGGAGAGGGGGGAGGAAGGAGTGTGAGTGGGTGGGAGGGATGGAGGGAGAGGGTGGGGGGTTATGGAGTAGTGGGGCAGGAAAAGATGGAGATGCAGAAAGATGAAGAGGAAAAAGGAGAAGAAAAGAAGGAAGAGAAAACTGAGGCGGGAGGCAGTAGTGGAGAAACTGAAGGCAGAGCGGGGCATTTCATTTGATTGTTTACCTCAACATACAGTACACCATCCTCATCTGAAATGTGCCTTTGAATAGCTGTTAGCTTCCAGGCAATATCACACTTTCTCCAACCCCTTCATTACTATGTACAGTGGTGCACTGGACAGGCACACTGGTGATGATAGCCCATGTTATACTCAGCTAAACTGTACCTTTCACAATGCATGTGCATGTGTCTATTTGTCAGAGAGGGGGGGCCCAGTGTGCATAAAGTGTGCCTGATTATATTTCTGCTTACATAGCAGCTGTAGCAGAGTGCCTTGGCAGACAGCCATGCAGGTGATTTAGACAGGACAAGGTCAGTCTCTGAAGTCTGAATAGAGGAAATTCTGGTTTAGTAAAGCCCAGATGAGCTCTGCCTTCTGGGAATATAAGCATTTTCATGCTGAGGTATAATGATGGTGCATTAACTATTCACTAGATTATTGCTTGTCAGAAACACCCATGACGTGATACCATCTGGCCCAGTTTATACTTACATATATCATATATCAAAATACAGTGATACCAAATAAGTGATACAATCCATTGGAAAAGCAACTAGAGAGAGCCTGATAGCTGTGCACATCCATTTTAAAAAGGCAGCAATGCAGTGTCTCTGTGTGTGAGCGAAACAATGAGAACTTTAGTCTGTACCTGTCCATGCAGTTTGCACTTATATTTTCATCTTCAAGTCTCTGAAGTTTGTTTTGAATCCCCTATACTCCATGCATCTTTAATAACCCTGGATAATTTTGGCTGATTCTCCTAATGGGATCAAATCTAATTTGGGAACCTGATCTCAGCTCCTGAGGATTACTAGCCTTTAAGTGTACATACATGTACAGCACATGCACGCACACACGCACGCGCACACACACACACACACACACACACACACACACACACAAAAGCAGTCAGTTAGTCAGTCAGTCAGCTGCACAGTGCAAAAAAGTTTTACTGCCAGGGTGAAAACATAAAATGAGTTGCAGTAGAAATAGAATAATCGATCTGCATCTCGCCATTGGACAAACAGTGGGTGACAGTGATGTTTAATTTTCGCAAAAACCAGACAAAAAAGTTATTTAGTGATGTCTCCATAGGGCCGTTTCCACTGAAGAAGTTCCTGCGGTGGAAACGGCCCTCATGTGTCTATATCGTGAATGCTGTGTGTTTTTACTTTATTAAACATAGCTTCTAGTATATATTTTAAATAGAGTAATTGACAGCAACAAGAAGAGACACAGCAAAGTAAGAATTTCACTGCATTGATAACCTGTTTATTTCTGCACATGACAATAAAGCCTTTGAATCCTGGACTTGCTTACTAGCATTTCCTTAAGGTTCTTGTTTGTGATGTGGTGGTTCTGTGTTACAAAAAAAATCAGTTGAACATTCATATTCAGCAGAAAACAACAAATCTAACTGACAGTTAGATTATTATTTTCTTCTGCATTTTACACAAAATCCATAGTAAATGTGTAAGATTCATTTAATGTTGCAACATATAAGATGACATTACACCTCTACCCTTCTCATATGAAGGTGTTCCATCTGAGTGAAATAAAACAGCCTATTTCATAAAGGGTTTGAATGGTAGTACAGATTTTTATGATAGGAGCTATACTTGAATCATATAATAAAGCTACATCTCCTGCCCAGTGCGTGATATGCACAGAGTTTGCTGCAGTGTTAGAGGTCAACGACCTTGGGAAGCGTGAGGCTGGCTGTCAGACTGCAGCAGTAGTACAGATCCCTCATCCCTCTGCAGTGCTAGAGCACCACTACTACTACTGTACTGGCCGCATGCACACTGCAGGTAAACAAGGAATGCCCCTGGCAGAAAGAGAGGAAAAAAGGAGGGGGCCACGGAAACAGAGATGAAGATGTGGGGAAAAGAGGGAGGGAACGGGGAAAGGAAGAAAGGAAATGAAGCCCAAGAAAGGGATGAGGGACAAAGTTGAGGCAGGAGTAGGATCCGATATATAGAGAGAGGAATAGGAGGGAGCAGGAGGGTGCAGAGAGGGACAGAAGGTGGCACTGGCAGACCAAATGATACTGTCGTGCTGCACCCAAGCTTTCTTTAAAGGATGTAAAGCCTGGCATCACTGCAGGACATAAACAAGGAGTGGTCACAGAGCAAGACGTTTGTTTTCTTCTGTCACTTGCAGAAGAACATCAAGAAAAGCAAGATACAGAGAAGAGGTTAGCCAGTAGGACATTGTGTACTTTTTTGTTTGAACTTAAAAAAAGAGAAGATGTGACTGTGAAAGAGAAAGAATAAAGGTATTATGAAATAAAACGTCAAAAGTCTCTGGTGTTTTGAAATTGACCCTGTGTTATAAAGTATGTAAGGAGAGTGAGAAAAACAAGATTGCCAGTCAAGGCTTAGCCTAACTGTCACTTCTCCCGTTTCATGTCACACCATGAAACATACAGTAGATGGCGGGTAGCTTGGCAACATATTTGTGGAATTGTGCAAACGCGGCCCCCGGCCTCCCGTAAGTGCTTGTGTAAGAAATTGAAACATGGTTTCCCCTGACCTCAGCAATGCTACTGACCAGTGACAAGGTCAGTGCTGAGCGGGACAGTATGTGTGTTTGTGTGTGAACTGGCCTGTGACACAACATCAGCACAAACAGTCTAAAAATGGACCCACATTCTTGAAGTGCAGTCTAGGTCCCTCTCAGCATGTCCTCTCTGGGATGTCCCACAGAAAACAGTAAGAACTCTTTTCACCTACCAGCGTTTTTTAAGCTCAGAGTGCAATTACAAAGTGGAGCAAGAGTGGAAAATAACATGCATATTAATGCACAAGATGGCACTGTGTGCAAGAGTCGGACCTTACCAACAACAATACATAAAATGCTGTAGTATATCACGCATTTATTATTTAGTTTGATTTGTAGGCACATTTGATCAGGCTTTTTATATCAACCTAGCAACAAACTGGCTTTATGATTGTGCAATTCCAAAACATACAGTGGTGATAGAGGACTTGCTGCAACAAGCAGTGACCTCTTCTGGTAGTTGATCTTTCAGTTTAAGACTCGGCTGTAAAGATACCACCGGAGGCCAGATGATGTCACTGACTGGCACAGGCAGCTGGCACTTCCATGTATGCTTGTGTAGGTGCAATGTGTGTGTCGCAGTGTGCCTGTACTTCTATACTCATACACGAAAGAAAAGAACAGAAAGAGAAAGATGAAATAGTTCACAGTTAAACCTGAGTAAAGGGTTATTATGATTATGTTGAGGATTTTACACTTAATGGGTTATTGAGCAAGTGTGTGGAAAGTCCTCAGAAGTACAATACTACAACCGTGTATGTGTGTGTGTTTCAGACAAGGATGTGAAGATGTGGCGAAGGTGGTGAAAGTCCCTGATGCCTCTGTGCATGTGCAGTGTGAGGTCATCACTAATCATTTTGAAGATGTGGTCACCTGATCTGGTCACACCCTCACACTGCTGAATGTAAGAGGAATACACACACACACACACACACACACACACATGCACACGCACACATGCACGCATCAGATCATGGTCACATTACATAGACTTACATTCATTTCCTGGAGACTTACCCTAACACTAACCATAACCACTACTTGCCTTACCCTAACTTTGTCCATTAACAAAAATCAGCTTTTCCCCCAAGTCACAACTTTTGTCCTCAATTAACTGGTCCTAAGTCCTACATTTTTTTCCCAAAAGGAGCCTTTGACACACCACATGCACACCAGGCCCAAATTCACAAAAGTAATGTGTGTACACATACAGTATACATAAAAGTATACAATGTCTCTACCTAACTCTTCCTCTCTCTGCACACACACAGACTAAACTGTTGTCTATGAAGAGCACATGCTGTAAATCCGGTTCCACCATGTCATTTTCCTCCCTTTGTATATAATGAAAGCCACATTTCATATCCACAAATCATCTCTGAATCATTTCCTCCATGTTTCTTGTTCATCCACAAATTAAAAATATATTTTTGTACATAAATATGTGTGTGTCTGTGTCAAACAGTAGGATCTTTAAAACAAACAATGACTCACACCATGACCTCATCAAAGCAAACACATGACATTTCATACATGACACATGACATCTCTTTAGAGAAACCACCGCTAGCTACAAAGTCTTTGTTTGAACTTGGCAATTGGAAAAATGAGAAAAAAACATTAAAAAAATTCCCTGCGTTTGCCCTCTGGGTAATCTGGGAAACAATCCACATGGTGAGTCATCAACTAAGTTCTGCTGCTACTGTCAATGCAGATGACACATGAAACACTCATGTGTTGTCCTTCACTTTGAAATACTGCACTCTAGTTACAGGAAACTTCCAGAATAATTTTACTATTGTAAAACCTGCATGGTAGTTTCCAAAGTATAGTCGTTTGACTGTTCTCCAAAACGTAAATGAAAGGCAAACCATGACTTGTTTATTTTGACACAATTTCATGAATACCCACCCTTGACTCTTGAGAATTACCCATGAATTTCCAATGAACTATCATCAGAGCCAGTACACTTTGCAGGGAGGATAAACACAACATATGGTACGTCATCAGCCGGACTGATGGAGATCTTCACTGCATAAATGCATTAGTAGTTGATCACATGCAGTCTCCCACTGTGCTCGGCAGCAGGGCACTCAGCCAATCCTACCAATTAGGATCACAGACCAGATCACAAAACATCGCCTGACTCTTTTTATTGCAACTTGGCCATTATGCCAAACAACAATTGTTGGGCTGTTGCTCATTTTCATGACTAATATGTTAGTATTGCAAAACTTGAAGAGACTTAAGTGTAATGATCTTATGTGCAAGACTTCACAAAGAATTATGTAAGTGCTATTCAACTGTAACAAAGGTATGACACCACTGGCAAAACTTAGTGTAGGTCTCCAATGAATGATTATGTTATTGTATATTAATCTTTTCCTAATTTGTCAGGTGTATCTTTTACCTAATACAGTAACAGAACAGAAAACAGTCAACAATTAACAATTTGATAAAGCAGAAACAAGCAGCAAATCATCCCATTTGAAAACCTGGTAACAGATTGTTTACCATTATTTTCCTGAGAAATGACTTCAATGAGTTTCTGCTCTTCAAAAGGTTTTTGTAGATTTTCTGTTCATTGACCAAATAGATCAGTCTCGAGTCAGTCTCTTTCCCTGACTCTGGTATTGGGCTGATACTGATCCAATACACATACTATCTTCTTGTCCAATTTAAAATCTGTGTGTCACCACACTGTGTGAAACCCAGATTTTTTATAAAGTAACAGAAGTGCTCAAAACTGTGTCCTCTGCTTGCCAAAAATGTAACTGTTAGTGGTAACACTGAATTTTGTGAGGACACTTTTTTTGTGTGTGTGGATCCATCACATCTGGCTGAATTGCTCCCAAATCTTCAGTTCCACATTGACATGACAACTTTAACCACTACAGTTCTTCTTCACCTGATTTGGGAAATAATTAAGCCGTGTGCAGGTACTATTATTCTTTTGCATATTTTCTTTATTATCCAGAACCTATAAAATAGTATGGATGAGTGTGTGTCCACTGATAATTGCTCATACCCAATCCAACAATAAGGTTATTATCAACTCTGATACTAATTCATGCATCTCTGCTAGGGAAAAAAAGAGTTAACATCAAAACTGGCTACACCTGGCTAAGCTCTAGTTGTGAAATACTTGAAATGTACTTTAATGTTCCAGTATGTGAAAGCCTATAAAAGTAACACCTGTCTGTATGAGTGGGCTGCTGTATTCTTCCTACTGCTCTGGGTCCCATTCATCACAGATCTGGCCTCTGTGCCTTCATACAGGAGGAAGGGTGCTTCCCCAAGCTGGCTGCTGGTGGTGAAAACCTCTGGTCCATCTGTCAGGCCTGCCTCTCTGGCTGTCCCAATCACAGCAGCAGGGATTAGCCAGGCTTAAGCCAAGAAACCAGTCGCCTGCCCTCCAGCCTGTCAGAAAAGGCATGAGGAAGCCCCATTCCTGACTAAGCCTGTACCACTGCTCTCCCAGCAAAGGTCCACCATCACCTAACCCACTGTATCCAACTCTCTCTGACCTACATTGACAGAGAGCACTAATAAAGAGGTTATGAAGGGATGATGTAAACGGGAGAAGAAAGAGGACACCATTTTGATTACTGCTGCACTGACCATGGATGTTCATTCAGCTCAGTTAACTGAAGCGTTGGGAGCTTCTATGAAAGACGGTGAGTGCAGCGCCTTGGGGGATGCAGGCTATTAGTGCTCAATGGGATGTGAGGCGGGAGGCAGCCGGGGAGGAGGCGGAGGCTGCAGCCCATCCATGAATACCCTCAGTGCTGCTCTCCCGCTTCCTGCATTCACTTCCCCAACAAAGAGCCACAATGGTGTCCTTTGCTGTCTTGGCTGACTGAGGCGGCTCCTGGCGATGCTCAGAGCCATGTGGGGGGTAGAGAAGATGGTGTGTGTGTGTATGTGTGTGTGTGTGTGTGTGAGGGGTTAGCTGGGAGCCGGCTTTAACACCACACAGCCAGTCTGCACGTGCCCAGCCCGCGGCCTGCCAGTGGCCGCACAAAAGGGATGATGTCATGCTTAGCCAATAACAAAAGAGTCTGGGTCCGTCAGGCCCTCCTCTCTCACCCGGCTAGTTCCAGCTTTATCCAGCCTAGCATTAATCGCAAGCCTTATCCTCTTTACTGGGGGTGGGGAATGGATAATAACAAACCAGCCATGGGGCAAGACCAGATAGGGACAGGAAGAGGAGAAGGAAAAAGGAATACACTGCGAGAGAACGGGTAAGTGGTGAAGAAGATGCAGGCTACAGTTGTGGGAGGCAGACAGAGCTGTCATGAGATTGAAAGTGAGAGCAATCAGGAGGAAGCAAGGCTCTATGGGGTGCCACAGTATGAGACCAGCCAACCACAAGGCCCCACACAGAGATGGACCTAATTGACCCAGCACAGAAACACTGAGATGTCTCCCTCTTTTTAAACCCCTACCACTTTTCTGTTGTTTTTTTTTTCTGTCTAAATCTGTAAACTGCAAGAGTAGGTCATGCAAAATTATCGCCCAAAATAAAACCATTATCAGAGTGAAACTGGATCTCTTGGTAAGGATGAGTCACACATTTGAAAATGCAGAATCTCCCATGTGGTGTTCAGGTGTAGCTCTGTCTTTTCTATCCAGGTCCATGTAACTCAGCTAAACCAAGAGGTGTTATACAAGATCTTTGTCCAGTTAATAGTGGTAAATTTTGGGTGAGAAGAAAGGCATGCAGGTCTGACTGCCAGAGGCCCTTGTAATAAAGTTGAATTAAAACTAATTGGTATAACAAAGAGTCAGTGAGAAACATCAGGCATATGGGGACTCTCAGCCAATGTACCAATTATACAGGCGTTAATAGCTGAACTTAAAGTCATTTGACTTGAGAAAGTAACAATAATCCACAGTTGGCCTCCATTTTACCATCTGACCATGTGGAAAGTGTCAGTCACCTACAAACATTAACTTTAATCCAACAGGAGCAGCAAAGCAATAATCTAAAGCAGTAATCTGTAATTATTTGCCATTTGGTGGGAAGGGCGTGTTTTTGGTGATTAAAGTTCTTATGTACCGAATGGAAATTCAGAGTCAGTTTGTCAACTACAACTTGATAGAGTATTTTACTGTAAAATGGGAGCACACTCATGAATAGGTCTGACAGAATGAGATGCAGGACAAGTTAGACACTCCGACTTGTTCCTGATAATCAGGAAGTAAAACAACAAAAACAAAAGCTATGGCATTTTATAGACTGCCATTCAAACATGATGTGTCACACCTATAAAAGAAATGTCAATCACATGAGTTGTGTCATCAGCCTCTGAGAATCATTGTAACCAGAAAAAGGAATTTAATTAGCCTTTTTCAGAGTTATGTCGTTGTTGTGGTTTTAAAGTGGATTCCTCACATCTGGGTGATGTGATGTTGTCCGGGTGTGTAATATCATTGGGCGATGTACGCACACACAAATTACATGTGAACAAAACGCACCCAACGCATAAAACGCAAAACTTCACCCCCTCTCTGCTTAGGTTTCCCCTCTCAGAGTTCCTTCAGTTTCACACAGTGACTAAAAATACAGGAGTTGGCGTGCCACGGGTGGACAGGCCATGGAAAAAAGGCTGTCATATTCGGAGGAGAAGTCATGGAAAACGGGAGGCTCCAATTTCAGGGCCACTGATAAGCAACAAACCTACAGTACGCACGCCTGTCCGCCAAATATAGAACCCACTGATGTGGTGCAGGCTTGGACTAGCAGAGAGAAGCCCTATCCAGAACCACACTGGTTCTCAGTTCAGACTGCTTGGAATGGTCTGAGAAACCCAGGGAGTTGTCATGAAGTGTGTGTTTGCTCAAGGGCACTTCAGCAGGTGAGTGCTTGCAGACATGGGAATTTCAAACTGAATCTTTTGGTTCAAGGAAAGTCTTGCTGCATCTACTATACAGCTGAATAACAAAGAACACATACTGTACTCAATGCTGTAGACCTTATTTCCTGTGGGCCTATGCCCATTTACACAAAAAGTCCTCAACAGGATATTTGTGACATGTTTTGCATTCCCGTGCTGCTTCTGCTGAAACAAGCAAGATTATGCCAACTTGTCCCAACACACTGTACTGTACAGGCACTAATTTAATTCCCCACTCTCATTTGCAAGATGAATCACTCATTTGTATGCCAGAAGAAAATCTTGCATATCCCGAAAATCTACTCTGCACTCATGCATTTTTAATGTCATATAATTTAAATAATGAAGTTTTAACTGGGTTTTTCTTTGTCTGTGCGTGAGGGAATTTACTAAACACACAAAACGCTACACTAAATAATGACATCAAAATCTTAAAATAAGTGTTTAGATGTGAAATCCAGGCGCAGGGTCCCGCTGAATCCTACTGATGCAGACATTTTGGGAAATATGCTCAAGTTAGATGAGAAAACTGATACCACTGTCATGTCTGTACTGTAAATATGACACTACTGCTAGCAGCTGGTTAACTTAGCTTAGCATTAAGAATGGTGACAGGGGGAAACAGGGAAGGAAGCTTTGCTCTGTCCAAAGCTACAGTAAAAAAAAAAGTGTAAAAACTACATGTTGTGATCTTTTGGTGAGTTATGTGCCAGAAGAGGTGACTATTGGCTAGAGGTAGCTTCATAGTAAACAAACAAACATATTTCCCAAAATGTAAAACTATGCGTTTAGTAAAATCACATTAATAGATCAACATTACATTACACCCTATCCACAGCAAGGTCAGAGTGCAAAGCCAGGTCTGATCCTGGTAGTGTCCAGTGCCTTTTCCTTATCAGCAAGATGGAAGCTTGCCACACAAACACTTTGAATCCATTCCTCCAATTAGAAGAAAGGCATTGCAGCTTTTAATAAAAAAGTCTCGACTGCCAGGTCTGCTGATCTTTTGACTCACCTTCACCTTGCCATTGGGCTGTAGCAGCTCAGTGACAGACACCTTGTCCTGCTGCAGTCGCCTCTTCACCAGCTTGGAGCAGCAAACGTTGACCGCACCTTGCACGTGTGACGCATTATACTCAGAAAACGTCCTGCTGTCAATCACCAGCAAGCGGCCTGTTCCTCTCTGGATGAGGCTCGCCAGGCGCTTGATGTCCATGGCGCTCCGTTTAATCGGCCCTTTCTCCCCTGCCATGATGTAGGAGGGGCGGAGTAGTCACTCTGGGTCACAGACGACAGGCAGTAAGGGATGGGGGTGTAGAGGAAGAGGGGCAAATGAGAAAGGGAAAGGAAGAGGAAGAGATGGGGAGGAGGATGTCAGTGGAGGAGAGCTACCACTGGAGCAGGCGCTGCGAGATCCATGATGCCTGAAGAGTGAGGAGATAGAGAAAGAAAAAAAAAAGTAGAGGAAAAAAATGTAACTCTTGAAATACAATCACATTGCAGAAAGCACAGGCATTGGTACAGCATGGCATTCAGTGGTTTATTTCTACGCTATTATTGGCCAGCAGTGACATTCAGATCTCGCACTGTCAGTTTTGAGATGCTGATGACCAGACAGCTGATGATCCGACATCAAGAGCATGATCAGTTCGTGTCCTGAGCTTCAGTCCAATCATGCCACAAATAAAATCATTCAGACCTGACTGCTACAATGACAAATTAATTTTGTTTATATTTCCAAACCACAGTCACATGAATGTTGTATTTTTGTGCGCCTGTATAATCTTTTATTAGAAGACTTTGAGCACCTTTCATACTAAAATAGCCACAATGCTAAACACAGGTATTAAAGTTATTTAAAGACTTGCTGCCTGAATCATCCACTGGGATTTATCAGTCCTGACTTCTGAAGGAAAATCACACATCCAAACACAAAGCCAAAAGTTTAGTTAGACACGCACAACAATAAAATGAGGGTGTGTGCGCGTGTCTCTACGTGTGTTTGTGTGTGTGTGTGTGTATGTGTGTGTGTGAGGGTTGGTTGTTGTTGATCGAGGGTCTCTTGTGAGGTAGCTCATGAAACAGGAAACTGAGGGCGTGAGATAAATTAAGCCGGGGGAATTCAGAGAGCAGGTCTGGACACAAGCGAACGGCCTGCATGACATCCTGTGTATGTGTGTGTGTATATTTGTGTGTGTGTGTGTGTGTGTGTGTGTGTGTGTGTGTGTGTGTTACAGAGAATTGTTCATAAACTTGATGAACTGCCTCCTCCTATAACTACTAATCACTCTGATCTTCTCCCTGCTCACGTTCACCATGACACTTATACATTTAGTATGCCACACACACGCACGCACACACACGCACACACACGCACACACACACACACACACACGCACACACACGCACACACACACACACACACGCACACACACAATCATTAATCAGGGTAGAAAGATCAATGACTGAATGTGTGAAAGAGAGTGAGTGTGTGTTGGCCAGGCTACACATGACCATCACAGAGAACATGTATAAAAAAAACCTGGGTAGGTTGGCAGCCACTTCCTTGGTCAACCAGGTGTCATACGACAAGTGAGAAGGTCAGAATGTGAATGCCGTCGTGTTGTTTTATTCATCTACAGGCACGAGGTGTCATTAAAAATTAATGGGCCTCCTCTCATTTACCCCAAAGCCTAAATGGAAGTTTAAACCTCAGCTGAAAAGCGAGAGTACAAGAGATAGAAGTGTACAAACAGATAGTGGAGTGATAAAGGAAAAAATCTTTGTAGTCAAGGCATAATTTAACAGCAGAAACAGACTATAAAAGGAGGTCTATCACACTTTCTCTGGTACCACTCACGTCAGCTTCATAAAGCAAACATTTCAAAGAGGGCAAAGGGCAAGAGGACTATCATGTTATGATAATGAGGTTTATGTGGGCTATGAGAAGATGAAAAAACTGAAGAGCTCTCTACGTGAAGGAGAGACACATAGAAACTGTGTCTTCTGATCAGTAGTGTCTTGGGAAGATGTCCAAGCAGCACTGCTCTGCAACTTTTCACCTCTGTTCTGACACCACCTCCATGCAGGGAGGGAGAGAGAAGGATGTTATTGAGTGAGGATTTCTCCAGCCTAGCAACTCAGCCAGCTCAAAGTAATGGAGGGGACGACTATGAAGATGGAGCACGGAGGACAGAGATGAAGAGAACAAACTAAGAAAGAGGGGGCAGCATGCAACAGATTAAGAGAGAAATTTTCATAAATTAACTTGCAGAACACTCATCCTCAAATTTAAGACATTTAAGACATGAGATGTGGCCATGCATTGCCTTGGAAATTCCTTTAAAGATCCACAAAAAATTATTTTCTACCAGGCATGTGTCTGCTATAGACCTGAACATCGATGCACACATGCTGTTGCTGCTTGGCAACCTGCCTGATGCAAGCGCACAGGAACATGGAAGAAAATCTAGATAGACAGTAGCAACTGCTGGCACTGTAAACAGCCAAAGTGCTGCTGTATTGGAAAGTAGCTACAGTGTGGGCATGGGTGTGCACAAGACAACCAACCAAGACAAAATACTAATCTTGGTTGTACAAAATATTCAAACAGCCAGTAAATGAAGGCTGAAGGTGGTGCACATGCACACAGTCCAAATATAATCTAGTCTACCTTAAAAACACAACATAGGCAAACAAATCTAATCCAATGGATCTAATCTAAGCTGCCTGTCTGTGTTACATTGTGTGCAATTTTGTGTCCTGCAGTGACAGAGCATGTAAGCACACTGACATAGTGACATTTCTCTACGTTTCCCCCAATGATGTACACTCACACAACCCTTCTGCAGAAGCCCTGCTGCAATGTCAATGCTCCCCTGACAACAGTCCCTGCCACATTACAACCTGCCCCATCACCTGTTATACCATACCTTATATGGCGTAGAGCCCTTTTGCCAAGCCGCTAACACCACAGCTTCCAGGGGTGTGAATCCTTCCCTCTTTTTTACCGTTTCCCTGCTGCTGAGCCCAACATCTGACGCTGCATATGTCTAGTGGTGACTGCTCTCCCAGCCTCTCTCACTTTTTCTCTCTGATTCCCTCCTTCCTCCTCTATCACTCTCTTTCCTACTCTTGTGCAGTGAACAGGGATGGGGAGGGGCAGGGAGGAGTGTACAGGTTTACATGCGTGGTTGTGAGAAGGGTAGACTGGCGCTCTGCATCTTTCTACGCCGCTAGACGATCATCCTGCGGCACCCTCGCTCACAATGAGTGGACCCTGTTTGTTTGGATGAGAAAAGGGATGATGAAAGGAGATAATAGCAGAGTAAAGGAAACAAAGAGAGAGACCCAGACAGGAACATGGCAGAATACTGAAAAGGAGTGAGATAAGATGACGGGTGATGTAGAGAAAGAGCTCAAACCTCAGCGTGCTTACTCAGCATAACAACCACAACCCGGCCCCTCATGCAAGACTGTCTTTCTTCCTCCATCTTGCATCCAGGCAGGAACAATAAGGAGCAAAAACAAACAAGCTCCTCAAACTAAAATAGGCAGCAGCCTGGAGCTTGCTGTGAGGCTCTGGCTGAACAGAGGAAAACAAGCTGAGAGGAGAGAAAGCAGAGAGACAGAGACAGAGAGACGGAGAGAGCGTGTACAGGCCCGGAGCAGATTCTGTTGTTGCCATAGAAACAGCCCGGTTGGGGTGATCGGGGGCACGGGGAGGGTGATGATGATGGGATGCTACTGCTGCTGATGCTGGATCAGGATACAAAAGGGATGCAGCTAAAACTGATGGTGCTACATACATGTGTAAAACAGACTGTGGTGACTTCAGCATGCTTCAGTTTGCTGTGAAGCGTCCTAAAAATTAAGGATTTGAAATATTTTTGAGATTTGTTTTATCTGATTTGTTCTCCCCTAGCGTCGACTGTTCTACTCTAGTTTACAACGACATCTTTGCCATTGCTAACGTTTTTCTGCACTTGCCCAGAGCTAGCTCCTGTCTCAACCTTTGATATATTAAACAAGCGCACATGGTCCAAAGTTCTGTGGCTGTACACCTCTTTAAAGTTGACTAAATGCAGGTGCACCTTGACTACTGGCAGAAGGCAGAAGAACAACATCAACTGGTCAATTTCTATGTTTTCTTTTAAGCTCATTGGGAATTTTTCTACAGTTCCGCCAAAGTCCTTTCAGCAGTGGGTCATCATTAAAAGCATGAAAACCATGAACCACCAGGCACAACACGCCGAGGGCATTTCATTCAGAGCCTATGTCAAACCACAGAAAGTATGAAGCAAACATAACCTTGCCCTCCACAATCTGATCATTTGTCTTGTTGTCTTATATATTTGATTAAAATATTAATCATAAACTATTCAATATGTGAATTCAATATTAAAGTGATTGTTAGTTACAGGTCTGGATGTGTAACATGACTGCAACTTTGTTTTCTAAGTAGAGAGGAATGAGGAAATCCCAGAGCTACGAACATTTTCCCCTCGATTGTCAAGTAGAATAAAGTCACAGAAATCATATACAGACCCAACAGGTTTTACTGTCTCTCTTTTTACAGCTGATAACAAGATACTGAATATGTGCCAATAAAACAAAGATGGGGAAGTAACTTTATCTTCGTAAAACAGATAATCCATGAGGAGATATTCATAGGCCCTTCATACAAAACCACAAGGTATGGGCCAGCTCAATAACGCCATATCAGACATCAGGCAGGGAGGCAAACACAAAGAGAGCAACTGGAGGGCAACCAGCGCTGATGTAATACCATCCAGGTTATTCATTAACTCACTGCATAACGTCACCTGTGGCCAGAGCCTTGAGTAAGGCTGACATAAAGCTGGCTCTTAGTTTCATACAATAAGAGACATAAGTTGTTTGTTTGGATCACAAACAATTACATCATCAGAGAGTCTCAAGCCCTTTACTCAGGAACCCAACGTTTGCTTCTGTGTGTATACACACTGTCTCTAGGGGATGTTTGTGTCGATTACACTTCAAAAATCGACCAAAGCGTAACACCCTGCAACCAGTGAGACCAAGTTTAGGCTGTTGGAGGATTACAGAATGGCAAATAAATACTGGGCAAGTTACAAACAAAAGTTTGAGATCATGTTTGAGTACTCTGGCAAGCCTTGAAAATAGTGCTGGATATTAGATAGCTTGTCTGATAAGACTGTTTCTAAACACTTTCCTGGGAGGTTTCATTAGAGTACATTAGCTGATTTGAAGAATTATGAATTAAATGATTTTTTTAAAATAAGAGTATATAACCAGGAGTGTAGGGCTGCAACTATGCGATTTTCTTCTTGACAAATTGATTAATCTCTGGGTCTATAAAATGTCAGTAAATAGTGAAGACATATGTCACAGTTTCCTAAAGTACAAGCCAGAATCTTATATTTAATTTACTATCACATCAGGAAAATAAATCCTAAGAAGTGAGTAAACAGAGCACAGGGATCTTTACATTTCCACTTGAAAAGACTATTCTAACTGATTTCTGTCAACTGACTTACCTTTGGATAGTTGTTGCTCTACTCCAGTGTTGTGATTTCCTAAATTAAAATTAAACCATGATCCTGATGTCTACAACTGTTATCTTCTACTGTCACATCTCAAGTTAAAGTCATTGCTTCTACAGCTGCAATAACCTGATAAGAAAATCCCATTCCGGTGTTTGTCACACTGAAACTCATTTTAAATGTGTCACATATTTATGTATGTCTACTACATTTGATTGACTGAAATACTTTTGTGCAGCTGTGTGTAAATAATATATGTCCCCATAACATGTAAGCCTTGAAAAATTGATTCCTGGTTGGCCTTGGCTGAGCAGAAGCGTCATTATAGTGTAAACATAATCAGGTAAGTCTTCTGGTGTCCTCTAATCAATACTCTCCCAGTTCTGCTGCTGCAAATTGCGGGCTCATATAACAAACCGGGACTACCCCGGGCATCATATCATAACAATAACCACGGCGTGGATACTGGTGCCAATAAAAACGAGTAGGATATCACACTGGATTATCATTGCGCAATAAAAACATAAATGAGCGAAATTTTCTCTCAAACTTTGCATGTGTTATTTAGACCAATACAGAGATGCGGTGCACAAAGACATATATGGGACACTGTGGCCTGTTTGATAACGTTAATAACAATGATGGAGGGTGAACGCTCGAAGCGCACTATAATAAACCGACCTAGATTAGAAATAAGAATAGCACACAATGCGGACATAGAGCATTGCCTCTACAAACTGTGCAGATTTAGCATCTAGTAATGCAGCTACACATTTATTAAAAGGTTGACTGTGCTGTTGTCTGAATGGGAAACCTGGCTGCCTGTGTTGTTATGACGCGTGGATATGTCCGCATGCAAAAAAACCGACCACAAGCTCTGTCTCACAAGCTCTGTGATAATTAAACAGCAGAAGCGTGGAAATGTAACAAAAAATAAAGAAAAACACACAGAGTCTACCTACCTTGCGTTTAAAACATCAGATATCTGTCGGAAATAAGATAAACGCTAATAACTTCAGCGTGGTTAAATTCCCATCATAAGAGGCGCGCATATTGGAGGGGGCGCGCACCGACAAAATCTGCAGCAATGGAGGGAGGGGGGGTTTGCTAACGTGTGCTAGCTCTGTGGATAGCAACGCACTTAATAACAGCAAGTCTCGTTTCGACTAACACACACACACACGCACACACACACTCACTCACCTCTGGTCCACGCGGCTCCTGTGTCCTGTGTAGTTTGTCAACTGACCTCCATGTGTGAAGGGGACAGCGGTGGGGTCGTCATGGGGCTGGCCGGTGTTTACCTGGCGGTGTCGCAGGGGACGGTGCAGCTGACAGCGGGTGACAGCGCCGGGAACAAGCGAGACATGAAAGCGCAGTGGAGCGGCTGCTTCAGTCGTTAAACTGACCGGGATAGGTGGTCGACTTGTGAAAGGATAGATTAGCGTTTTCTCTGCTAGGTTAGTGTGTGTGTGTATGTGTGTAAGTGTATGAGAGAGAGTGTGTGTGTGTGTATGTGTGTGTGTTGGGGAGGGGGGGGGCAGTTAGTTACAGAAGGTGCACTTTAGCACTTTCATGAACTAAAGCGATGAGGTCATGGTTCAGTTGGGAGAGGGGGGGGTGAGGTTGACGTCACCCCCAGCCAATCAGCGCAGGCGGCTCAGGGGTTGGGTGACGTCAGGGTCTGGTCCGCGGATTAAAGGGACAGTCCGGCCTTTTTTCTTTTTTTTTTTTTTTTTTTTTAACTAAAGCTGCTCACGAAGAGTGCGGAGTGCAGACACTGGGCTGTCATAATACAGGAAGCAGTGACAGTGACGCAGATATCAACACAAGGACAAAATAAACACGGAAAAAAAATGAGGGCGAAACATTTTACTGTCATTAGTAAATAAAATGTTACTTGGAATTATGACTTTAAAGTGGCTGTATTAAGTTTAAGTGCATTCACATATTCTATGTAGCAACCACCACCAGAAAAATCTGGTTTGCACACAAATATTGTAATAAAACCTTGATGATGCCTATATAAAATATATAGTCTAATAAAAGTCACTTTTCAGAGACCTCAGCTATAGGCCTACAAATCTCCTATTTTTCGAGATTTGTTGAGAGTTTGTTTTTCTAATTTTAAAGTATTGCTCAAAAAAGTATTTTTTGAGCATTCATTTTATAATAATTACATGCAAGTACAGGTATTGAATTTTATCATTAGTATTATTTTTAACCCCATGTTCTCTCTATCAAGCAACCTCACACAACATTTTATTTGCTCCTAAAGCATGTTCCAGTTTCCTTCATGGCTCTGAATAGTGATTTACACTATGCTGTCCTTCTCTGTAGAAATTGCAGAATTTTCTGTTTGGTAAAAAAAGAAAAATTAGCATGTGAGTTTTTAATAGTTCATAATTTTATCAAAATCATATTCGATTTTGTTACATTTAATCTAAATGAATGAATAATGTATTTTGGGTTTGTTATTATTTATTATTTTCGAAAATACAAACGTATCAGAATGCAGTTAGTGTACATTCATCCCTCATCTTTCTTAGAAGTACCTCAGCCAAGCCATAAAAATAAGAGGACATAAAACAATGAATTTGATTGATGATAATTACTATCAGCACTTGAGGCACAAGTAGTTTTGTCTCTCTTTGGCAGAGTGCTTCTACACTCCCAGATGGTCACCCCCAAAATATCTCCAGAATTAAACGTAGCATTATATAAACTTTAGTAACAAAACACAATTTGTGCGATTCTACATTTAAGCTGTAAAGGAAAATAAGAGGTTCAAAGGGTTGCCAAGATTCTGATAAAATATTAGTTAATGGTTGCCTGTTTTAGAAAGACTATGAATTTACCAGCTACAAATCTCAATATGTAGATAACTGATACAATTTATTGATATTAGAGAACGAAATATAACAAGTATAAAATAAATTCTATGTTAGCAGACATAAACACAGTGTGGTATTACATTGTTTCCACCCACTGGGGGAAAACAGTAGTAATAAGTAAATGTTTCAATTCAGTTTCATGAATTCTCTGTTGTTTGATTGAAAGCCTTTGTTCTGTTGCTGTGCCATCTAAATGTGAGTGAGCAGATGAATGGAGGGTGATAGAGCTTCTGGCAATATGTACAATAACATTGTGTATACTGACACCTAGTGGCACAGACATATACCTGCACTCTGAAACTAACGCATTTTTAATATAATTGACTGCAGTTTTAAATGTGTACATTTCTGTGGTTTGTTTAAAGTACTTCTCACACAAATTAGTCATACCTTTCATATATCAGAGGGAGATACTGGGCAGCAAGAAGCAGCAAGACAGGTTCATGAAAATCTACCTTTATTTGGATGCAAAAACCCACAACTTAAAGTGATACTGTAGCAGAGGAGAGGAATACTGGTTGCTGGTTGGTTGTATGCCTGACTGTTTGGCTATTTCGTCATCCCCATTTTGATCATCAGAATAGGACCAGGTAAGCACTGAAAACAAGCAAAGTAAAAGCTTTTCAGTCAAGTTCACGGGACATTATCAGAGGATTATGCCAATAAAATGACAGATTGTAGCTTTTTTTTATCAATCCCAGCCCCGTTTTCCTGTAAAAGATCATTTTGGCAGTTTAATTTGCTAGGTGATTTGATGTTCATAAATTGGTCCAAGCCCACACAGTTAGGTCCATCCTCTGATAATGTTCACGGCTGCTGATCTCATGGAGTATTCAAGATAAAAGTTGTTTGAGTTTGATTTTTATTACATAGAAAACTGTCTTTACTGTTTTAGCTGCCTTACATATAGCAATTATTTTTCGTGTTGTCAGCTGAGAGTGGCCTATAGAGTCACAGGTGGAATAGAGTGGGGACTGCGTAAAAACTCAGTCTGAGGTAAAATTCTCCAAGAAAACGATAAAAACATCCACAGAAAGCAAAGCATATTAAAGCAAAGCCTAAAGGCATAAAGTAATAATACTGAAGACTGAACATAATCTATTTTTTTCTGTACTGTAAGGTAACTTAGGTAGTTGTCACATTTTGTTCTGTCAAATCTTGCAATATACAGTAAACCGATGGTTTGATCCACAGTATGAGCTACATTCCATCATGGTGTAAACGGAAATATACACAAGGCATCTACTCGAAAGGATTGTATCAAAATGTTCTAAAAATATCTCTGGTTGGTTTCACAAAAGCAAACTGTATCAAAAGCATTGGCCGAAAGCAAGCAATATAATAGGCTTAAACCCTTTTACACAACAAAAAGCAGGACAACCAATCACGTCGCTTTGATTGTGGACCTATGGGAGTCCCATACAGCACATGCAATCCATTAAACTCAACACAATCAAAACACAATACAGAAAAAAAGAACTTTTACAGCTGAACATCAGAGAGACAACCTTAGTTGGTCTATTGTGCTTCATACAGATTAGGCCTGGCCTGTCTATACAACAATCATGGGCTTCTTACTTCACAGATGTGTTCAAGCTACTATTGAAAGCAGAGGCATCACAGAGCTGTCTCTGTGGGCAACAAGCTTCAGGATAGGAATGGGACGTTGACAGGAGTGGCTGTATGTGATCATCCTTCAACAATTTATGGTACAGTTATTTATTTCCTCTGCACTACCCCCGTGTGTGTGTCTGGAAATATTGGGACACGTACATATCAGATTCTCCAGAGCTCTTCATTGATATTTCTGACAGTCCAATTCTATTTCTGGCCTCAGTCGCCTCCATCTTGCTGGCTCTGTGACACCTCTGAGTGTACGTCTATGTGGCCTTAATGCAGGAGTTGTTTACTGTAAACATCATGGGCCATGAGAACTGCACAGGCAGCATGGTAAAAATGTAATACTGTAGATTGCACAGAAATCCTAATTAGTTAATTAATAACCTAATTGTTATACATTCCTATGTTCCATAACATTGCACATGCCTTTAATGAACACTTAGCACCATGCAACCTGAAGATGAGGTGGTTCCTGAATACATCAAAAGTTGAAACAGGCCTTCTATTATGTTATGGGGGGGGGGGGGGGTACATTAAAAGTGACAGTCAAAGAGAAAAAAAGCTAGTTGTTAGTTAACTTTTATATCTATATAGTGTAAAATATTAGGCTGGCATTTGATCATTTCTGTTGATTTAAATTATGCTGGCACTTATACTGTAAAAGGCCCTTATTGTTTACACTAACTTTGGGGGACTTGCAGTTCCTCCTTAACCTTTTCATAACTGTACATACATTGTGTGACTGAAGGGGTTATGTTAGCACTCAGTGAGTCCTTGATTTAGACTTGTGTACAGTAATGCGATAAAAACCTCAGCAGTGCAAATGAAATGATGTCAGGAGTGCGGATTTTGATTATTTCAGGCTTGACTGTTGCGACTCTCCAGGACTGTGTGGATCAAAGATTTTTAGGGGCGACTCAAATCCCACCTTCCTAGGTTTGTTCTGCTCAAAGACGTAGAATAAGCACAGGTTTCATGTCAACCATTCAGTCCTGTCTGAGAGAGCCTGTCTTAGGTGAAGAGATTAACATGGGTTGACCTTGTTAAAGGGTGAGATTGAAATTATGCTAGGTACAGTGGTGCATACCACCAGAGGCGGTACAGTGTACAGTGGTGTGTCTCGGTCTGGGTGTGGCTGTAGTGCTCACTCTACTCCTCAGCAGTGTGAGACAGCTGCTTCTCATACAGGCTGAGGACATGATGTACGAACTGGTACTGCTCGCACGTCTGGATCATCCCACCCCTAGAAAGACAGACACAATTAATTTAGAGAAGATAATTATCTGCATTTTTCATCTAGCCACATGTAAGATTTACGTTTAAAAATGTTCCAGCATTTTGGTACACAAGGTGAATCCACAGCCATGTGACAGCTCTGTGAGACAGTACAGTACTGTACAGCACAGCAATATTTAGAGCAAAATGCTAATGCCAGCATGTTAACATGCTCACAATGACAATGCTAACATGCTGACATTAGCATTTATAACTTTACCATCATAGTGTAGTGCATTAGCACACTAATAATTGCTAGTTAGCACTAAACACAAAGCTGAGGCTTCTGGGAATGTTTGCAAATATTTGGTTCAACGTATTACATTATTTAATTGTAGTGCTACATAAAAAGTCAGGGGATTAACAAATAGTTTACAATTCTCATGTTAAGGAATGAAAATGTATATACCAAATATCATGCCAATCCATCTAATAGTTTAACGTCATACATACATCACCTGATTAATGTGCAAAATTTTGTGCCAGTCCACCTGATTGTTGTTGTTGTTGTTTCAGTCTGGACCAAAATGATGGACCAGACTGACATTGCTGTCCTTTGAGCTATGCTGGTAGAATGGATTTACATTTGATAGAATTTACATTCTTCAACATTTTTGACTTGTGAAACTCAGGTGCAGTTAGTAAAACTGATTATGGCTGCGTTCCATTCAGATGTGCCACTGTCAGAGCCAAGCACTTATGTATGCTGGCCAACTGGGATGGCACACTTGAATGGAAACAAGACATCATTAGTGTTATTATTTACACCTGTGCTTTTCTTGCTAAGACGAAATGTCTTCTGTGAGCAAGGTGTTTTGTAACACACAAAGCATTTTTGGTCAAAATTGTCCTAATCAGTACTGAAAATTAACATAAAATTAAATTGTATGGCTTATATATTATTTTGGTATGAAAGTGCGAAATAATGGATTTAGACTTTTTGGAAGACAGTGTGATGACTTTAAGTACCATAACACACTGTTTGATTGGTGGGCGTACATTTCACAAAATATTAATTTAGGGATAAACCCTGCAGTTTCTTAAGTAGTACTAAAGATAGACATGAGCATGGACTAAGAATATCTCACCTGTCCAGACGGAGCTGGCAGGTGGTTCTCAGGATGTCAACCACACCCTCAGTCCTCAGCTGCTTGCACAGGATGGAAGTGGCAATGAAGCAGCCAGTTCGACCAATTCCAGCACTGCCGGCAAAAAAGTTGGAGGGTGGAGGAAGAGAAAATGAATGGATCAGTATATTGATTAGCAGTTATCTCACTAACTCAATAAATGCCTCATCTCTGGGGAAATGCTATGCTTATAGAAAGAGTGCCAAGTTGATTCTGTTGGTACAATAGTAAAAACAGCAGTTGAAGAGATTATTCTACTATGAGAAATTGTCTATGTTTGTTTATGGATGTATTCCATCAGCTATTATTATAGGCCTATTATATTCTCCTTAAAGTTGTACCTGCAGTGCACAATTATGGGGCCACTGGAAGGTGGAGCTTCCTCTCTGGCTCTTTCGACTTCCTGTACGAGTTCCAGAAGAGGTGGGGCTTTGTCTGGAGTCTTCTGATCAGGCCATGAGGTGTACCAGTACTGCTGCAAACTTCGCTCCTCATCCCCACACTGGTTCACACAGACACATCAACACACACAGACAGGTACACAGGCATGAAATACGGATGTGATCATATTTACATGCTAACATTTGCACACATGGTGAGGATTTTTGATCAGCCTGTTGCTCTGCATTTGTATCTAAATTGTGTTACCTTGGTGTTTGTTGCTACGACAACAATGAACGCAGAGCAAGATGGCAAAAAAAAAGAGAGGGTTATAAAAAAAAAGAGCTTACCACATTGTCTGTTCTCCCTTGCCTATACTGTAGCCTTCATAATGAAATCCAGCAGTTTCATCTATTCCCTGAGTGTTTCTGTCAGTCTGGCAACAGTTATTAATCAACAACTCAAAGGACTGAATTTGAATAAACAACAAGCTTTTAACTCAGAGTACAGTTGTATAATGATCCCCTGGTAATCAGATGCTAGCTCCATTTACTGAATTATCATGTTTGGCCTGCTAAGTGCCAATGCCACCATGACCCCAAATTAAATATAAAGCACCTATCATGAACACATACATGGAATGGAAAAATATGGCCACATCAGCGCATTACGTAAACCTTAACCCAACACACATATCTGTTATCAGTCCGCGAAATGATGAAAGAGTAAGATGAAAACATTCACTCTGTCAAAATGCAAGTCTATGGTTGGTAAATTGAGAACATAAGATCACAATATAAAGCCATGGTAGACCAGTCTACACTACAAGATGTTTGTATTACATGGTTTAGCATTAATCTTGAAATCAGAAAAAAAAAAAATTAAGTCAAACTCAGCCAGTGGTATTCATGGTTTGGTTCACTGAAATGCAAATAAAACATTTCTCATTTACATCTAGTAGTAGATAATCCACATCTTTTGAAAAATTAAACAGTAACTTGTCTTTCCAAAATTGGTGTATTTGTTGCTTTGGACAATGCACAAAACACACTCTGTTTGAATTGGTACTATATCATCAGTAGAGAGAAGTTCAGAAGAAGACATTGTTTATGAAGAAAAATCTGTCTTCAAAAAAAAGTTGGTTTATTGTTGATTTAAGTCATATTGTGCACAGTATTTTTCTTTATTGTGTGACACAAGAACAGTCTTTCTGTGTCCTACCTTCAATTTGAAGACCCTCAGACTGTAGTCATCCTCCTGAGTTACTGTGACAACGGTGATCTCGATGCCCTCGTGGGTCACAGTGTCCTCAGGCCAGTACTCTGCACATTTCTGCACAGTGGACACAAACACACAAAATTACCCAATCAAATATCTTTCCATTTAGCCATTAATCGTCTATAATAATCTATAATCATCATCATCATCATCAAACATTTCTCCACGCTGACCTCGTTCTTCTCCTCTAGGTTGGTGATCATTACTATGATAGGACTTCTCTCCTGCCACACCATCCTCCAGAAGTCTCCAACTGTGTTCACGGTGGGACCCTGGGTGGCAATGTATGCACATTCCTCACCCCCATATCCCTGTACATACACACACATAAGCACTGTCTTGTCTGTTTTCAATTATTGTTTTCAGTAGTTGTGAGCAGCAGACACTCAGAATATGAGGTCACATCCACAGAGAGCAAATAATATTAGTACATCTCAAAGCAAGTTTTTGCTCACCAATAAACATTTGTACTTACTTTTAGATAATTAGCATTGATGTAGGTACTGAGGAAATCATCTTCATCCTGTGACTTCAAGATCACTCTACTGTGCGTGTCTGAAGGTACACAGTGTGAGATTAACATGAAAGAGAGAGAGAGAGAGAGAGAGAGAGAGAGAGAGGGAAAAAAAAGTTGTAACTTTAGACAATAAAAGCTGGATATAAAATATATGTATTAAACCTTACAGTTCTGTTTTATCACAGTGTTGGTTCATTGTCTTTTTGTGTGTTGTGTCAGTATGAGTATCAATATTCTGGTGTACAGACAACTTTTTCCAAACACATCTGAGCTAAATAGTTGTTGAGTATATGAAATGATTAAATAGTAAATATTATTATAAGCAAAAAGACCAAAAGACAATTTATAACTTCATAATCTCATTTTTTGTGACTGTCAAAAAAAATGTTGCAGCTATACTCACTGGGTAAGATGGTTTTGTAGCGGTTCTTTCTCACCAGCCCTGGATAGTTGTACTCCTTAGGGTCCACAAAGTTCATGGGAGTTTCCTGCCAATGGACACAGAACAATAGATGCTGTAGATGCAACAACAATCAACTAATGCAGAAGTGGAGAGACAGAGTACAAGCTGTGCCCTCAACAACCCAACAAAACAGTAAGAAAATAAACATCCAAGATATTAAGTCATCCACTACCGTTCATACTGAAATGATCTTCTGGTACATGCTAACTGTACGTGATTGAAAGGCTATGGACTACTTGCGTATGATCTTGAACACACATCTTTTTGCCCAGCAGACACTGGAATCCTCTGTGGGTTTTCGTACGCAAATATGCCAGTATCTCTCCTGCATTCGCCCACTAACAGACAGCGGAAAAGCTTACGGGTGTGTGCAGGGCTCCACTGGGTGTTTGTGTGTGTGTGTGTGTGTGGGTGTGTGCATTTTTGTCTGTGTTTATGTGTATGTCTGTGTGTATGTCAGTGCTCGTCTTTTCCGGTAAGTCTCTGTTCATCTGTATCTGTTAATCTAAAGAGTGTAGGTGGGTGAGCTGTTGTTGCTGCGCTCACATAAAACTCAGCCTGCAGGCTCTGGTCATCCATGGCCCGTGTGTGTAGCATGGCAGGGGTCAGCATGTGTGTTCCTTGTCTGAGATACTCCTGGGCTGACTGGTCTCTTGGGGAGAGCTGGGCTCCATAGCCGTAGGGCTCTGTGCAGCCTGGTGTACACATGTCCAAGGTCAGCGAAACATTGGAGCCCCTCCTGTGTGATGCATATGGAATCAGACAAACACATACATACATATATGTATACCCATATGCTATGTGCAGAATAGATGTAGATTTAAATGGCATAAAAACATGAAAACAACATATGTCTGTTTGCAGATACATATTCAAATATAAATGCAAACGAATACACATTAATACTCTCAGTCTAACCTTTCCTGAAGCCCCACAGGTGTGACAGAGAGAGTGGCGGCATCTCCCTCCGTCTTGGTGTCAATGCCCATCTCAAAGACTGGAGTCTGGGGCACGGGGTCCAGGTCCATCAGGTCCTCTTGGGCGTCTGTCCACTCTGACAGGGTAAAGGAGGGCTGGCGGCTCACAGATTGACGCCGATCACCAATGTCCCTTGATGCTGGCCCTGATGACCACAAGCCCGTACTGTAACGCCACTTACACATCATGTGGATGACCTGAGGAAAGATGAATGGAAGAAAGGAGGGAGTGAATGCCATTTTTTCCCTCATCAGCCATGCGTCCGTCAATCAGTCAATAAACAAATCAATCAGCTGAGTAACTAGGCAATCTGAAAATGATTGCTTTCAAAGACAGGTGGAGGTTCCATACAGAAACACAGTTATAAGTGCAATAATTTGGATTTATGTTGAACTATCACTTTCCTTTATGATAAATTACAATAAGCAGATATCCACCATAATGTCACATTCATTTAGCAATGACAGAACATTAGATTTCTAGCATGAAAAGGAGTTAAGGGTTTATCCAATGCTTTACCATAATAACACAGATGGCCACACCGATGCCTGCAGTGCCATGGACAATCCAATTGTGCTGTTTGTTTACCACCTCCCTCATCAGCACCATGGACTGTCCAGTACAAAGAGAGACAGAGAGAGGAAGAGGCAATTAGACACAGCCAAGAGTGGATACATCTCATCTTCAGGGTGTTTAAAAAAAAATTCAGTCTCCATTCAAAACCAACTGAAACACCACTTGGCGAGATCCAGGACTGACACTTACATCCATTCCAAAAATTGGGTGGCAGGGTAAGACAAAGCCCAGGTAGAAGTCAATGACCTGCAGGGCTTTATAGATGGAAGAGAGTAGTCCGTTTCCCTCCACGACAAAAAACACCCAGTACCCCTGGGATGAGAGAGAGAAGGCAGATTGTCAATGTGCTGTGCTCCATTCATTAATGCACTGATAATCAGGCAGCACTGTGGCCACTCTTGGGTGAAAAGCGAAGGAAGAAGAAAAGAAGATGGCCTATTATACAGACATAAAAAATATGTAAATTGACCACATGCATTTACAAGGATCTTTTTTAATTTTTCTTTTTTACATATGGTAATGCTGCACCTGTCCTTTTTTTCTTGAATGAATCAAACATTAAGTCAACAGAGAGTCTGATGGGAAAAGGAGATGAATACTAAAGAGGTGTCCAATTTAGCCACGGAAATGTGTTTTTCCAGGCAGAATAAAGTACACTTTGGACTAAAGCACTTTAGAGAATATGACAATGTAATTGATGCATATGAAAAGAAAATCTTTGTGAAAAAATAAGGGTCAAGAGAATACTGTGTGCTCTCATGTTTGGGTGTCATTTACATTGGTAATGTTGCAATTACACACTGTAGATTTTTCATTCTGGTCTTCATTATATGCTTAGCTGAAAAGCAAATCTTTTGCAGTGAGATCGTCTCAACTCTGATTTAGAGCACACATTAAAGTCTTAAGATGCAAGAAAAAAAAATCTACAGACATGTAAAGATTTTGTCCAGATTTTATATCATTATTTTAATGTCCAATTGACATCCATTCACTTACCGTGACTTGGGATACAACAAAGAGTGCAGCCCAGCAGTGGAACTCAATCACTAGCGCGTACACCTTGTGCAGAAACACCTCCTCCCCTTGTGGGTTTTGGGCCACTGTGGGTCCATCTTTACATTCTGGGAGCCCATATTTTTTAGGGGCTCCGTCACCTATTTTGTCAGTCTTTGTGGGCTCATCCAGCCAGACAGGGTCCTCATCAGGCCTCAGGAAGATGGAGTCCTCGGTATGGGAACGGGTGGAGCTGCTCAGCCGGCGGGTCATTATCCCCCTGTTGAAATTAGGCTCCTGTGTGTTAAAGGTATTTGACACATTAATCCTCTGTGATCACACGGCCTACACAGCTGGTTTCTTAGATATTGTGTGTTTTCTTTGTACACTGTCTGAATATGTAACAAAATTAGGGGCTGTGTGTGAACTCCAGGACAACAATTGTTATCATTGTCATTATTAAATAAAATGAATAGTTAGTGTTGTATCTTCAACCCTTTGTTAGCATTTGTTCTCTTTTTAGCTTTTCTTTCATGGTTTATGAGACTTTTAACAAGTTTTGAGTTTAAAGAAACATGTGAATGACAATTAAAATGCAGACGTACTTCAGACTTCACAAAATAAACACATTTCTCTTTATGTGGCCATTAAAATGTTTTGGTAATCACATTTTCATGTTTTTTCTTTTTTTGGTCTTTGCTGCTTTTCTAATTCACGTGCAAAGCAGCAGAGACGTCAACAGAACTACATATTGATTTCCAGTTCAATGACGCGCTCTCTGTGTTTGTCAGGTTGCGAGTGTGTGTGTCTGATTGTGTGTTTTTAAATGACAGGGGGTTGTATTTATTCCACAGGCCTATTCAGATGTATAGCTAAGCGGCTTGGAGTGGCTCTCATCTCCGGATCCTCTTGTCTCCCTCAGATTGGACACTATTGTGTGTGTGTGTGTGAGTGTGTGTGTGTATGTGTGTATGTGTGTGTGTGTGTGTGTGTGTGCGTGTTTGTGAGAGAGAGAGGGAGAGAGAGAGAGAGAGAGAGAGAGAGAGGCTCTATTGTGGAGAGATGAGTCAGGGGTAACGTGTTTACAGCCTGGTCCGTTGCCTTGGCAACAGAGTGGCTCTCATCCCTCTCATCCGTCCTGAGCATTATCATCTACTGACAACACATGCGCGCGCACACACACACACACACACACACACATACACACACAGCCTCTCTGTATCAGTCACCAGTGTATTCAAAGCCCTTTTCCGCCCTGCTCTTTTGTCCTTCAACCATTAATAAAGGTGTTTTGTACATTTGGCTGATTACCGCCACGTGCTTTGTGTAGATGTGTGAATGCGGGGGCCTGTGGAAATGGTGGTGTACTGTTTGTGCACATAACACTTTTGTCTTACTGTGTTGCTGAGGTCTAAATTTGTCACACTTCAGTTTGGAACAAGTTTTCATCAATGACTACCAATCAGCAATGCACATGAAAATGTTTTTAATTTTTCATTCTGCTTCCTGGATTTTCAAAAAAAAGCAAAAGCAACTATACTGTTAACACCCAGCCAGTCACATGACCCACCTATGATAGATGGCAGGGAACTGGGGAGGGAGTCAGATCACATGATCAAGTAAAATCCTGTATCCTGTGGCAACCAGCCGTTGTCAGCCATTGTGTGGCAGAGTCAGATCTGAAGGACAGAAGATAACAACCAAACATCTCATGTCTTCAATATTCAAAATAAAAAATACAGGAGTAACGGTTACAGGTAATTAAAACACAACATAAATCATGCTCCAAAATATACCGTAGAGACACTTTATGACTCAAATTCAACTGGTCACACTGAGATAGAGATAGTAATCCAGTTTCATCTAAAGATGAATCAGAGTAGCACCCTTGTCAGCTCCCAGCTGTGCTTTCATGAGCGGAGGATGGTGATGTAAGGTGACACAGTAAACTGTCAATATTTCTTCCCCTCTCTTTCTTTTCATGCCTCTCTCCTACTCTCTCCCTCCCTAAGAGGCAGGGATGATTTGAGCCAGACTAACCAGACAACCTCAGAAAAACATTCAGATTGCACCAGTCGAATCAGTATGCATGAAGTCAAGCCTTCTCTTCTCTGCTCTCCTCTGCTCTCCTCTGCTCTCTGCCCCCCCCCCCCCTTTCCTTCTGTGCCACTGGACCCTGTTGAACGGATAGGGTGAGTTCAGCGGAATATGAGACCACACCAGTAGGAAGAGCTGTGTGTGTGTGTGTGTGCGTGTGTGTGTGTGTGTGTGTGTGTGTGTGTGTGTGTGTGTGTGTATAAAAGAGAGAAAGAGTGCAGGTGTTAAACAGAGGGGAGCTGCCTTGAGTCTTTTTCTATCTCTCGGCTTGCTGCGAAGGTGGTTTTGAAGTGATGACGCCAGTTAGCCTGGCCTGTAGTCATGACAACGTGCATACATACAATGTACACACACTTATGAAGTATACAGACACACACAAACACACATATATAATGTTGTATAAGAGACACGGAGAAAGTTCACAGAGCTTCCGCTTTTAAACAATAAATGAACAGGTGAGTGGCTGGAGGGATGAATGGGAGGAAAGCAGCTCTTTTTTGTGTGAAGGTTGTCTGAAGCAATGACGCAGTGAGGTTGGCGTTTTGGTAACTGTGGCAACCAACATACTGTAGCGTGTACACACACACACGCATGCACACACACAGACGCACCACACACACACACACACACACACACACACACAGACACACACACACACACACACACACATAGAATGGCAGACACACTGCATGTGAAAATGAAAAATACAAACATACATCTGAAGTGGGAGAACAGTGACAATATTCATGTTTGTGTAACAATTCTGCCTCTCTTTGCTTTTGTTCTTTGAGGTCAATGTCTTTCTTTCTTTTTGAGTCACTTGCTTTGGCTGCTGAGGGTTTGATTGCTTGGTGAATTGTTAAGTACATTTAACCAGGTCCATAGCCAGGTTTTTAGAGATACTGAAGTTATGAATCTGAGTCTGAGTCCCCCACACCTATCCACCCAGCCACTGCCAGGAAAATGATCAAATGTGATTATTACTCTACTATTAGTTATTACTGTAACATCAAAGTTTCCTAAAATCCTCAAATTGCCAGATAAAAAACAGAGGACATGTTTCCTCAATGGCATCAATGACCCTTAACAAAACCCCCTTGACAGTCATTCTCTTTTCTTTCTTTTTTAAAATTATCTTATTTCACACTTTCTGTGATATTGATTGAAGCTATATGATGTAAATGAGTGAAATATTCAAATCTAAGACTCAATGTCTTTTTATATGCCTGCACTATCACATTAAAATGAAATATTACAGACGTGTAGTGCATCATTGTACACACATTTCCCAAAACTTCTTCTTGAAATAAAATTATGTGAGTTTGAATAATGAATGGCTTAGTTTGTTTGTTTGATTGTCCCATCTGAAGGCCACTGCTTGTTAAGAGTTAAGTGATAAAAAAACAAAAACTGGCTCACACTGTTCATGAAGATGTAATTCAAATATCAGAGAGTGATACTGTATATAATGACAAACTGCAGTAACAGGCTGAGTATTATTGTAGAGGGGGTAATAAAACCTATAGGAAACTTCGACATTATAAATCACATTACAATTTAAACTCAGTCTCCTGGCAGGAATGTACAACCAGGCCAGGTGGATTCATGGCAGAGTGAAATCTGTCAGCTGATTCAGTCTCATTCCTCACTGAAGGTGAACTGTCTTTAGGTCCTTACAAACACCACCCCCTCAGTCTTCAAATAGAGTGCGTGCATAGTGTTTCCATTGATCAGCGTCCATTCAAAGCACCCAACGTCCACCTGCGTCTAAATGGAGCCATAAACTCAGCCCGTGGCCTCTGTCCCAGGAGAATCACAGGACCAGGAATGACTGTGTGCTGACAGTTGTGTAAAGCTCTTTCCTGCAATCAGGAACAAGGGGAATTAATGTAATCTAAATTTTTTTTCTTTTAGTGACAGCTGGCTCATGTTTTAATGGATATTCCTGATTATCCCAGCTTCCCCATCTGGAAAATAATGGCGGCGCAACAGCATGTCCAAATCTGCTTTCTTACTCTATTCAAAAAAAAAAGTTGAACAGTTGTTTTGCAAACCCTGATGCGTAGTTGTACCTTCTTTTTCCCCGCTTTTACAGTTCAGCAGCATTTCCTGTTTTCCGGTTGAATCAAAGTGCGTGAAGAGTGAGGTATCAACCATGTCGTTGAAGTGCTCATGTGGCAGAGACGGGTAAGAGGAAGCTGTTACTGAAAGTGATGATGGGATGGAAATGTGAGATAAAGTAACGAGGGCCAAGACCTGCTTCATCAACCTTTCTCTGTCTCTCTCTCTCTCTCTCTCTCTCTCTCTCTCTCTCTCTCTCTCTCTCACACACACACACACACACACACACACACACACACACACACACACGCACACAAACACACACACACACACACGATCTTGACATTAATACAAACACAAGCTCACAATGACCTTACAATGAAATACACAGCAACCCTGCACCTTCCTCCTGTATATCACATAGGTTATCAGTCAGCTCTATTGTTTACATACACTCCTACAATCGCTCTCAGCAGCTCCAGGGGCATTTCAAAGAGACATCTTATTAACACACATATAAACTTACAATTCAGCCTAAGCTATACTGTATGAATAATTGAAATGTGCTGCATAGCGAATTGATTTACAGGTTGCTGGAGATAAATCTGGATTCCCGGTGATAAATCTGGATTCCCGGTGACAAAGGATTGTATTACATGATTGCACTGCATCACAACATCATTGCAGGAATGGCATTCTCTGGCAGTCATTCATACTAAGAAAAAACACCATTCATATCACGTACTGTACATAGCTACGGTGAGCTAGAGCGACCACACAGTGCAGAACTAGATGGATTAGTAATGAATCACCCGGGGAGGTGGACTGTTGCATCTCTCTCTGGTAACTCCCACATTGTCACATAGACATGATACAACATGGAGGAAATCAAGCTTTGAATAATAATAGACGAGAGAGAAAACACACAGTTACCAACCTGTTGTCTTATGATCAGTTTTGAAGAATGATCAGAAAATAAACATACACATAAAGAGGCTCTATCACAGGTCCCTACCTTTTTACAGCCAGGAAAGCGCAGCAGCCATATGAACTGTGGGGGATTTGCCGAGAAATTGGTATTCACCTCATGTCGCACAGCCACGGAGGGGTAGAGAGGGAGAGACAGAGGGAGGAGAGGAGGGCTGGAGCAGTCACTCATCCACAACCTAAAGTCTGGTTAGGATAAGTATTCTTACCTGACTGAGTCTGTCTTCACATCGCCATCTGCTGCTTCGCTCCCTCTGAGCCAAAGACCAGGAGCCAAACACCAAGAACCACGTCAATCTCTTTACTGCTCCTCCGTCTGAAAGTAGAAGGATTGTGCTTGCATGGAAGGAAGAAGACAGACCGACAGCAAGAGAGGCAAGAGGACACGTGAGGTTAGGAGAAGCAGAATCTACGAATGTGGGTTTTTGTGTCTGTGTGTGAAAGAGAAGAGAGAGAGGGAGAGAGAGAGAGAGAGAGAGATAGAGAGATAGAGAGAGAGGGAGAAAGAGAGAGAGAGCGAGAGAGAGAGAGAGGGAGGAAGGGAGAGAGGGAGCGAGAGCGAGAGAGAGGCATAAAAGTCTGATGGGTTTTTCTTTTGTTTGTATCCTGGAGGAGAGAGAGATCCACAGGCGGCAGCTTCGTCTAGGTATATGCAGCAAGAGGCTGTATGGTAGCCGTGGCAACAGAGCCAGAATGAGGGAGAGCGAGCGAGCTGGAGAGCAAGAGAGAGAGTCTCTGTGTGTGTGTGTGTGTGTGTGTGTGTGTGTGTGTGTGTGTGTGTATTTATCACATTGTGGGGACATGACTCTTTCACACAGTCACATAATGGGGACTCACCACCAAAACCTGGTTTCCACAATGTAAACCATTCAATTTTAGGATTTAAAGATAATGCAGTTTTTTATGAAAAGACCATCACCAACAATACATTTATTCCAATAACAAGTAAAGCCTGATATATGTAGCTACTATGCTGAGCCATTAAGCATCACTGTTGTTAAAAATGCACACAGTTGTACTGGGTGACATGTTACTTCATCACATTGAACAAGACCACTATTTATTGTGAGTTGACCCCACATACACCATCTTGCTGTCATAAATACTCACTGAAATTATATATTTGTGACTCCTTTTTGAATTTTCAGAAGGAACCAATGGTAGATCAGTTGGAAAGTATTTAGAGATGGACTGTTATAATTTGTTTGAATTTGTCTGGAATATGAAAAAACAATGAATATTGACAGCCCTATTCTTTAAGGTATGTTTCCATGAATTGATGTAAATCATTGCAATGTCCTCCTAAGTGATAAAAACACGTTTGTGTGTGTGTAAGGGGGGAGTCGGATCATAACACATCACTGAGCAGTGAGCGCCCCCCACTGTCACCTCCATTGCTTTCAAGCTGTAGGCTCTGCCACCCACTTCACTCACCCAATTCCTCACTCATTGCCATCTCCCCCCTCCTCCAGATCGGTTTGCGCTTATATTCTGGTCACCGTCATTTTTTGTCATCTCCATGCTCTCGTTTCTTTTGCTTATCCTCTCGCTCTCTCCCTCTCCCTCTCACTTCCTACGCCCTCCCCCCTACTCCCTCTCTGTTGCTCTCTCCTTACAACCTCCTGTCATTTCTTGTCTCTCCCCCCTTCAGTGTGTTGTACTCTCAGTCCCTCCTTCCTGTCCTGCCATATGGTAGCTCTCTGAACTGACCTGCAGAAAACAGGCACTGTCTCATGCAAATACTGGGGAGCACTAACACACGTATTGTGTAGCCTACATGATGAAAACCTTAAATGTGGGCCATGTTGAGGAGGTGGAAACAAACTAAACACGACCTTATGAAGTTGATATGGTGAACGCATTGGCAAACATGTTCTAATTTACACATATGGAGCAACATTAGCATTCACTTGCAGTCGTGTTTCTGTCCACCTGGTGAATTTAAGGCCAGCATTCACTTTCCCTGTAGTTCTGTTTTGCTTTCCATCATCTCCTGACAGAAATATCTGGCTATTTAGTGGCTAAATGCTCCGCTGTGTTCACCAGCTAGTAGCTAATTTTGCCTGTCTGTCGTTTGGGGCTGTCCGGGAGGCCTTTCAAAGTCTGTTCTGCATCTGAAAATACACTATTAGAGTGGTGGAGGTGATACTTGAACAGACAAAATCAACCATCCGATGGGCACTGTCACCCCTACCACGGCGTATTAGGGCCATATGTTAAAAATTAAAAAAAATTTTAAAAAATACAGGCCTGGAGATTAAAATCACAAATTTGCCAGAAATAAACTCAAATTTGCCAGAAAAAAAATCACAAATTTGCCAGAAGAAAAGCTTGGAAAAAAGGTGTTTTAATCTGCCAAGCAATCACCTCACTCTGCCACACTGGAGAGAAGTCATTTGTGCATTGATCTATTTGTACTTTTCAGTAGGGTTTAACAATAAGGAGATACTTGTGTAAATGAGCATTATACTTCAATAGGTTAAAAAATTAAAACACAGAGGCTGCGCTGTTTGAACAGGACGACCACACATTATTACTTTCTGATCACACGTCAATTGCTGCACATGCACATTCACTTCCGTTATACTCCTTCAAAATAAAGCCACATCGTCACTGTGTGAATGCTCAACTGGACCCTTAACCCTTATCTTAGGCCAGAAACACCATATCATCCTAAGCATCCGGACTTTGAAAAGACATTGCAAGAAACTGGGCCTGTTTCAGAAAAAGCCCCATACAATGTCAGAGAATATACAAATTTATTTCACATACATTTGAAGGAGTACTACGGAAGTGAGTGCATGTGCAGCAATTGACGTGTGATCAAAAAAGTAAAGTAATAGCTAATTGTGTGTTAAAGCAGTCGCCTCTGTGTTTTAAGTTTATTATAACCTATATAACGAGCGATTTCTCTCCAGTGTGGCAGAGTGTGGTGATTACTTGGCAGAATAAAACACCTTTTTTCAGAGTTTTTTTTCTAGCAAATTTGTTATTTTTTTTCTGGCAAATTGGTGAGTTTATTTCTGGCAAATTTGTTTTTTTTTTTTCTTGCAAATTTTAATAAACCGTCGCACACCCTACCTTGCCACTGAAAGTAGTTGACACAGAATGCGTCACTTCTGCCAAACAACACATGGTGGCGACAGAGCAACATTTCCTGCAGAGCCGTATAGAGAGAGTTCAGACCATTTAACAACAGGCGCCATGTTGTCACCATAACGTTCTATGGTTCTGAGTGCAATAAGTCGAAGTGGACATGCTATGTCTAAATAAAGTGCTTGTTTTCTCCAGTGACAGGTTCATGTATGTCATTATCATTGGCTCACAACATGCAAAGGATCCCTACAGAAGTACCTCCGTCCGTGTGTGTTTACCACAATTACTGTAGGCCTATACGCAACAAAAACGGCCAAATTACCATCAATGTTGTGTTTCAAATAAAAGTTAATTGAGAAAGGTTTGGAATGTAAACATATGTGTTTATAAATGAATATCTACTGGTACATTAAAAAAAAATAGAAAAGCGTTTTCCCCAGAATAGGACCCCCCAAAATAGACTGCGTCTTATACTACACCAGTTTTTATGGTAGCCTACTGTATATTATATTATATTGAGTTTGACAACCTGTGCGTGCACGTGCATGTTTTTGCATGTGTGTGTGTGTGTGTGTGTGTGTGTGTGTGAGAGAGAGAGAGAGAGAAATGACACTGAAAAAGTACAGTACAGACACTGTTTAGACTAGAGCCAGGGTAGTTATTTCCAGGTTGCTGGTTTATATTCACCAGACAGGTATTAGTGTGATATCAATATTCCATCTATCTATCTATTCAATATTCTCGTCCAACTACTTGTAAGGAAAAGAAAAATCTAATTTCCAAAAATGCTGAACTGGTCCTCCAATTTTTTTCCCAGTGTGTGAGTATTTTCTACTAACAGTTGTTTATTATTATCCAGCTGAGGTTTTGTGACACCTTATCCTATTGGGAAAAAAAGATACTGCAGTGGAAGCAGACAAACAGTAGCAGTAGCCTAACTGTCATTAGCTCTTTAAAAATCCATTTGTCGTTTTTCTTATTCATACCATTTTGGCTACATCTCGTCTTATCAAACAGACTCATTCTCTCTTTGTTTCCCTCCCCTCTTTCTTCAGTATTTATCACCCACTTCAGAGTCCTCTCCTCCCCATCCATATATCTCACCAACACATCGTTGCCCCCCCCCCCCTTCCCCCCTGGTGCAATCAACTAAATGAACTCCTCTGTCCTTCCTTATCTTGTCCTCCTCATCCCTTTTTAAAATGACCTCACCTGTACACAAACACACACCAACACGCACACACACATTTTATCCCATTCACCTACAAGGACACTGTCACACAGAGTAAATGGTGAGAGTGGAAGCATCGTCTAACCTAATTAATGATAAAGTTATAAAAGGCTGATGTCCCGTGGCCTTGAGCTGTCTGGCTTTACACAGAATCATCAAACTGTTACATCACTTCCTCATATTCTTTCACAGTGATACGCATTGACGCCACATTTTTCCAAAGCCTTTTTTAATATCGTGTTTGAATTGAAAGGCAAATGAATAGCTGTGAGAAAAGTAACTTCCTGGAAAACGAGAGTAAAAAGGCAGAAGGCATAAAGAACACATTGAATACAACAGTATCAACACTATCATACTGTTATTTGCCAAAAATATATATTTTTTTGAACAAACTAAAAAAATGTCAGTGTATATTCAAGAGATGGTGGAGGAGCAGCATTCCTCTGATTACAAAGGAAGGCATCTAGTGGTCCCAAGGCTCATTGTTGGTGTCTATAAATGACTAGTAGCCAGATGAGTCTGTCTAATTAATACACGCCTCTGGAGATCATCAGTGATATTTAGCTTGGTGAGTTTTATGTAACAAGCACACAAACTTTCCTGTCTGTTCCCAGACCGATGCCAATCTCAGATTTGACTGTGACTCATCATGTCACATCCAGATGAAAACAGTGGCTTCCAGCCTGCCTATCTGGAGCCATAAAAAACAGTCTAACACCGACAGACGGGCTAATCTCGCCACATATTTGCATCAGAGAGAATCAGGGAGCTGTAAAGTGTTCATTTGATGACCGCAGGCTGCTGCAGTCAGCTTGTTTCCCGTTGACTCACTGTGATACTACAAAAAGTTAGGTAAGTGGAGAAAAGATATTCTGAAATGCCAAATGAAATATACTGAGAAATATTCAGGTATATATTCAGGCACAACACAAATCACTGAAGGGAAAAAAGTATTAAATATCACTAATAAAGTCCTGATACTATACAGTACCATACAGATGAGTAGGATAATAAGATAATCAGGCAATGCACTGTGTATTTACAAATGAACACAAAACAATAAGGGCCTTAGGCAAAAAAAGATTTTGAAGAAGTTATTTGCCATCAGTTACATTATGGGAAATATATCATCCAGTGTTTCATAAGGACTAAAAGTCAAGATCCATAAATGTTGTCTTTAAAGTCTTTTATCTTTAATTTAACAGAGGCGCAATATTAAATTGCTAGAGTATCACTTTATTTAAAGGCTGAAAAAATAGTTCTTATATAAATGATGCAGTCTCAATAGTAGCTACTGCCACACTTTATTTGAGGGGTGTACCTAATAAAGAAGTATCAGTTGTTAGTTGAAGATTCGAGTGTTCAGTAGAAAGATTCTCACATATCTCTGAAGTAATTTAGACAGTTTTTAGACATCTGTGCTTACCGTTTCATAATCTATTACTGTTTTTTTTCTATTTTTTTCTAGATTAATTAATTTGAATTTAGTTCCTGATATTGTCCTCACACATTTCTTGGTAACTACTGTCAGTTTTGTGCACATTATGGTAAAATATTATCACCTACAGTAATATGATCATTTTCAGGCCTTGACTTGAGCTATGTGAACTATTCACAACACCTCCTATCAGTTCCTCTGCAGTTATATAAAATACTTTGACACCTCTCTGCCGCCTTAAGGCCAGAGAAAAGAGATGTGAACTTGACTTTGGCGGGCAAAAGTAATATATCTTGTACTATAATATAGTAAGTAGTATAGTTATAGCTTATTATCATATTAAAAGCATCATGCAAAGTCTAATTACACACTATTCTCAGAAAGACAACATACATCCTCTAGCCCTTTAATGTCCTCACCAAGACAAAAGATATAGAAACATATTTTCTTTGCATTTTTTATGTAGTTGGGTCAATAATAACTACAATCAATTGCTTTTTTTTAAACAGACCCCGTAGTTATTAAAATATAGGCCTCTACCAAACAGTTGAGAAGTCCCTTCATGGTAAAAGCATTAAATACATTTACCAATACCAAAAACATGTAGAAAAAGTCAAACAGAATGCTAACTTTGTCAAGAAATGAATTGAACTTGCTGATCTCTGATATTAATTACAGTGAATGTTTTTTTTTTAATAAAAATTGTAGATTGATTATCTTGGTGTCACTACTATTATCAGTACAACTCAACCATTTGGTCAAGCATGTTTTTAAATAGTAAAAAAATCACACTTATTAAATTATTTCACCATATATATATAATGGAATATCATTAAATGTATAATTTAGAGTCAATAGTCAATTTTAATTACATTAGCTAGCTACCATAAAATGACAGTTCAACCATTTGGTAGAGCATGTTTTTCTTTTTGTTACATCAAGTTACATAATTATGTTCAGTGAGGCCTCTGAAATGATCATATATTTATTCAAATATTTCACCAAAATATGTCATGTCTGGAGTCAATTTTCTCTTTCTCACTTCCTGTTTGGAGGCAAACTGGAAAGGTATGCTATTGAAAGACAAAGTGACATCTAGTGGATTTTTTTAGCATAACACAATTAAACTGGTAGAGATGGCTCGATCAGGTTGAGTTAAGTTCAACACATTTTTTAATGAGATACAGCAACTCAAAATGTGCTCTACCAAATGGTTGCACATAACATTGATCATCACACTGTTATACTGTCATTTACAGTAATGCTAGAAGAAAGAGCTGCTGACTAAATTTGTCTATATCTGTATAACTGTACTGTATTATTTATTTATTTGTTTTCATTTACCTCATTTATTTTATTTATCTACTTATTATTTTTACATAACTAATAATGATTATTTTCTTTTATATTCTTCATTTTCTCAAATGTATTATTTAAGAATGCTTGCATATTATTGTTCAATAATAATAATAAAAACAAATATTCTAATGGAAATGAAGAGTTTTTGTGTTCACGTGTGAATGAGTAAATGTGAGTTTGTGTGTACTTGCTAGACCAACAGTGTGTATTAACAACGTAATGACTACATGCTTGTTTGTGTGTTTTCTGTGACAGAAAAAGTAGACCGACATTCTGTCTCACATTAATCTGAGATGTCTTTAATAGAGTTTTTAATGGAGTGTGCAGAGATAATGTTTTTCCAGTGCATCTCCGCCCTCACTGCAGGGCTCTGTCACATACCCCACCTCTGCTACAATCCTCTTCTCAACGATGTATGATCCCTCCGAGGGACAAGACTTTAGATTGGACCGTTTCAAACGCTAGATTAGCAGTCCCTGTTTACTCCGATGTTCAAATCTAAACAGCAAGCTCCGACAGCAAAGATGTAAACAAACATGTTCATGGGTCATAGCAGCAATTATGACCATTTGCTCAACATAAACAAACAAATGAGACAGAGAGTTATGCAGATGGAGAGATGGGAGAGGAGAGTTGGGAAGGTCCTGCTCTGATAGTGGCTGTGACAGTTTTGCACACAAGCATAATTAGAAACTCTTTTTTCCCCAAATCTAAACACAAGTTTAAAGAGACCCTTGTACTCCCTTAACTATAACAGTGTACGGTTAAACATGGGGCCTATGATCCATGCCTCTGTAATGTATAAAGCCTCTGTGGTTATGTGAAATGAAAAGTTAAAGTCAGCGTGTTCAGACTGTGAGAGTGAGAAAGAGGCAGGGAGTGAGTAGCAGGGGGAAGTACAGTAATATTGGCAAGAGTGGGGTCACTGACAGGACAGCTACAACATGGACAGTACTGTAGATGACATGATTAGCTGTGTTGATGTCTGTTCTGTATGTGTTGTAAAATAGGTCTCTTCCTATTTTGATAGCCTATAGACAAGGAGCAACACAGAAATGGGGTCTTAAAATATCTCCAGGGGTGATTATAGGATCTGACCTTTAGGGGGGGCTCAGCTCCTAATAAAGATTGTGTTAAAAGTCAGAAAATTAAGTGTTAAAAAATACAATATTTTTAGGGGTGCTGAAATCAAATATAGGGGCGCTGGAGCACCCCTAAAAAGGCTTTAAAATCGCCCCTGATTTTAACCATTGCGAGCCTTCTGCATTCAGAAAATGAATGGAAGCAGATTTGTCAGGTTTGCAGTTTGCCTGCAAACAGTTCAAAAGTATTTATATGAAAATTAAAGGTTTCCTTTTTGAGCTGGTTGTGCCATAGTCACACACAAAATAAACTAAGAACGTTGCCATTCACATACATATACTGTATATACACTTAAATGTCTTGTAACCTGAGGACAGAGTTGAATTTTGAAATACTGAAAACCTTTCAAAAGAAAGAAACCCTACAAGAGAAGAGTAGGTGGAAGGAAAGAAAGACTTTATTCTGCTTGCAAAATTCTGATTTATATAGAACATACATATGCAATATAGAGTTAATTGTGTGTGCTGGGTTAGTGTAATATGTGCATGTATATTGTAATTAATAAGTAAAAATAAGTACAGTGGTGCTTCATGCTACAGTTCCCTTCAATGGCTGCTGGATGCTGGTTCAGCAGAAAAATCATCCAATTCTTTCATTTCATTTGAATCATTTGTCTTGATTGTGATTTTGTGAATCATTGTTCCACTGAGGAAACATGTTTCTGAGTTGAGCATGGTGTTGAAGGTGTTGAGTAATGACAATCCAGCATGTACTGTAGCATACTCATGTGAAGAGTGAGAAAACGCTGTATATAGCAGGACATTATTCTTCTTTAGTATTTCCTTGGGAGTTGCCTCGTAACCAAAGAAAATAAATTATCCTAATTGACAGAAAAAACTTCAAACACTGACTCAAACACTGATATCTTTTTTTAATGTGTCAGGATATGCTTGAAGGCAATGGTACAGTAATTCATATCAGAGAATTACCATTTTCAAAGATAACTGAGGAAAAGGTGGAGTTCACTTGGATTGGAAGACTTAAAAACAACATCCTCCCAGTTAACTGTGAGCAGAAATCGAAAAATCTCTTTTGTGTATCTGATGTCAGACATTGTTTCACCATCTTTAGACATAGGACGGTTAATACTAAGAGGAAAATCAACCAAAGTTGTGGTTTCATGTTGATTTTAATGCATATTTGTTCTCTGATAACTTATACACACCATCTTCAAGTCTAACACATCTTTATCATCTGATAACAATCATCCAGTGTGAGTTTGTGGCTGACAGCCAATACATATAACCATTCTGTCTTAATTAGGAAATTCCTCCATTGTCTTCTTTATTTGGTCTGGAACTTGAAATGTTTTGGTTTCTTCCTGCTTATAACTTCTTTGAAGGAGGGCAAACCACACCTTTTCGGACTGATGTTTGAACCTGAACCGGGTCACTGTGTGACTCATTGTGCTATTCTTTGAAGCTCTTTCCAGCAAATGTGACAAAAAATGTCACTAAAATATACAGTCAATCAACATATATGTAGACGCAGTCTAATCTAATCGGATCTTCTTTTCCTAGTTTAGTCTTTGGTCATTGCAATACTGAATCAAACATGGCAAAAATAAAAAGCAGTATGCCACAGTGCACAAAAACCTCAGTTTAAAAGACTTTGGATTAAGGTGCAATTAGATGACCTTTGTTTCATGTTATAACCTCTTTATTCCCTCTGTTTCCTGTCTCTTTCAAATGCTAAATAAAGGCGAACAATTTCAGGGCAATTTTTGAAGTCATCCAAGCACTCGACTTGAGTGGAAATGAAAATAAAAAATGGTCAAAGGCTGTTCAGACAGTTTAACAGCTTTCATTGACCGTCAATGACTCACCATAACCTTCATAATTCACCTGAATACACAATTTACATAAACTGGACCATGTCTCTTGGAATTATGATGTGTCTGATTAGCTATTATACGTCTTGTTTAGAATATGTCAACATTGCTTACACTTGTGTGTATTTTGGACCGGAATAGAGATTGGGTCATGTTGAATACATTAAAAGAACAAAGACATTAGGTTTGCATTATTTTTATTACAATTTTGGTTTTATCTATGTTTGAACTTCACATTATGGGCTGTGGCCACCCTTTGTCTTGTTGTTTTCTCTCCTTATTTTTCAATTCAGTGTAAAACAATAAAGAAGTGTAAATTCATCCTGGCTCTGCTTTATTTAAATGTTTTTATTACACTGTGTGGCAAATTAATGTATAAAGCCTCATTGCCATCACTGTTCACACCAGATCCAGGTCTGCAAATCCATCATAAAATCATTCCTAAACTATATAATTCCCTCAGATCTTGTCATTCCTATACAGTGTTTAGACTCCTGGTCCACTTTAAAGTGTTTCATATTTATACAGGATGGACTAAATTATATATCAATGATTCTATGATGAAAATGTATCCATGAAAAGCTTTCATTCATGAAGGTAATTAATTATTGGGTATGTTCATAAATTAACATAATCTCATGCATCTACAATAAATGCAACATTATACTGATTATACACAACAATACATAACAATGATTATCATGAAGATGAGGACAAAAATACGAGCTGGAGAAAGAGAGCAAGAGAAGAGAGGGACTTTTGAGAGGATAAAATGCCACCAGGATAAGTGGTGATACTGAAAGGGCAGCTACAAATGATGCTCTCCATTATTTGAAGTAGAGAAGGGGTCCTCAACCTTTTTGGATGTGGAGGCTGGCAAACTAGCTAAGAGTGGTTCCTGTAATCAGACTATAGTTTACAGTTGTAGCGTGTAATACAAATGTATTGACAAATAGAGAGTGTGCATGTGTCAGCAAGTTAGAAACAGGGAGAGTGTGTGTTCACACACACAGGAGGTAAGACAAGATGAGAGGGTAAGAAAAACTTGTGCTTATTTAGATACTATGTAAAATTAAATGCACTACTTAGTGAGAAATGATATTCATAAGTGGTCTGTTCTAGTGTGCAATGATCAGAATCAGCAACAGAGTATGTGTCTTTCTTCAGGAAGGGCAGTGAGATTATCACTGCTGAATGACAGAGGTTGAAATAATCAGCTTTGAAGCTCAGCAAAAAATATGGGATGACACATTTAAGTTGATCTAATTTCACTACTGCTCACAGTAATATACTACACACTAAAAGTGGTAGTGCTGCTGTATGAGTAGCACTTTATATACTGTATGACAACTTCAGTTCTCTCGGGCTGGGATGTCAGGGTCTAAAAGGTTTAAATGGTGTGTGCATGTTTATGAATTCATGCAAATGACACGACAGTTCTTCCTGCACACAATTGGCTCTTCATTATCTCACAAATAAAATTACTTGACTCTTGGGCTCTTGACAGAGTCAGTGGAGAAACAGAAAAGAAACATATACGTTATATGGCAACTCAAGCACAAATGGAAAAAACAGGCCTGCAGAAAAAAACATGCTGCAACAATCCCGAGAGGATTACATAACATTTCCTTGGAAATGGTGGGTCATAGTGACCAGTTCATTTCAGCTCTATCTCTATTAGCAATCATCAGCAGGCCTCTTATAACAGCCATTATAAAATGGTCTGTCACAAAGCTGTGGCAGATAAAATGTGAAAAAAATTACCCACTCAGCACAGCACATCTTTAGCGATGCAATGCAAGTCAAGAGGTGTTAAAGTTGCATGTAACACAGCAGAAGAATTCACAGTTAAAGGAGTATTCACCTTTACTGACACCTTAAGTGAGAAACCAAAATGTGTCTGATGAGTAACAAGCACTCACCCATTACAGGCTTGAACGGTGGCTGTAATAATTGTGTAGCTTACATCTTGTATCATTGCACAAATTCAGTCTGTTGTAATGGTGACCCAATTTTAATGCAAAAATAGAAAAAAGTACCAAAACATGCTTCAAAATGTCTCAATATGACTGAAAGCCCAATTACAAGAATCTCAAATGACTTAAAACCACTTCATGTATCTATTCAACAATGAAACATTACAATTTAATGAGCCTCTGATAAACCTGATCCATGTTCCTGTTTTCATTTTGCATGACAGTTTAAGTTCAAAATTAGAAGCTGTGTTGAAACTTTTGCACACTCAAGATCTGCTGAAAATTGAACCAAAGCAATAGTAAACTACTGTAAATTATCATGCATGTCATGCATTTGCAGATACAAAACAAATATTTATTGTTTTGCTTCATTGTCTAAGAGGCAGACAGAGAGGGTCTGATTGATCTGAAGGTCAGGTCAGTTGCAGTGGACATTTTGGGACATGAGCCAAACCAGTCTGATCCAGACATTGATCAAATAAGCTCTTGAGGTTTTACATAAGTTGGTACAGACAACAATATTGGCTTCTCTACAGTCCTAAGTTGAAAAATGGACTTTGCTTTAAAGCGTATGCTATAAAGAACAGAAAAAAACACACCCTGCCTTTTCCTCAAATGGCTTTAACAACTGGGAAAATTCTGTAGCTAGCTTTGATCGCCACCAACAAAGCAAATCCCATCATCATGCTCCCACTATCAGTACTCAAGAGTGAAAGTCAATAGACAACTATCAAATGCTAATAATAATACAATTATCAGAGGCATAGCAGCAAGCAACTCCCTGCCAGTTTGTCAATATTCAATAATGATGGATATAGATATAGAAGGAAAAGAGCAATTGTTAGTACTTTAGGTATGTAGACCATGACCTTATTTCCCAAGAACCACCTGGAACAACTGGATCAGTGATTACAAAAATATCAACATCCTTTAGAGATTTAACCTCCCCATACCTTGACTGCATGGTCAGATCTGTGATGGTGCAGCTAATAAGGTTAGAAAGTACATAGGAGTGCAGGCAATGTTGAAAAGAAAGCATCCATTGGCTGTATATGTGCACTGTGCTTCATAAATCTCATCACACAACATGCTTGCAATGCATCTCCTTTGATTCTTGGTTCTTTATAGTGGGCTGATGGGGAGCCCTCACTAACCAGTACAGAAAATCCAAGACTGCATTTGATGGACAGATAACACAAACCAGAGCACTGAAACCTGTGTGTGTCCAACCTGGTTACTCCTTCTCAGTATGAGAGTGTGTTGTTGAATTAGTATGAAACAATGTTCTCCTCACTGGGTAAATGAACAAAGTCATCTGTCAATACCCAAATCTTAACAAAGAGAATCTGTTGGCCCAGGTACCCATGTTCATCTCAATGAACAAGTACAAGTTGCTGCTGCAGCTTCAGGTATCCTACCAGCAATGCTTCTTTGAGTTAGAGATTTGTTTGATGACCTTGAAACTCTTATTAGGCTGCTGTTGGTTATCCCTGTGGCCTCAGCTGAAGCTGAAATAGGCTTAAGTGAACTTAAGGGACTGAAAACCTGGCTCAGGTTAACAATCTCACAAATGTGTCTTAACAACATTGCAGTTAGCCATGTCCATCAAGAAAAACTTGATGCCATTGACCTCAGAGCTGTATGTCAGCAATTTGTGTCAGTAAATGAGAGGTGAAGACAGGTGTTTGGTCCTTTTACATGAAAGAGGGCACAAGCTGGACACTGGAATACAAGAAGTGATTTTGCAGAATAGCCCACTTAAATGCTCTACAGTCTATAGAAGTTATTATATGGTCAGGAATGTTAATGGTAGATTTAGGTTATACTGGTACACATCCATCAAATGATGCCAGAGTATTGCAAAAATGTATTTCTGGTTTCTGTTGGAACCTGTGATTGTTTGTTTTGTGTGAACTTTACATGAAATGTACCTACGGTGTAATTCCAGTTTTTCATGAAAGTGGTATTGGGGTATTTTCAATCCAAAGTTTATTGATTTTCATTTGTAGGTTAAAACCCAGTAGCAAATTCCTTTCTGGTAATTATTATTATTTATTGTCTGGTGACCTTATTACAAAAATCTATCATATGACAGTTTTATTTTTATTTGAATTAATCAATTTTGCATTCATTTTAATGTGTGATGTACAAAAACTAAATAAATAGTAAAAATTTAATAAGACATGTTTTGGCAAGTCAGTGAAAATGAAATAAAGCAAAGATTTGACAGAATGTGTGCATATGTGTGTATGATGTTGATAGCATGTTTATAGCATGTTAAAACCAAAACTACATCCTTACTGTAATGAGCATTGTTAGAAAAAACATGTTGCTCAACAAAGGCTGAGACAATACTGTGATGACTAGACTAGGTCATGACTGCAAAGAAAACAGGAATAAAGCACAATGTATAAAATAAAGAAGTCAGGAGGGAAGCAATATTTGGTGCCATTGACTAGATTATAATAACATTGAAATTATTTATTACAATATTTATTGTCTACTTCTATGGTGTCATAAGGTGGACTGCCTTAGTTTTACAACACAAGAGCTGACTGTTAGTAGTTGTTTCCTGCCCAGCACTCTGTGACAAGACTGATAAAAATGCTCTATAAATAAACTTTACATGAATAACCTTCATCATGCAGGCTCCCACACTGAATATTTTTCTTGATCCTCTCAATAACACAGTATGTAGAAACTTTTGAACTACATTACTGAAGTGTCCTTTTAGAAGGAGACACAGCTTCAGTGTATTTTACATTACATTCAACTATTTATCATGTTTTTTGTTTACTGTGCTTCATATGGGTGAAGTAGTACAGTGCAGTATGAGGTGTTGACCACCCAAAGTGCCTGCAAATCAACTGAAATAAAACCTTTGTGATCTTTTACTGTATACCCCCCCCCCCCCCCCCCCCCCCCCCCGCCCCCAGTGAGCTGTCAAATACAGCTATACCTAATGTTCAGACTGCTCTAATTATGGGATAATCAATTTGAGTAAAGGCCCTGCAAACCAACCCAGGTATGTTCACTTATTACAGTTGATTAGATAAAACTGTAAATTAAGTACTGAATAATCCTGTACACTACTCATTACTGAAAATAGATTAGTTAGAAAAGTTATTTATTAACATTTACCCTGATAACAAGTCATGTGAAGTAAAATGTTAGTGTTTATAGAGATTGTACAGGTACAGCAATAAGTCTGGGATGAAATAAAACACTTAAAAGACTTAAAAGTTCAGGAAGAAATGGGACTATGAGTAAGTCAATACAACATTAGTCCCCTTGGACGGTCATGCTCAGAGCCCATCATTCGTTACTACGGCCCTGAACAAAATGCACTACCATCACTTATGGCAGTGAAACTAGGCCAATAACCTCAAGGAAGTTTTCTAAAAACATTTGCCTTGGCCGCTGGGTTTTGTGTAGTCTTTAAGGGGACCCATGGGTGCATTCCTTCACCCTGCGTGGCCAAGTTATGGCAAGAATGCGGGATGACTCTTTTTCATTTCTGCATGACCAAGCAGACCCGTCCAAATAGTGTATACCGACACATTGCTGGTGATACAGAAGTAGAGGGGGGCCGATGATGAGAGGAGTGGCCGCTACTTCACTAAACTTTCCCGAGTGACGCGCTGTGCGCCCCTCCCCGTTAACACCGAGAGAAAAGTTTGGCCGTCTTACTTAACTCTCCCGATGTAGTGGCAGATTGACGGAGCGTTAGGAGTGAGAAATACAGTTCATGGTTTATTGTCATTTCAAACAAGAACAAAGTGTGGACATGAAATCACTCACCGGGTAGAAAAGACACTCGAAACTTTTCCTCAGCCAACCGGCATCATGAAGCCGCTGCTGCGCCTCAGCGTCTCTGTGTGGGCTCTCCTGGTCTTCAGTGCCCTCCTTAAGGTAAAGAGGTCTCATTCAATTATATGCATCACACAGTCAGACGTGACACTCAGGGGTTTGTTTTGGGGAGTGAAAACAGGGCGCTTTGTTTGGAGGTTCAGGGTCTACTTTTATCACGCGGGTTTGACTGCACCTGTTGCGCAGGTAGCTGCCGGGCTGTGAGCTCATTCCAGCTCAGCTTCAGGAGGAAAGTTTCTGGGGGTGAAAATATGCTAAAACAAGAATGAAATAGCTTTTCAAACTGTTACCATAGGTGGTTTGGTAGCTTATTTTTGCAGATGAACAATCTCATTGTTTATTCTAAGATGAATATGGTCCTTTGAGAGTTATTAATAAGTAATGAATGAGTTGACCTTCAGTTGGAGAGGTTGAACAATGGTAGGCTATGGATGACATGGAGACAATATATAAGGTCTAACAATTTGACTTATTTAAACACACTGGCATATTTCAGTTCTTTTTTTTTCTTTCTTTTGGTGAATCATTTACTCAGGATTGCACAGGTCATTAAGTGACCTGGTGTGTTAAAAATGCATCCTATTGAACAAAGCTTGCATAACAGATAGACCGGTCATCCAGCAGCCACCGATCCACCTGTCCTTGTCGCACTGGTCTTTCTAGAGGGGGAGAGAGAGAAGGCGAGGGAGGTTGAGAATGGTATGCGAGGATGTGTGTGGCTGACACAACGGGGTCAGGAATGGAATGAGGTGAAGCTCAGTGTCCCTGTCACTCTGGGAGCCTCAACTCTTCACACCAGGACTCCACTGGCACTGAGTAACCAGTTTATTAGGTACAGTTACAGTCTGTGGTAATGCAGTGACCTCTGGTAATTCTGGAGGCTGTAATTAGGAGGTGGAGATGTTGTCTTGGACTATACTGAGATGTTCAAAGATTTTAAAAAGTGCCAATAAAGATTCCCTTTAATAACCAGAAAATGTTTTTATACCAATTGTCTCCAGTATTAGGACATTATTTTTAAAAATACGCCAACCCAGTTTTTTATCTCCTAGTACAGATTCCAATAACTGGAGGTATTTGTTAATACCTAATACCGCTCCAACACCTGTGCTTTCTTTTTTCTGTTTGCCTCGCTGAGTGGAACTCACTGGGATATTTTTTATGTAAGGTGACATGAGACCATGAAAAGTGAGTCAGCGTTTAATTAAAGTTGATCAGTCTTGTTGTGACCAATAACAGATCCACTAAATAACATCAATATTGGCATGGATAGTTCTGGTGTATTTGTAAATAGTTCAGATGGACTTGATAATGCAGAGACTGTTCTTACTAGGAAGAGAAAAATAGACCAAAACATTTTAATTCTTCAGACAAATGCAAGCGACCTCTTTTAAGGTCAAAAGTGGTATGGTGGTTTTATACCAAGAAACATGTCACAGAGGAGGCTGGGGTGAATTTATGTGTATAAAATGTAAATTGGGTAACCTTGACACCCACAGAGCTTTGTTAGTGTCCCGACCAGTTTACACTGGATTATTTTAATGGTAACCAATAAAATGCACATATACAGGCACTGACAAACAGCCCATTTTGTCCTTTACATATGAGGAGATGGTTGTGAATATACTAAATTGAATGATGCTCTGCTTCAATATCCTAACATCACACAAAGCAGCTTAATTGTTTAATTCAATACAGCGACTGTAGAAATTCAATATGATGTTTGCCGCTTCCACTCCGAGAAACATTTAGAGGAGTTTCCTCAAACAGTGGATTTATTTTAATAATTGTCATGTTTGCAAAGTTGATGCATTTTCTTTGATTTTTTTTAGTCTATTTTTATACTTTTCAGCTTGATCCTGTATTGGTTTGTTCTGTTTATTGTAAAACTAAACTACAAAAGACACATGCTTTTGTTGTAAATATGCTGCCCTTTGAAACTGTTGTGATGAATTAAATTCATGCTTTACATTTGGACTAGTGCAAATAAACCTGATGAGGACTGTGAGATTTAGTTGAAAGGGCTACATGGTCTAAAAAAGCTGATAAGGACTCTGTCCTTTTGCCATGAGAAATGCGTTGGTTTGGATACGGAAGTAATTGTTAATAGGTTCATTTATGCAACTTCTATGAAGAGTACACATGATAAGCATTGATGAAGACAGGACACATGCAAATGTGAACCTGCCTGCAGCAGCACAGTTGGTTTTAATACAGTTAGGATTTGAAAGGTAAAACAAGGAGACAGACTCTGGTGATCAGATATATTGGCTATAACCAAGTGTTTCAATATGAACAAGGACTTTACATTGTGTTGTAAGCATATGGCTATGGCTTTAACATTTCAGGAATTATAATTATAAGTTGGTGTGGTATGAAAAATAATGCAGTATTGGTTCAGTTGAAATTTTAAATAATGGGGCCTAAAGTTTTCATTGTTAATCATTTCTCCCCCAAAGTTAAAATGCAGGACAGACAGGACTTTCTTGTTTAGAGACAAAACCTGCTTCACTTAAAGTGTCTTGTCCTTTGATGAAATCAGAGATTGTCTCGTTCATAGCTTTTGGGCACCTGTAATCACATCTAAAATGTTTTTAAAAATTCTTTATTAGGATCCCTATTACATCAGCTACAGTACTCCTCTTGAGGTCCACAGTTTGAATATTTAATCTGCTCATTTAAATGTGTTAAAAAGTTGTTTATCAACACAAGGTTGAGATCATAGGTGAATCTTTTTTTTTTCATCATCACAACATATTTTAAATGGTACATACATTTGAAACGTACTATTCCTCCGCGGCCACAGAGTAGTAGATATAATCTGTTGTGTTTGAAACAGGCTTGTATTGATTGTGCTTTGATGCTGATAAATGCTGTATGATTTTCTTTGTGTGTTCCAGTTCTAACCGCAGTTCTAACGTAGTGATGATATTGATGATGGCCATACTGAGCAAAACAAAACACGCAAAGTTTACAACAAAAGAAAATAGTTTCTCTCTTCTCTTCTCTTTTCCTTTGTTGATTTTTCCCTTTCCTCTTTCCATCTTATCTTTTCTGCTCCTGTTTAGCAGCTTAATTGCTCTTAATTACTCTCAGTCTTACTCTTTATCCTCACTCTAATTCTTGTGTTGACATCATCTGTCCTCGCAGCTCTCTTTTTAACACACTTTTCTAGGGTTCGAGGGTCCGGCAGAAAGACTCAAGTGTTACCTCTTCCTTGTAGAATTTGGGAAGTGACAGTTTCGTTGGGGATTTACGCCTCAGTGATCCTGTTATGTAATGGAAACACGGCACTGAAGATGAATCGCAGGTCATAACTTAATAACAAATGATACTTAACACCAGAGCAGTTTAGTGACAGTTTCAGGATATACCAGATTTTAAATTTTGTTAATCAAGTTTCAAAAAAATGTCAATTGGAAACATAACCTGACTTCAACTCCAAAGGAAGTAGAAAAAGGGGAAATACAATACTTCCCTGATAGGAACATTTTTGCATGCTGACATTTTCCGTACATCAAAATCTTTTAACAATCCACTTTACTGCTCTACATGTTAACTACCTGTTGATATGCTAAAGTGTTCTAGTTGATTTGCTTCTTGGTTCAAGAAATGGTTGTTCCCCTTTAAAACAGACTGAGTAGTTATACCATTAATACAGTTTACCTGCTTTCAAACTCTTTGTATTCGTCTGGAAAAACAATATTTCCTTGACTAAAATATGTGATGTCTGATTTTGGGTATGTGAAACATATTAAGTATAATCCTTTTATTTAGACTCACATTTCATTCCCAGTGGAGACCATTAAAGCATATAAGTGTTTCATACTAAATTAATATATTACCCAAAATTAAACGTTAACATTTTAATGAATGATTCAGTATTCAGTTTGCTCATGATTTTATCCTTGTTCTCTCAGCTACACATCCAGTCTATAAAGACATCTTTTCTGCTAGAAACGTCCATTAAGTATTTACAGACAGTCCATATTTTTCTTGTATTGGGGAACTTTTCTAGTTATTAGTCTGGCCAACATGCAAAACAGTGGAAATCGATTGAACATGGGAGTGAAAATAGAATAAAAAATTAAAGCGTGGTTTGTTAGGCTCAGTCTACAGTAAGTGCGTGCAAATCATGGCTTGACACACACCCACTAATGACCCAGGAAAAGTACAACACTTTGCATGAGTTTATCATAGTACGGAGCCTTTCTCTATTCCCATCCGCTGTATCTCTTTCTCTATCTCTTTCTCTGTCTCTGGCCTTCTCACAGCTTGGAGAAATAAAAGAACGGTGACGTCGCTATCAGTGGGAAACATCTTGGAACAAGGAAAAGGGACGTTTTCTAACACTTACAAGAACTCTAGCTTTGGGCACTGTGATGAACACTACTTAAAATTGTGGACTCACACCACTACAAATACAACTTTGTTTATGTCCATGAAAATCTCTAGAGTCTCTGCTGATGACCTGATGACGTCTGGCCTGCATCTGAATAGACGCATCCCCTTCCAAAATGTATTCTTCTCACTGTATCTAAATTATAGGCCATTGGCTTCCTTGTGTCTTGCATCCCATTATTGGTCTGAAGTGCAAAAGTCACAAATCAAGCCTTCCTTTGTGGAATACTGCACCCTCCACCCACTCACAACCCCCCTTCAACTGTGTGAGGACAGTCCCGTTTGAAATTAACATCCCCAAACACGCTGTACAAGATGTACAAGATGAATTACAAAGAGTCACAGTTTCCCAGTCCATGTAAATGAGAGGCAGGCTTCTCTCCCAGCCTCAAAGGCTTTATTGTCAGCAGATAGTCATCATTTTATCAGCGGCCTCCGAGCGGGTCATGACCCAGCAAGGACGTAGTGCAGATGAAAAATTATTGTTTTTTTTATACATACAGCCTTTCCATAAAGACTGAGTTTTAAAATGCCCCAACTACTGTATGTAGCAGATTGGTTTGGTCATTACTCAGTACTCATCACAACCAGGTACAAAAATGCATTTTAAAAACTTACTTGAATACTCACTCACATGTTTTTAGCCATGGTAGTGGTCAGTCAGTTAATAAACCACTGAGCCAGTGAAAAATCTGCCTGCCGCCCAAAAAGCATTTTCCCCATAGACCACTATAATAAAAGACATGTCTGTAAAACTGTTGACTGAAAACTTTGGCCTGCAAACAAGGTCAATCATGACTCTCTCTATTATGAATGTTTGATACATGGGGGTTTTATATTTGTAAAATTTTCTTTGAGTTGAGAAAAGAACATTAAAAATCTGTGATGTCATCACAAAGTAAAGTCTATGGGCCAAGAAAGAACTCATGAGTGGTTCCAGTGGGGGAAACGCCACAGCAAGTGTTCAGTGGGCTGCACAATGAGGTGAATATGGAAAATATTACACTCGCTTAACATCAGCATGCTGACATTAGCATTGACCTCAAAGCACCTCTTTGTGTGTAGCATAGCTGTGGACTCTTGTCTTGCTTATAACACAGGCCTGTTATCAATTTCCACTGCTCAGAGATGGAGGATAGTCTCACTTGCAGGTACCAGTCATCACATTATTTCATTTCAAGCCATAAAAGGAAACATCAGGGCACATTAACTTCATAATTATCTTACTTCTTGAGTAGCTGCTCTAATTAGCAATCTTACTACTGTAGTAGTCTACAGTGAAAATGGGCCTTATACTTCTGTGAATGATAAAATCAGTAATAATGAAGACATTGCCTTTCCTTGGTTGTTCATAGCTTCTACTAAAATTAGTTATTTAATGTCTGTAGGAATGAAAACCATTAGAAGAATATGTGTATATGTTTTCATGTAGGGAGGCAGACATAGTGTTCTGTACCTATAAAGAGCATCAAACATTTCTTGTAAAAAGAATAACTGTAATTTTCTTTACTGGTCATGCTCTTCAGGGTCACTGAGGACAGGAGCCGGTTTCAAAAGGCGTTGCTCTTCAGAGTCTAGATTTTAAAAGGGAAATGTATAGTATTTTTGTTGATAATTTAAATAAAGAATGAAAAAACACTCATTATTTATAACCCCCCCCCCATATGATATGCTTTTCCTGTGCTTCTTTTCCACAGATACACACATTGATGCATCACACTTCACTTTAGCACTTACACCCATTTAAAACATCCATGATCAGTTTAGAGTGTCTGTGTTCAGGGTGTGGGTACATATGCACTCATACACCTCTTCCTCTTGTTGCATGGCCAGCAGCAAGTAGAGGAAGCTCTAATGGCAGTGCATTGTACTCAGATGGGTATCTGCAGCCAGTAGCTCAGCAATCTTCACAGGGCAGCACAGTGCTAGGTACAGTAAATACTACGTCACTGATTTCCATATGCTCTGATCTGTTGATAGCAGTGGCAGGACTGTGGTGTGGGAGGATGATACCTGGAGACAAACACACTCATACATAAGCCATCATACGCAGGGAGTATTTGGAGGCAGCAGGTATTTTTAGACATAGCTTTGGGCATTATTTTATGATTCATGTTCCTATAGTATCTGACAGGAGGATGCTCAAATTTAATTTCTCTTGTGCAGTGTTGTAACACAAGAATGCTATCATACTCAAATATGTAATATATGATATGCAATAAACCAGCAGATTTGGTCCAAACTAGTTTTATTGTTTTTAAGACATATTGTAATGGCAGTACTGTAGCTCCATCAAATGCTTTGAGCTCCTTCAGTAGTGCTGTGACTTCTGACTTAAATGACACTAATAAAAAAACTACAAATATAATTCATTTTTCACACAACTCTCTAACCCTGGTGGGTTATAATATACATTCATGTTAGCTTCTGTCTTCAGTAGTCATATAGGATAGTATAACATATTTAAGTATCAAGGTTTTAAAAAGGCTAAATTGCACATTCATCATAAATGTGTACACTGAATGTCCTGACTAGAGTAGCAATGTGCTACTGAATACTGGGTAAAATTAGTATCAATTTCCTGAAACCATCTAGAAACAGTGAGAGGTCAAAGGTCATCGATTCCCCTGACATTTTAATGTTGCCAGAATCAGTCATGTGCAGTGATGCAGTTCCAAACAAAATTTAATACATGATCAAATGACTTCAGTTAATATCAAGTTCATTCCATTTAACCACCTCACAGACCTTAACTGAGGAACTCAATTTGAATTACAATACAAAGTCATACAAGAACCACATTATTTAGGCATATTGCACATGATTAAAGAAGTTTATGGAAAACAAACTTAGTTCAAATTGGTATGAGAAAATGACATGTTTCACACCATAAAAGAAGCAACAGTAACAATTTTGATGGTTTTAAGCTAACCCAGACAGTTTAAGTAAGACAAGAGTTGATTTATTAGCCAATGGCATGTGGTCCTTATCTTCCTTTATTTGACCTTAATGAGCTTGGGGAATGAAGTCTAGAATAAAAAGTCCTTTATGTTGTTCACATCTGTTATCAAGGGTCTCTGGGTGGGTTCAGGAAGCATCAGGAAGTCGTGGTAGCACAGAAACAATGAGTAGGTCGCTCATGAGAAACTTCTGAGGCGATGAACCTTAAATAGAGAACAGGCTGCCAGTTTATTAAAGGCCAACAAAAGAAAGTGACTGTAGATTTCATACATTTCACATATGTTTTCACATTCACGTCATCAGATCATTAACTTCTGCATTCACAACACACAGTAGGAAAAAAGCAATTTAGGCAGCTTGTGTGCCCATTGTTTTTTAATATTCTTACACATGTACACAAAGACACAGGCACAGACACACACAAGCAGTTTTAAAAGCTGGATACACAAACAAAATAATTTCTCTTTTGATTCTAATTTGAGTAGACTCAATCTGTAAAAACAAGGAAGAAATGTTATTTCACAATATGCAAAATGACTGATGAAACAGTGTGTCATAATATTTAAAGGACCTGCACACCCATACAGGTGTTCTGATTTACCCTGGCTAATTAGACCTGGGGTCAAGTTGATGTTGGGTGGAGCTAAATTGGGAACCATGTGATGAAACAGAACTCTCTAACCTCTCTAATTTAAGTTACCGGTTGGTGAGATACTGTAACCTTAATTTAATTTACCACCTTTCCTGTTTTTCGTAATTGAAAAATTATTGTAGATGCTCCAATAACTCATTAATTAAGTTTACTATATCAAGTGAGTAACAGCAGATAAACTCATCTTGCTATAAGGTAACTAGCCAAAGTCACAGCCCACGAAGGCTTTAGAGAATTACACAAACAAAACAGGAGACGTCAACATACAAATGGGAGAGAGAAAGAAAAAAGAATGGATGTAGAACAGATATATTAGACAATCAGATAATAGTAAAACTACTACAAAGGAGCAGAAAAGGTCAAGAGACAAAAACCAATAAAGAAAAGGAGAAAAGCATGATCCACTTTCAACATTAGTTTTTCTTCCTCATGAACCTTGGATATTATGTGTTGTTAATCATCAAGGCACAAACACATGCACGCACAACAGCGCCACAAATGTTTTGCTTTGAGTCAGATAATGTGATTTTGCAGAATTTACAGCTGTAGAAGAATCCTCGTATTGCACTCAGTAAGTCAACAAGAGCACAACCATGGCAACCCCTCAAAACTTATTCAACGAGCAGGAATAAAGTATTGTCCAATTTTTTAAATGTTTTTGTTCCGAGTTATCAGATTATGAGGAGCTAAGGTTAAATAGACTGATCCGTGAGCAAACAGCTTTTAAGGTGATTTCTTGATTGTTTTTGGGTCTGGGTGTTATTATGGAGGAAGGAACTGGGGCCTTATCAGGAGGCAAGCAGCAAAGGCAGACTGTGAGGAATGAGAGGGAATCGTAGTGGCAGGCCGACTGCCTTTTGGGTTGATGTAATGTTTATGTAGTGGTCAGTACAGCCATTTCCTCCTCCTCCTCCTCCTCCTCCTCCTCCTCCTGCAGACAGAACAGTCAAAGGGCACATATACTGTACACAGGGCAAGAAGGTCCCAGCCAGGTATGTTTGCACAATGACCATTAAACATCACTCTTCAAGTGAGAGTCGAAAGTATGAGAAATAACAATGAGCTTCCAAGTGCTGTATATCACCAACCTTTGAGCTGTGTCTCAAAGCAAACAGCAAAATTATTTATCTTTGAGTGGCTTTTAGAAATGCTCTCCTGCTATTAGTGATTTTAAACAAATGCTACCAACACTCCTGTTACAACATATGCAATACATATAATGTAGAAAACAGGGATGTGCACAAGGATGGAGCTGACTTCCAGTGGATTCAAGAAAGTCCGTTATTTGAACTTCAGTATATCTAGGCCAGTATTTCTAAAATGGGAATTTGAACTTGGGTCAGTGCCAAGGAATAATGGCTTGAGACGTTGTTTTGTTTATTTAGCCAGAAGAAAATAAGTGATACTTAGGAAGAAGGCCAAAGGGAAATAAAACATTCAGCAGTCTAGCTCAGAGAAATCATATCCCCAGAGGTCAAGTTAACATGAAGATGTGTATGAAAACATGAGGTTGTCATAGCATTAAGCCACAACTTTCACATACTGGTATGTGACCCTTACCATATTCTTCTGGAGCAGGACATGGTTTTGTTTGTTAAACTTCTGTTCGGTCACAGACAGCAACAATTGTTCCTAAAATCAAACTTAGTCATAACATTGCTTACTTCTGGCTTTTGTTCACACTGGCTTTTTACAAAGAGCTGTGAACATTGGGTGATACAGACTGCCAGGTAAGTCATTCAGTGGTTACTGGTGATGTCATCCAGCATCATAACAGCAAGCTTTGCTACACTTTAATACTTCAGTGTTCTGCAGTGTTATGAAGAGTTCAGGAAAAAGTATCTAAAAATGAGCACTCGTAGTATTGTTTGACCACTGATTGGCCACATGTTGCAGTGACAAAAAGACAGAGACAGGATGGAAAAGAGGCATTTTGTACAGTAACATTATGGTGGGATGAGTTCAATGTCATATAAAAAGTACATGTAGGCTAGTAAAATACAAGCTTCCTCGCTTGACTGGTTTATAGGGGACAGTTCCTGTATTCACATTTAACCATGGCTACCAAATTATTTCCATAACCAAAACCATAACCATTTATATATAATAGACCTGAATGGTTTAATAATAGTAGTCAGTACTAGCTATTGGAACTATTATGAAAACCACAAGTCACTGGATGGTTGGCCTGTTAGCATTCAAACAACAAATTGCAAAACTGCACCAGAATGTGATTTGAAGCAGGCAGAGACTCACCAGTTCAAACAGTCTCAACCCAGTTGTTGAGTCGTTCAGGCAGCACCACAGTTTGATTGACAGCTTTCATACCTGCTCTCTCTGATGTGGAGTTAGTTTAACCAAACTCAATAGGATAGGCGTAAAAAACACTCTTTGTTACTCACAAGGCAAACCAGTTTTTGATAACAGTTTAGCTGGTTGTTACTGTATGCCTGACAAGGTTCAAAGATCATTCTTGAACTTTAGCTTCAAAAAAGCCAAACTATTAAGGTCTATTTAGTAGCTGACTGGTCTCAAGCTTTCACTCATGTAATGTGATCTTTTTTTCGATGTTCAAATTAATTTTTTATTTTTTTTTTGTGAGAGCTTCTTGTCCATGTTTGTTTAAAAGTTGAAAGGTGAAAGTTCAAGATGTGAGGAGAAAAATTACCAAATGAGTCAGGAAGGGGGCAGAAGAACTCCTGACAGACCACTAAGTCGTTTAGTAAAGTTTTAGTATAAAGTATAAATGTTCATAAACGGTTGCATATTTACACATCAAGCTATGGTGGGGAAACATTAGTATTCATTTGTACCTGTTGAAAGTGTTACTTTTTTAAGTTTAGGATGTTAGCATATGAAACTTTTTAGCCTGATGTTTGTAATCAGAATAAACATTAATACCAGCTAAGATGTTCCTTAACAGAAATGACAAATGTTAATAGAAATGCGGGAACTAATGATTAGAATTTTTATTTTGAGACACTAATTAGATTGTGACCAAACCCAACTCTAGATATTGTTGAGGACAATCTTTCAACTCTCAAAAACCATCTACTATGTTAAGAGGGGGAAGTATATCACTGAATTACGGACAGTGAATAATTCTCTGTACACCCATTTGCACCCTCTGACAGGGCGTTAGAGGGAAGCTGAGCGGCTCTAACGCGCTGCTGCACAAACAACAGAAGTATACAAATGCCAACTTCCTCATAGGCTGTTGTGCCAGTAAGTGTACAAAACCCACCCAAAGTGACATAATCTAGCTGATAATTTAAGGTAATGGTCGGTTGGTTGGTTGAGTATTATACTGAATACTGAATTTTATTGAAATGTATGTCGTAAAAACACTGGTAATGAGGTTTCTTAACACATAGTGCTGTATTGTACTGACTTTCTCAGAGAACACCAACTACCACAACCAAAAGCACTGAAGCCTTGAACGTGTCGTGCACCACTGTGTGGCACCCTCGTACTTGGTTGGTAGGAAGGGCAAGGTCACTGTTGTGGCACCCTCGTTCTTGGTTGGTAGGAAGGGCAAGGTCACTGTTGTGAATAGAGAAGGAAAAGATAAGGAGAGGACACTGGTCTCCATGGATGGAGGGGTGGTAGGGGCTTTATTAAATGCAGCACCTTTGTTTTTATCAAAGTCTTTTCTGTTCTATTGAAAAATTCCAATTCCCTTTTGCCTGGGTGTGCCTTTAAAATGCAAAACATGCTGTATAACATTTACAATGTAAGTATAAATCTGGATGTATAGAAGGAATATACAACAGATTGTTAGCAGATTAATACACAGTGTATCTTTGTTGCTGAATAAGAGAAGAACAAAGAAAAAAAAAATACACTCAGTGGCCAGTATATTACAGTTGATACACCCAGTTAACACTAATGCAGTCTAATACAATAACTAAAGCATAAATGACTACTTTGTTTGAGTGATACCTTAAAAAATATTATTATTATGTATCAATAATTAATAATTTGAGTCTTTTAAAAGTGTATTTTCAAGCAAAAATGCAAAATATTCATTGTGTCCAGTTTGTTTAGTTTGAACATTGTCTGATTTTCTCTGTTTCATGTAAACATTTTGAGTTTTAGACTGTTGGTCAGAAAAAATAAGACATCAATCCGATTAATCATTAATGAAAATAATCACAATTATCACCAGTTGCAGCCCAGTTTGTAAAGACTGGTCATTTTGGAGGCTATAGTTTGTGGTGCTGTTGAACTGTATTGAGTCTACCCACATATTGACAAAACTCCAGTTGGCAAGTGTAGTATCAGTCTACTTTTGAATATATCCACAATTAAACTATATTTTGAGTATTGCTTACAACCTATACTTTAGTCTGTATCCTGCACAGTGAGAAATACCTGCACTTGTCCTTTTGTATTTGTATTTGATTAGATCTTTTGTAATGCAAGACTGATGTAATGCCCACTCTTTCAGTGTTAGGGGGAGTTAATGATCGGTCCTATCTATGATCTTTTTTCAGGGGAACTGAGAGGAGAGGGTGATGCAGTTTTGAGGGATGATGTCTTCTGTTTAATGTTTAGCTGTGTGGTAAACAGACTGAGTGCCACTAGACTGTTTAAGTTTTGGCTAATAAGTGATTTTGTAACCAGTGCTTTGTGTTTAGTCCTGATACAAGGTCACAGGTGGTAACCTGAGTAAAAATATGGAGAAAGAGGTGTATGGATATAAAGTTGTAGGACCACATTTGATATTATGGCTTGCTGTGAACAACATTTGTTAGTAATCATTGGAGCATGAAAGAAAAAAAAGCTGTAATCCTACATGCACAGAAGAGTATTCTCCATGATGATTAGGAGAGTTTACTTCCTTGTGCGTACTTACTGGCATACAAACACGATCTATTCATCAGTTACCATGGGGCTTTATCTGAAAATACAGAACTTTTGGGTGTTACTTTACATCACAGACGAGCATGGACATATTAACTTACACATGGTTGTTATACTCTACTGTACTGTCTGATTACACCATGCTTAGACAATATATTTAAATTTGGCTTTTTTTAGGCCAACAAGGTCTGACTCAATATACCATCCATTGAAAACCTCCAGTAAAGTTTGAAAAATGTTTAGTGTTTTGATATCCATCCCTATCAAGAACTCAGCATCTCCCCACCAGAGTTTTTAATTCTTGGGAATGTGAAAAAGGCTTTGAGACCATCATGTTGGGAAATAAAATGTACATAAAAAATAAGCAAACTGTTGATTTAATAATCTGCCTATGTTGCTCTGCTTTCTTATCAGAGTTTAACAGCTATGACCACATACATGGTTTGCTTTTTGGCAGCCACAAAGAGAATGAGAGAAAGGTGCCTTATTGTGTCATTTCACTGCAGGGGCCACATATCATGTGTACAAAGGCAGTTTAAGAAACTGTGGACATCTGACCGCTTCAACAAGAGTTCTACTCAGTGCTTTAAATTCAGCAGGCTTTTTCTAGCAGTCCTCACTCAATTCTCTGATGCTCTTACACATATGAACAGGAGGTTAGGTTTCTGTTGGATGCTTTGTGGTTGTTTCAAACTCAATGCTGACCTCTACTGGTGCAAGATGATTTACTTTGCTTTTCTCTGCCTTTATCCCCATAGGACTCCCGAGCTGCATGTGCCGGTAAGTACACACTAGCTGTTTACTTATTTTGTTTCATGTGCCTCCTTTCTGTTCATTCTTCTCTGTATATTTAAAGAAATACAAGTTCTCACGGAATACCATATTTGGTGTTTAATATAGGCTTGTTAATTACGTCACTCCTGTCAAAAAAGTTTTTTAAAGGAATTTTGCTTTTTTTAAAAGAATCTAGTTGTGCTCATTTCTTCTTTTTGGTCTTGTTTTTCTTCTTGTTCTTGTCCTCGTTCGCCTACCTCATAGATGGTGAATGTGACAGCAATCAAACGATAATAATAACAACAACAACAACAACAGTCGAGTTTCAATCTAACCCAAACTGCAGCTTATCCGTTTCAAACATATCTGGAAATGGTTCTTTAGTTGGTCTGACTCCTGGAGCTGTCTATAATATCTCCCTTGATTGTTTGAACTGCTGCAAAATGGTCACAACTAGTAAGTCAATTTACTTTGTCAAATCACTTGTATTCCAGTCATCCGCAAATTATTCAGTGAATTATCTAAAGCGTTTTTGTCATATTAAAGATTCAGCCTGTTTGCTCTGTTGTTTGTATGACTACAAACAAAGTGCTTTCAGTATGAATACACAGAAATACAAAGATGATTATGATGTGTTACACATATAATGATTAATGAAAACCTAAAATATCAATATTTTCTCCCCCACCCACCTCTCTGCCACTCACAGAGCCTGAACAAGTCATCAATCTTTCTGTCACTGGAATCAGTACAACCTCTATAAGTCTCAGCTGGAATAAACCAACAGGAAACATCTCCTTCTATAAAGTAGAGTGGGCTGACGGAGAAAAAGAAAATGTGAATGAAACATCTAAAACCATTACTGGACTGGCAGCTGGGGAAAACTACACCATATCTGTAACTGCAGTGGCAGATGATGGTAGAACTGAAGGAGTGACTGAAGATATTTCTCAGTACACAAGTAAGTATCTGTTGAATTTTGGCTTAAATTGTAAGATGATCAATAGAATTCTTAATGTCTGACTCAAAATATTTGCAAATAACTTCAAATATCGACTTCCAGTGTTAATACTCTTTGTTCCACAGAACCTGAGATAGTCAAGAATCTTATGGTAGCCATTTTATGACATTTGGATCAAAGATCCACCGATCAAAACGTCACACTGTTCAGCTTTTACCTTCAAAAGGACTTGCCATTTATTTGCTCTCAGATTCAGATGTTTACATTAAGTTACATTTCAAACATTTTAAACATTCCATGTTTTTTCATGTGCTTTGTCAGAGACAAATTACATTTAGTCAGTTTAATACCTCCTTCAGTTAACCTTTTTTACTGTGGTTTTCTGATGATGTTACTCCTGCACTTTGTCTTCAGTGAATCATGTTTTACTGTCATCTTTTCTGCTTTGCGTCTACCTCTCTGTCACTCTCAGAGCCTGATGTAGTCAAAAATCTCAGTGTCAGTGAAATCACAACATCCTCTGTGTCTCTGACCTGGACTAAACCTGAAGGAAACAGCACCTTCTATAGAGTACAGTGGACTGCTGGGACATACAACTTGGGTGTTACTGTCAGTGAAACAGAAATGAATGTCACCTCACTGACTGCTGGAGTGCAGTACACTTTTACCATCATTGCAGTGACTGGAGATAATAAAACAGTAGGAGAGGCAAAGACAGTTTCACAGTATACAAGTAAGATGTGCAGTGCATCACTATCTGCATTTAATATTATATGTTGCCTTGATAGATGCAACTTAGTAGTTATTCTGCAGATAACCTAACATACAATTGTCAACAATATTGTTTGCCTATTTAGTGTTATGTCAATTGTATGTTTTACTGTCATCTATTCCTCCTTGCGTCCACCTCTCTGTCACTCTCAGAGCCTGATGTAGTCAGAAATCTCAGTGTCAGTGAAATCACAACATCCTCTGTGTCTCTGACCTGGACTAAACCTGAAGGAAACAGCCCCTTCTATAGAGTACAGTGGACTGCTGGGACAGACAACTGGGGTGTTACTGTCAATGAAACAGAAATGAATGTCACCTCACTGACTGCTGGAGTGCAGTACACTTTTACCATCATTGCAGTGGCTGGAGATAATGAAACAGTAGGAGAGGCAAAGACAGTTTCAAAGTATACAAGTAAGATGTGCAGTGCATCACTATCTGCATTTAATATTATATGTTGCCCTTACAGTCAGTTTAATACCTCCTTCAGTTAACCTTTTTTACCGTGGTTTTCTGATGATGTTACTCCTGCACTTTGTCTTCAGTGAATCATGTTTCACTGTCATTTTTTCTCCCTTGCGTCTACCTCTCTGTCACTCTCAGAGCCTGATGTAGTCAGGAATCTCACTGTAAGTGAAATCACAACATCCTCTGTGTCTCTGATCTGGGCTGAACCTGAAGGAAATAGCTCATTCTATAGAGTACAGTGGACAGGTGGAGAAATCAATGTACTTGCGAATATGAGCAAAACATCTACGATCATTACTAATCTGACTGCTGGTGTCCAATATACAATAACTGTTACGGCAGTGGCAGATGATGGTCACATTGAAGGACAGAGTACTATTGTATCTCAGTACACAAGTAAGTAAGGACTTAAATGTGGTCCTTTCTGGTAGTGATATTCTGCTGAGGACAGCTGTTGAGGGTGAGACAGCTGCTGATTGTGTTGCCTGCTGGTTTGGCCAGCAGATGTAGCGTTGAGCTTGTTTTACATATTAATAAACGAGAGCTCACCTGTGAAGCAATGGTCTGGATTTGTTTTGGTCCAGATCAAGGTGGATCCCAGACTACAAGGATTCTAGATAAATATTCAGCTACATGGAGGCCGCTTGCTAGTGTCACTGGTGCAACAATTACAATGTATTTATTTTTCAAACTATTAATTTCCTCATGTGACTCCTCTTTCCTCACAGAACCTGAAGTAGTCAAAAGTCTCAGTGTCAGTGAAATCACAACATCCTCTGTGTCTCTGACCTGGACTAAACCTGAAGGAAACAGCACCTACTATAGAGTACAGTGGACTGCTGGGACAAACAACTTGGGTGTTACTGTCAATGAAACAAAAATGAATGTCACCTCACTGACTGCTGGAGTGCAGTACACTTTTACCATCACTGCAGTGGCTGGAGATAATGAAACAGTAGGAGAGGAAAAGACAGTTTCACAGTATACAAGTAAGATGTGCAGTGCATCACTATCTGCATTTAATATTATATGTTGCCTTGATAGATGCAACTTAGTAGTTATTCTGCAGATAACCTAACATACAATTGTCAACAATATTGTTTCCCTATTTAGTGTTATGTCAATTGTATGTTTTACTGTCATCTATTCCTCCTTGCGTCCACCTCTCTGTCACTCTCAGAGCCTGATGTAGTCAGAAATCTCAGTGTCAGTGAAATCACAACATCCTCTGTGTCTCTGACCTGGACTAAACCTGAAGGAAACAGCCCCTTCTATAGAGTACAGTGGACTGCTGGGACAGACAACTGGGGTGTTACTGTCAATGAAACAAAAATGAATGTCACTTCACTAACTGCTGGAGTGCAGTACACTTTTACCATCATTGCAGTGGCTGGAGATAATGAAACAGTAGGACAGGCAAAGACAGTTTCAAAGTATACAAGTAAGATGTGCAGTGCATCACTATCTGCATTTAATATTATATGTTGCCCTTATAGTCAGTTTAATACCTCCTTCAGTTAACCTTTTTTACTGTGGTTTTCTGATGATGTTACTCCTGCACTTTGTCTTCAGTGAATCATGTTTCACTGTCATCTTTTCTCCCTTGCGTCTACCTCTCTGTTACTCTCAGAGCCTGATGTAGTCAGGAATCTCACTGTAAGTGAAATCACAACATCCTCTGTGTCTCTGATCTGGGCTGAACCTGAAGGAAATAGCTCATTCTATAGAGTACAGTGGACAGGTGGAGAAATCAATTTACTTGCGAATATGAGCAAAACATCTACGATCATTACTAATCTGACTGCTGGTGTCCAATATACAATAACTGTTACTGCAGTGGCAGATGATGGTCACATTGAAGGACAGAGTACTATTGTATCTCCGTACACAAGTAAGTAAGGACTTAAATGTGGTCCTTTCTGGTAGTGATATTCTGCTGAGGACAGCTGTTGAGGGTGAGACAGCTGCTGATTGTGTTGCCTGCTGGTTTGGCCAGCAGATGTAGCGTTGAGCTTGTTTTACATATTAATAAACGAGAGCTCACCTGTGAAGCAATGGTCTGGATTTGTTTTGGTCCAGATCAAGGTGGATCCCAGACTACAAGGATTCTAGATAAATATTCAGCTACATGGAGGCCGCTTGCTAGTGTCACTGGTGCAACAATTACAATGTATTTATTTTTCAAACTATTAATTTCCTCATGTGACTCCTCTTTCCTCACAGAACCTGAAGTAGTCAAAAGTCTCAGTGTCAGTGAAATCACAACATCCTCTGTGTCTCTGACCTGGACTAAACCTGAAGGAAACAGCCCCTTCTATAGAGTACAGTGGACTGCTGGGACAGACAACTGGGGTGTTACTGTCAATGAAACAGAAATAAATGTCACCTCACTGACTGCTGGAGTGCAGTACACTTTTAACATCACTGCAGTGGCTGGAGATAATGAAACAGTAGGAGACACAGAGACAGTTTCACAGTATACAAGTAAGATGTGCAGTGCATCACTATCTGCATTTAATATTATATGTTGCCTTGATAGATGCAACTTAGTAGTTATTCTGCAGATAACCTAACATACAATTGTCAACAATATTGTTTCCCTATTTAGTGTTATGTCAATTGTATGTTTTACTGTCATCTATTCCTCCTTGCGTCCACCTCTCTGTCACTCACAGAGCCTGATGTAGTCAGAAATCTCAGTGTCAGTGAAATCACAACATCCTCTGTGTCTCTGACCTGGACTAAACCTGAAGGAAACAGCCCCTTCTATAGAGTACAGTGGACTGCTGGGACAGACAACTGGGGTGTTACTGTCAATGAAACAAAAATGAATGTCACCTCACTGACTGCTGGAGTGCAGTACACTTTTACCATCATTGCAGTGGCTGGAGATAATGAAACAGTAGGAGAGGCAAAGACAGTTTCACAGTATACAAGTAAGATGTGCAGTGCATCACTATCTGCATTTTATATTATATGTTGCCCTTATAGTCAGTTTAATACCTCCTTCAGTTAACCTTTTTTACTGTGGTTTTCTGATGATGTTACTCCTGCACTTTGTCTTCGGTGAATCATGTTTCACTGTCATCTTTTCTCCCTTGCGTCTACCTCTCTGTCACTCTCAGAGCCTGATGTAGTCAGGAATCTCACTGTAAGTGAAATCACAACATCCTCTGTGTCTCTGATCTGGGCTGAACCTGAAGGAAATAGCTCATTCTATAGAGTACAGTGGACAGGTGGAGAAATCAATTTACTTGCGAATATGAGCAAAACATCTACGATCATTACTAATCTGACTGCTGGTGTCCAATATACAATAACTGTTACTGCAGTGGCAGATGATGGTCACATTGAAGGACAGAGTACTATTGTATCTCCGTACACAAGTAAGTAAGGACTTAAATATGGTCCTTTCTGGTAGTGATATTCTGCTGAGGACAGCTGTTGAGGGTGAGACAGCTGCTGATTGTGTTGCCTGCTGGTTTGGCCAGCAGATGTAGCATTGAGCTTGTTTTACATATTAATAAACGAGAGCTCACCTGTGAAGCAATGGTCTGGATTTGTTTTGGTCCAGATCAAGGTGGATCCCAGACTACAAGGATTCTAGATAAATATTCAGCTACATGGAGGCCGCTTGCTAGTGTCACTGGTGCAACAATTACAATGTATTTATTTTTCAAACTATTAATTTTCTCATGTGACTCCTCTTTCCTCACAGAGCCTGATGTAGTCAAAAGTCTCAGTGTCAGTGAAATCACAACATCCTCTGTGTCTCTGACATGGACTAAACCTGAAGGAAACAGCACCTACTATAGAGTACAGTGGACTGCTGGGACAGACAACTGGGGTGTTACTGTCAGTGAAACAGAAATAAATGTCACCTCACTAACTGCTGGAGTGCAGTACACTTTTAACATCACTGCAGTGGCTGGAGATAATGAAACAGTAGGAGACACAGAGCCAGTTTCACAGTATACAAGTAAGATGTGCAGTGCATCACTATCTGCATTTAATATTATATGTTGCCTTGATAGATGCAACTTAGTAGTTATTCTGCAGATAACCTAACATACAATTGTCAACAATATTGTTTCCCTATTTAGTGTTATGTCAATTGTATGTTTTACTGTCATCTATTCCTCCTTGCGTCCACCTCTCTGTCACTCACAGAGCCTGATGTAGTCAGAAATCTCAGTGTCAGTGAAATCACAACATCCTCTGTGTCTCTGACCTGGACTAAACCTGAAGGAAACAGCCCCTTCTATAGAGTACAGTGGACTGCTGGGACAGACAACTGGGGTGTTACTGTCAATGAAACAAAAATGAATGTCACCTCACTGACTGCTGGAGTGCAGTACACTTTTACCATCATTGCAGTGGCTGGAGATAATGAAACAGTAGGAGAGGCAAAGACAGTTTCAAAGTATACAAGTAAGATGTGCAGTGCATCACTATCTGCATTTAATATTATATGTTGCCATTATAGTCAGTTTAATACCTCCTTCAGTTAACCTTTTTTACTGTGGTTTTCTGATGATGTTACTCCTGCACTTTGTCTTCAGTGAATCATGTTTCACTGTCATCTTTTCTCCCTTGCGTCTACCTCTCTGTCACTCTCAGAGCCTGATGTAGTGAGGAATCTCACTGTAAGTGAAATCACAACATCCTCTGTGTCTCTGATCTGGGCTGAACCTGAAGGAAATAGTTCATTCTATAGAGTACAGTGGACAGGTGGAGAAATCAATTTACTTGCGAATATGAGCAAAACATCTACGATCATTACTAATCTGACTGCTGGTGTCCAATATACAATAACTGTTACTGCAGTGGCAGATGATGGTCACATTGAAGGACAGAGTACTATTGTATCTCCGTACACAAGTAAGTAAGGACTTAAATATGGTCCTTTCTGGTAGTGATATTCTGCTGAGGACAGCTGTTGAGGGTGAGACAGCTGCTGATTGTGTTGCCTGCTGGTTTGGCCAGCAGATGTAGCGTTGAGCTTGTTTTACATATTAATAAACGAGAGCTCACCTGTGAAGCAATGGTCTGGATTTGTTTTGGTCCAGATCAAGGTGGATCCCAGACTACAAGGATTCTAGATAAATATTCAGCTACATGGAGGCCGCTTGCTAGTGTCACTGGTGCAACAATTACAATGTATTTATTTTTCAAACTATTAATTTTCTCATGTGACTCCTCTTTCCTCACAGAACCTGAAGTAGTCAAAAGTCTCAGTGTCAGTGAAATCACAACATCCTCTGTGTCTCTGACATGGACTAAACCTGAAGGAAACAGCACCTACTATAGAGTACAGTGGACTGCTGGGACAGACAACTGGGGTGTTACTGTCAGTGAAACAGAAATAAATGTCACCTCACTAACTGCTGGAGTGCAGTACACTTTTAACATCACTGCAGTGGCTGGAGATAATGAAACAGTAGGAGACACAGAGACAGTTTCACAGTATACAAGTAAGATGTGCAGTGCATCACTATCTGCATTTAATATTATATGTTGCCCTTATAGTCAGTTTAATACCTCCTTCAGTTAACCTTTTTTACTGTGGTTTTCTGATGATGTTACTCCTGCACTTTGTCTTCAGTGAATCATGTTTCACTGTCATTTTTTCTCCCTTGCGTCTACCTCTCTGTCACTCTCAGAGCCTGATGTAGTGAGGAATCTCACTGTAAGTGAAATCACAACATCCTCTGTGTCTCTGATCTGGGCTGAACCTGAAGGAAATAGCTCATTCTATAGAGTACAGTGGACAGGTGGAGAAATCAATGTACTTGCGAATATGAGCAAAACATCTACGATCATTACTAATCTGACTGCTGGTGTCCAATATACAATAACTGTTACTGCAGTGGCAGATGATGGTCACATTGAAGGACAGAGTACTATTGTATCTCCGTACACAAGTAAGTAAGGACTTAAATGTGGTCCTTTCTGGTAGTGATATTCTGCTGAGGACAGCTGTTGAGGGTGAGACAGCTGCTGATTGTGTTGCCTGCTGGTTTGGCCAGCAGATGTAGCGTTGAGCTTGTTTTACATATTAATAAACGAGAGCTCACCTGTGAAGCAATGGTCTGGATTTGTTTTGGTCCAGATCAAGGTGGATCCCAGACTACAAGGATTCTAGATAAATATTCAGCTACATGGAGGCCGCTTGATAGTGTCACTGGTGCAACAATTACAATGTATTTATTTTTCAAACTATTAATTTCCTCATGTGACTCCTCTTTCCTCACAGAACCTGAAGTAGTCAAAAGTCTCAGTGTCAGTGAAATCACAACATCCTCTGTGTCTCTGACCTGGACTAAACCTGAAGGAAACAGCACCTACTATAGAGTACAGTGGACTGCTGGGACAAACAACTGGGGTGTTACTGTCAATGAAACAAAAATGAATGTCACCTCACTGAATGCTGGAGTGCAGTACACTTTTACCATCACTGCAGTGGCTGGAGATAATGAAACAGTAGGAGACACAGAGACAGTTTCACAGTATACAAGTAAGATGTGCAGTGCATCACTATCTACATTTAATAGTACAGTATATGTTGCCCTTATAGATGCAACATAGTAGTTCCACTCCTATTACCAGTCTAATGCACAATTTTCAACAATGTTGTTTCCGTATGTAGTAACTGTATGTTTTACTGTCATCTTTTGTCCCTTGCGTCCACCTGTCTGTCACTCACAGAGCCTGATGTAGTCAGGAATCTCACTATAAGTGAAATCACAACATCCTCTGTGTCTCTGACATGGACTAAACCTGAAGGAAACAGCACCTACTATAGAGTACAGTGGACTGCTGGGACAAACAACTGGGGTGTTACTGTCAGTGAAACAGAAATGAATGTCACCTCACTGACTGCTGGAGTGCAGTACACTTTTACCATCATTGCAGTGGCTGGAGATAATGAAACAGTAGGAGAGCCAAAGACAGTTTCACAGTATACAAGTAAGATGTGCAGTGCATCACTATCTGCATTTAATATTATATGTTGCCTTGATAGATGCAACTTAGTAGTTATTCCGCAGATAACCTAACATACAATTGTAAACAATATTGTTTGCCTATTTAGTGTTATGTCAATTGTATGTTTTACTGTCATCTATTCCTCCTTGCGTCCACCTCTCTGTCACTCACAGAGCCTGATGTAGTCAAAAGTCTCAGTGTCAGTGAAATCACAACATCCTCTGTGTCTCTGACCTGGACTAAACCTGAAAGAAACAGCCCCTTCTATAGAGTACAGTGGACTGCTGGGACAAACAACTGGGGTGTTACTGTCAATGAAACAAAAATGAATGTCACCTCACTGACTGCTGGAGTGCAGTACACTTTTACCATCATTGCAGTGGCTGGAGATAATGAAACAGTAGGAGAGGCAAAGACAGTTTCACAGTATACAAGTAAGATGTGCAGTGCATCACTATCTGCATTTAATATTATATGTTGCCCTTATAGTCAGTTTAATACCTCCTTCAGTTAACCTTTTTTACTGTGGTTTTCTGATGATGTTACTCCTGCACTTTGTCTTCAGTGAATCATGTTTTACTGTCATCTTTTCTCCCTTGCGTCTACCTCTCTGTCACTCTCAGAGCCTGATGTAGTCACAAGTCTCAGTGTCAGTGAATTCACAACATCCTCTGTGTATCTGACCTGGACTAAACCTGAAGGAAACAGCCCCTTCTATAGAGTACAGAGGACTGATGGGACAGACAACTGGGGTCTTAGTGTCAATGAAACAGAAATAAATGTCACTTCACTGACTGCTGGAGTGCAGTACACTTTTACCATCATTGCAGTGGCTGGAGATAATGAAACAGTAGGACAGGCAAAGACAGTTTCACAGTATACAAGTAAGATGTGCAGTGCATCACTATCTGCATTTAATATTATATGTTGCCCTTATAGATGCAACATAGTAGTTCCACTCCTATTACCAGTCTAATGCACAATTTTCAACAATGGTGTTTCCGTATGTAGTAATTGTATGTTTTACTGACATTATTTCTCTGCGTCCACCTGTCTGTCACTCACAGAGCCTGATGTAGTCAGGAATCTCACTGTAAGTGAAATCACAACATCCTCTGTGTCTCTGATCTGGGCTGAACCTGAAGGAAATAGCTCATTCTATAGAGTACAGTGGACAGGTGGAGAAATCAATGTACTTGAAAATGTGACCCAAACATCTAAGATCATTACTAACCTGACTGCTGGTGTCCAATATACAATAACTGTTACTGCAGTGGCAGATGATGGTCACATTGAAGGACAGAGTACTATTGTATCTCAGTACACAAGTAAGTATAATTTAAATGTTGTTTCATACTGTCAGGTAGTGGTAGTCTGAGGACACCTGGTTAGAGTAAGGTAAAGCCTGGGGAACTTATGGTTTTAGGACAATAAGATGGCATCTGTTATTAGTGTGCACTGGAGTGGTTTGAATTTGGTATAACACACAAGGTTGCTGTTGCATGCTAGTTTGGACATCAGACATCAGAATCTACATTTTCTTTTTTTGGTTAATATTGGTCCAGTGACTGACTGAAAGAATGAGGTCATGGAAACAGCTGTTGAAATGAGTTTTTCGTCACTGGGTGGCACATTCTATCATAGTGTGAAAAGCTTGGTGATCCAGGAAAGACAGAAGTGACATGAGGTGGTTTGGTCACCTCTCACCCAAAGAAGTGTAGTCATACCACCAACTGAAAATGGATCATATAATGCAAGCATGCTCGATGAATGGATGAGTCATCTTCATAACTTTGCTACTGTAACTACTGTGACCTTAATTCAATGAAAACATTTTAATATGATCCATAAACAAAACAACTACATACATGTATGATAGCCTTTAACAGTTAACCTTTTTTACTGTTGTTTTCCAATGATGGTACCTGTTTGTTACTCACAGAGCCTGATATAGTCAGGAATCTCACTATCACTGCATTCACAACATCCTCTATGTCTCTGAGCTGGACCAAACCAGAGGGAAACAGCTCCACCTATAAAGTACAATGGACAGGTGGAAATATAAGTGATAGCTGCAGTGTCAATGTAACATCCAAGACTATTTCTAACCTGGCTGCGGGTGTCAATTATACAATAACTGTTACTGCAGTGGCAGGTGATGGTCACACTGAAGGACAGAGAGCTACTGTATCTCGGTACACAAGTAAGTAAGCATTTAAATGTTGTCCATACTGTCAGGTAGTAATAGTCTGCTGAGCAGAAGAGGAAATGCATTGATTTCAACTCTCTTTTCCGAGCAGTATGACCAGGATCTAGGTTCTTGCTCCAAAATACTAGCAATGCATCATTTTAGTTGATGATGGTGCTGATACTAAATGTTGTACTTTGTTGTTTTGCTTTTCTTACATTTTGATCGCGTGTTGATGTTTTTGTTACCTCCATCGCTTATTTTGATGTTTTGGATCATCTCCTCTCCTCTCTCCTCCTCTCCTCTCCTCTCCTCTCCTCTCCTCTCCTCTCCTCTTCCGTCACCCCCCCTCCTCTCCTCTCTTTTCCTTTAGAACCGGGTATAATTTTGGGAGTTGCTGCGTCCACAAACACAATCGCTATCTCACTGAAATGGAAGGTAGCTGCTGGTGAAATCTTACAGTACAGGGTACAGTGGCACAACGGTGGAAAACCAGAGATGACAAACACAGTCAAAACTGATGCTGAGTTATCTAACTTGAGCCCTGGTACAAACTACACAATCACAATTGTTGCCATCGCCAGTGATGGAAAAACAGAAGGAGACCCCTACACATTCTCCTCATTCACAAGTAAGCCATACATTCTGTGTTTAACATTTTCAATTTAAACATGAACAATTGTGACAAGAGTTAGGTTTCCTATTTGCACATGGTATCAGAAAATTCAAAATGTTCTATTCCTTTATCTCTCCACAATACACTGATTGACATAAATGTATGTCAGTCAATGTATTCTTCAACAGATGTAAACAACATGTTGTTTTGTACTTATTCCTCTCATCTTCCCAGAACCTGCTGTGGTGAATAATCTCACTGAGACTGTGGTCACAACATCATCTGTGTCTCTGACCTGGACTGAACCGGAGGGCAACACAACCTCATACATAATTCTGTGGAGCAATAATTCCGTGGAAGAGAAAGGCATCACCAGTGAAACCAACTTTATGATCAATGGTTTAATCCCTGGAACCAAGTACAATGTTACTGTGGCTGCAGTTGCTGGAGATTCCTCAAACATGGGAGAAGGAACCACAACACCAACTGTCACGAGTAGGTCCATATTTATTGAGGGAAAGGACATATTTGTAGAAGCAAAAGTTTTAACATATAAAGCAAGCAAAACAAAAAATAGAAGCTAAAATTAATTAAACTGTAAAAGTTAAAAATATATATGTTTAGAAAGATAGTACTATATTCATTCATTATATTCCTTTGCTGTTATGCCACAGTTATTTTTTACCATATTTCATATATGTCATTTCAAGATGTGGCCTATTGTGAATGTGTATTCAGTTTTTTTGTAATCTGTAGGGCCTGTGAATCCTGAAAATATCACCGTCACAGCGCAAGGAACTAATAATATGACCATAAGATGGACCTTACCTGAAGGGAGGGTGGATCACTACATAGTGAACATCTCAAATGGGAATCTGCAATTTTCATATAGCAATACAACAACAATCACCACAGCCCACTTTACCAGTTTACATCCTGGGCGAGTCTTTGACATCACAGTGACGGCTGTAGCTGGAAAGTTCAGCAATACGTCTGACCAGTATTCATTTGCCACAGGTACGTTCAACATTGTGCTGTTGGGTTTTGTCATTTTCAGATATTTTACAGTAATTGCATGTAGTCTAATGAAGTGGGTTTAAACCATTAAATCAGATCTGAATAACAGAATCATAGAAAAAAATCTTTTCTGAGAATTTTCTCACGGACATAATAATACCTATATTTCCATATATATCAGTACAAGAGGTTCTCAAATAATAATCAGTAGCAAATCAATAATAGAAAAATATGAACAAAAAGTGTGTCTGTGTGTGTTTGTGTACCTGAAATCAGTCATTATTGAAACTGTTATTCATACCTTTTAGTTCCCAAGCCTCCTGGTTCCATCACTATCAGTCAGGTGACAAACACTTCGCTCTATCTGCAATGGGCGACTCCCACCCTGATGGAGGGTGCTCCAGACATCAGCTACCATATCACCTACCAGCCCAAGGGTGGTAAATCACAAAATGAAAGCAGCACAGTCAATAACCAAACACTGTCCCTGTTGTCCTCTGGAACTGAATACCATATAACTGTGAAAACAGTTGGGCCTCAAAATTTTATGAGTTCGGCTGTCAGTGACTCTGTGTACACTCGTAAGTGTTTCTCTATTCCTGGGGGGATTACATTCATTTTGCACTGTTTATAATATTTGTTCTATATTCTAATACATTTTTTAATAAATGTGTTATTTATATAGAAATTTCTTCTTACTTTTCTTTGCAATTAAAATTGTCCTTGCTTCTTGTTTTTTTAGTGCCCAACCCTGTGTTGAATCTTGTAGCCAGCCCTAATTCCACCACCTCAATAAAAGTGAAATGGTCATTACCATCGGAAGCCCAGCTGTACTACCGATACATTGTTCAAACCTACAGTGTTACAGGAACACTTGTTAACAAACAAAACAGCATTAATAATACAAGCACTGATGTACCTGATCTGGAGCCAGGAACTAGATACACTATCAGTGTCACAACAATGGCAGCAGAAGGAATTACATCCACAGCAGAACAGACCTTCAGTTACACAAGTAAGGCCTTACATTGAAATGCTGTCAAACTGCTGAAACTTTAATGAGTTCAGCAGTATCTACATACATAAGATACAAAAAAAAAGCAAAATAGACTTTTTCATTGTGGTATTTTACATAAGCCTCTGTTCTATGTGCTGCAGTGCCCAAAGCAGTGACCAACCTCACAGTGACAGATACAAAACCAACTGCCATCCAGCTGACGTGGCTCAGACAAAGTGATCATAAGCCTTCCTACTCTTACCTGGTGAAAGCGCTCCTCGGCACCGAGGTGGTTCAGAATAATTCAGTGAAGATGGAAAATTATACCTTCTTCAATCTGAACCCTGGAACACCATACAGTTTTGAGGTGTTCACAGTTGTAGAGGGAGTCAAGTCCACTGTGGAAAGCATATCAACCTACACAAGTATGCCTTCAAAGTTTCTAACACGTTTTTTATTTAAATATATAACGCATTGTTGCTGGCTAAAAAGATTAATTTACCTAATCAGAGTTGTGGTGAGTAATACTAAACTAAGGATTATAATACTGTATTCTGATTACTCTGATTACTCCATCAACGTAGCAGAGGCAGAAATGTAATGGCTTTTAGGCTCCGATATGGGTCAATCTCCCCAAAATCTCCACAATATCCATAATGCAACAGTGCCTTTCATTAGACCTCCCCTGCCTGTTAAATGTCCACTCTTCCAGTATTTTCATTTATAAAAGCTTTCTGCAAAAAAAAGTAAGTCTCATAACCAAGTCAAGATTAAACCTAAAATGTATTGGATTCCCATTGTGAAGAGTGGCCCTTTAAGAATAACTTGTCAAATTTGAGGTATAAAGATACTGCACAAATAATAAAAGTGGCACAACTACAGGTTCAGAAATTGTAATTCAGGATTTTACATCTCAAATGTAATTTTGGTCAGATTGGCCCTTACATTTTGATTGTGTTACACTATAATTATTCAGTGTCTACCCAGCCTTGTGTATGTGTTCAAGTTAACTTAATGTGTGTGTTTTCATTAGCTCAAGCAGACCTAAAAGTGAGTTTCTAAATGTAATTTACATTCAATTTAAATATTTTTTTTCCTCCAGAGCCTGAAGTAGTTTCTGACATTGTTACTATCGGAAGCACAACTAACATGTCAGTGAGTTGGAAGCTTGCATCAGGGCTGGTGGATTCCTACACTGTCCTGCTCTACAGAGACTCACAGTTAGAGAAAAACAACACGGATCTGAGCAACACTACTACAAACACAGTGTTTCATGGCCTGAAACCAGGAGTGCTTTACTGCGTGGTGGTGATCACCAAAAGTAGACCTTCTGAAAGTAATAATGCAAGTGAAAAATGCAACGCAACTTGTGAGTCCCCACTATGATACATTATTTTCTATTTTTACCAGAGGTTATTTTGAAAATGCCTGTAGTGCAGTAGTATTGTAGATTGTAACTTAGCACAAATGAAATAGTGTTCTTTCTCCCATTCAGTTCCCAACCCTCCTGGCCTCATCATGGTGGAGTCGCAGACTGTGAAGTCCATCAACTTCACCTGGGCCTTTCCAGAGGACATGGACCACTCTCAGTACAACTTCAGTGTATCCACTGTCAACGGCTCTTTTATAATCCAAAACAACTGGTTCCTGCTATCCAAGCTCCAATCTGGAACCCCCTACCGTATCTCTGTTGTTACTGTAGGTGTGCAGAATTATGAAAGCACAGCTGTGACAGCAGAAAACTACACCAGTGAGTATAATTAACACACACCAGGGGTATTACTGTGGAAACAATCACCTATAGTTTTTTTAGTCTTTATTTTTCCTTTTTTTTATCAGCCCTTTTATTTAAGAATAGGTCCAGAGTCTTTTTGAAATAATTATAGGGGCTCATACAGTATGATCACTGTAATCAATCCTCCTGTTCATGGGTAAGCATGGACACAATTTATTCTATGTCTCTATTTAACTCTGTTTTCCAGTCTGTCTAGTAGTATTAAATGGTCAACAGTGCCAACGTAACAGGAGGAATGAAATTTTGTCAGAACAGTTTCAGTGCTGAAGATTCGGTTTGAGGTTAAAACGTTCTATGGTTTTTTGATTATTTTATCTATGAAGGGTAGATTTGATATGGGTCTGTAGTTACTAACTACAGAGGCATCCAGGCTACTCATTTTTAGTGGTGGGTTAATAGCTGCAGTTTTTAAAGCCATTAGAAAAATGCCTGAGATGTGGGAGCTGTTTCTTATTTGCAGCAAGTCTGCAGCCAAGTAGCTACATTTTTAAGGAAGCTTGTTGGCAGTTCTCCCAACTAGTTATTGCTTTGATCTCCTGACTTCCACATTCTTCTTCCATAATGCAATGAATTTATTCAACTTAATATACAAGCTATCAAAATGTGTCACTTTCATCATTTCATTTAGTCCTATTTATTTTGCATTTGTAAGTATTATTTGTAAATCTTGTTTAATTTACTCCAAAGTCCCACAATTTAGTTTCAAATACTTGAAAACTTCTTATATTTCTGGAGTATACAACTTTTGGTAGTAAACTCTTCTGCTATATTTGATTTTTTATTATTATTTATCAAAGGCGAAGGTTTTGAGGTTTTCCTCTTGTTCACAGGGAAGCACAAACACAATTTATTTTTTTTATTTTTTTTATTTTATTTTTCTATCCCAGATGTGATACAAGAAAACACACCCTTCAAAATTCATGTCACATCATGTTTCTGTCTCATTTTCTCAGGACCGTATCCTGTAACTATGCTGAGACAGACAGAAATCACCACAAATGCAGTGACTTTGGTGTGGGAGCAGCTGGAGAAAAAATCTGACTACTCATACCTGGTGCAGATCACAAATGGATCTCTTTCTCAAATCCCAACTACAACATTCACATTCACTGGACTTCTCTCTGGGAGCAACTACAGCTTCATTGTCACTACACAAACAGTAGATGGCACCCAAGCAGATCCTGTGACAGTATCCTACTTCACGCGTATGTATAATACATGTGGCAAGAAACAATATTAATCCCAAATTAACCATAACATGCAAAGTAAATAACAATTAAATATTCATTATTCCTTTAAGTTTTAGCTGTCTCTGTAGCATTTGTACTTGGGGAAGTGCTACTTATTTGATATATATGAAAGAAATCCTTGAGCTTAATGTTGATTCATAAAAAACACTTTCTACTTTGTTTTGTAGGGCCATATAATGTTACGGATTTGCAGGCTGAAACTTTGAACACAACTGCTATACGTCTGGTTTGGATGAAACCGCTAGAGTACAAGGTTGACTATACATATCAGGTTAAGACAACTGTATGTGGCAACAAAAGCAAAACCCTGGCAGAAGAAGGCACAGAGATCTCAGAGCTCACCCCTGGCACCGCCTGCACCTTCTGTGTTTTTGTCAAGGCCAAGGATGGCATAGAAGGGAAAGCGTCCTGCATCTCTCAGTACACCAGTAAGTCTCTAACTTGCCATTTCTGTTTATTTATTTCAAACTGTAAAGGTGACCAGCTATAATCTTTCCTCCTCCACACATTAACAGGACCTGAGGCAGTGCAACCCATTGTCTCCAGCCAGGGCTACAATAGTTCAATCCTGGTGTCATGGACAAATCCTCCTGGGAACGTGGAGTATTATATGGTTTATCTAGCTAGCACTTCCTCAGGTTTTCAGCAACAGCAAATGAACTCTACCAATATGTCTGTGCTGTTTGAGAGCCTGTCAGCTGGAACGAACTATACCGCCTGGGTGATCTCACATAGTGGACCCTTCAATGTATCATCTGAAAAGGTCACTAATGCTACCTGTAAGTATGATGAATTTGTTTTATGTTGTTGTTGTTTTTAAGGTTTTGTGTTGTGTTGTGTCATATTCAGTAATTTACAGTCAGTATCAAGTTCCAAAACTGCCACACACATGGTTTGGGATCATCTACTGTGTTTTCCAGGAAACCACAGTTTATACATCTTGAATTTTGTCAAACATAATGCCTATATTATATTTTTGCCTTGCACATGTCATCACATAGTACTGAAGTTGTGAGCATGTTCAAACTTTGATGGTGCTTTCAAAGACATGATGGCACTCAAAGAAAGCATGTAAGAGTGCACTATCATTATTGCACTTCTCTGGCTCCAAACAGGTCCACTCTGTATGACTGCACACATGTGTGGAAGGACATTAATACAAGAAAAAAAACTAACTTTTTTTCACTTAATTTGCCTGTTATTGATTATAAGTCAGTGTAGGAAAATGTAATGGATAAACAGGCAATCATTTATATATTAATTATATATAAAAACTAAAGGCAATTACATACTTACTGTAATGCTTTACCTGTCTTAAGCAAATTTCTGAAAGTTGCATTTTTTTAAGGGGATGAAGTGACTGGAAACTAGTAGAAGTTAGAGTAACTAAAACATTATATAGTAGCTTTGGAACATGGCCTGCTGTAATGTCAAATATTTGTGTTTTATAAACAACAGACCATTTAACCAGGCATGGTTTTGTTGAGTTTTGATGTTGATATGCTGTACTCCCATCCCCTAAGTTCCAAACCCTCCTGGACCAATTGAGATCATGATGAAGACAACCGACTCCATTACCATTAAATGGATGGCTGCTCCTCTGATGACCAATGGATCATTTTACTACAAGCTGAAAAATATATCACCCTTGGGAAGTGGATATATCATTACCACAAACAACAGCTATACTTTTGCTTTCTTGGATTCTGGGACTTCGTACAACATCTCTGTGGTAACAGTTGGGGTGATGGATTTTAAGAGTGACAAGGTTCAGAGTCAGGCCACCACAAGTAAGGACTTTATTTTTTTATTTCTTTATTTCAAACCATGTGTAGGCACAAGCCATTTCCTCTTGCTCCTTTACTGTATCTATTAACCTTTACATTTCTCAATTCTCTTTAAAACAATCAGAGCCATTCCGTGTGACGAAGCTTGAGGTTTCTACAAGCGAGAAGAGCATTATAGTCAAGTGGGATGAACCGAAACAACACAAAACCAGCTATAGTTACAATTTGACCGTGCAAACATCAGATGGTTCAATCATTTACTACAAAATTAAACAACAACCACATAGTATCAAGGACCTGGTTCCTGGCAGCCGCTACACAGTGAACGTCATCACAGAGACCTCAGATGGAACACAGAGTGATTCAACCTCAATTTCCAGTTGCACAAGTATGATCATAAAAGCAGCTTGATTCATATCATATAGACATATTGCAGCCATTTTGTTTTCAAATAAATTTGTCATTCAACTGTGACAATATGAAAAATGTGAAAAGCAAGCATATTTTAAGAGTGATTCTAGGGTATAAGTAAAGTTTTCAATTTTGGATTTTTAGATATTATTTAATAAGGAATAATATGATCATAGTTATTATTATGATAGTAAATGATGGCTACTCCATATAAATTATATAGTAGAGATATTTTGCTATATCATAAGTTTTAAACCACCCAAAGAAAATGTTATATTCATTGACTTTAATATCTGTTTCTGCTGCAGATGCAAGCCCAACAAAAATGTTCACATATGAAGCTCCAAACAAAATAAATGCAGAACTCATCCTGTCCTGGATAAATCCTGAAGGCAGTTACACAGGCTTCAAGATCACTGGAGACTACATCCCTGAGGAAACCTTAACAAGGACCTGTAATCCAAACTGTAGTCACACTATCTCCGGGCTCAAACACTACTCGATATACAATCTGAGTTTGAAAGTGCTGAGCTGTGGACTACCCAGCACTCCGGTGTCTCTCAGCTGCAAGACAGGCATCACAAGTAGGACATTATTCTTTGTTGACAATAAAATTACAGCTTTTAACTTTTAATTACTATTATATTTTAGCATTATTTGAGAAAGAACTTCTCAAAATCTAATCTTTTCTTTCACATATTTTTTGTAGATCCACCAATTGCACAAAAGCATGAGAAACTGGTAACAGTGACTAAGAAAACGTACAACAAGTTCTCCCTTCAGATCAATTCCACGCTCCTGAATAACACGCATGGTCCAATCACTCATGTTGGTGTTCTGGTGGCAAACAATCTCCCTAGTGAGTTTCCTTTTTCCCCTCTTAATGTCAGATTGTTGTGATTATGTTGTAATCCCTTGTTTAGGAGCCTTTGTTTAGCATGACTTGAATGCCTGATAGCAGTTTAATTATCCCAAGTGTTACTTACTGTTTTATTTATTTATTTTACATGATGAATAAAAATAACTTTCCTACCAAAAGCCTATGACTGTGATCTGCTATTTCCTGTCCCTTCAGAAGCTAACAGTTCTAATCTGACGATCTACTTGGGGAAAACGTACGAACAGTGGACTGAAAAGAGTACTCTTGTATACCTGGCAACAGTGACAGACAACAGCCAATCACGCAGTGGAGGAAATGATCTGAGCATAGAAATAGGAGGTGAAGATGAATATGGCTCCTACACTAATGGTATCCTCAAGGCCACTGGAACATACCAGTAAGTATTGAAACCAGATATTCAGCTGCAGATAATATAGTTACTTCTCAATAATGGAACTACTTGTCAAAAACTGATAAAATGACCTTTCCTTATGGGATATTGCACTCTGAAATCATTATTATAAAAAATGACAACCATTACTTCCTATGTGGTGTATTGTCTTATTTTTGTAAAATTTACAGCACGAGGTGCTCTGAGATATGAGTGGAAATGCACAATACTGTATATGCTAAGAGAGAGAAAGACAGAGAGCATTGTAAATCTCTAAACTGACTATGTTTATTTTAAATCCTACAGATATGCCATTGTGTTGTTCACCAGTCTGATTCTGGACAACGGCCTTGTGAACATTCAGAAGTCACTGTTCTCAATAACATCTTTATATTCTGCTGTAGTCCTCCCACAGAACCCAGGTACCACATTCAGACCCAGCTTGTTTGTTTTTTGTTTTTTTGCTGTGAACTTCCTATAATGTGAAGAAATGTTCATTGTCTCTTTCTCTGTCATCATCTGTCATAATCTTTGTCGACATTTTAGCCGTCATTGGATTTGCTGTCGGAACAACATTGGGAATTTTTTGCGTTCTCTTCGTCATCCTCATTGGCTTCATTATCTACTGGAAAAGGTTTGTCACCATCATCACTGGTGAAAAAAAAAATGAAGTCGGTGTTAAGAGGACTAAACTATAAACTCACTGTTTATGCACTATAGGTTATCCAACAAAGACTCGTCTGATATCCAGATTCATTCTATGAGGTAAGGTTTATATTTTTATGATGTTATACAATTAAAGTAAATGATAAATAATTTTTGCTAGTAATTGTCAATATTGCATTTCTTTTCTTTTTTTTCCAGAGCGAAAGTGTAAGTATAAATCCTCTAAATTGTAGCAAAAGTTACATTATGACAGGAACAGACTAATTGTACCAAGTGGTACAGTCGAAGATTTCCAGAACAGAACTTATTTCTCTTGTCTTCTGGTGTGAGCAGAAGTGTGGCAGTGAGGGTGGAGGACTACGAAGCTTACTACAAGAAGCAGAAAGCAGACTCCAACTGTGGCTTTGCAGAAGAGTTTGAGGTGAAACATAAGCTCAATATTCAAGGCTTATCCATATCAGTGAATAAATGCTTAAAATTAAAACCTTGGGACCAATATCACAATTATTCCTAAAATGGTGTATATCATGAAATTAATTGGGATGTAGAACCAAAAGAATTGTTATGCAATGTAATGAAAGCTAAATAATGTGAAGTTTAGGATACGGGTACTAATGAAGCAGCATTACAGTTATGTATAGCAGGCTATATATTTATTGTAGGTAAAGGCCAAAAAAAGGACCATGAAAACTTCTGGTTACTGCTAACAGAAATTTTGTCAATTGTGCATCCCTACTATTATTATTAAGTTGCTTCTCTGGAACTGTACAGGCACTAGATTTTGGTGATATTCCGAGCCACCCAATCAACAGTCACAATTTTTGTCTTTCTTTCAAAGGACCTGAAGCTTGTTGGTACAGGTCAGTCAAAAACAAGCGCTCTGACTCTGGAGAACAAGCCCAAGAACCGCTACAACAACGTGCTTCCCTGTGAGTCACTTCAACCAATCCACCTCTGCTGCTTCCAACCATAACACTCTTTACTCTTTAAACTATCATCATACCTATTGCCATTATCACACTTTTGTTCAGACATGATATCAAAGTTGTCTTGCACTTCAGTAACACAGTACAAAGACATATGACTGCAGTAATTAATCTCAGTTCCTTAAATTTTTGCAGAAAAACGAGCATTTGTTCTGCTATAACACTGTCAGTCCTTTCTATTACATTTTTTCATTTCATTCATCCTTTGCTCTCACCCCCTAGATGACTCGTCTAGGGTGAAACTCTCTATTATCCATGGGAGTCCATATGATGACTACATCAATGCTAACTACATGCCGGTGCGTACTGACACTCTTGGAATCAGCTCTCTGCCTCAGTCATTGCTTCAGTATCAGTAACCATCCTACTGTACCATATAGCTGCTCATTCTTTTGCTTAACGCCATGCAATTTAAACTATTCTGCCTTCATCTACATTGATGTTTGAAACACTTGAGAATCTGCTGGAAATCTGAATAGTATGGGTGTTTGTGATTGGGGGGCTGGTGTTCTGTTTGACAGGGTTACAACTCGAGGAAGGAGTTCATTGCAGCTCAGGGTCCTTTGCCCACAACAGTCAGCGATTTCTGGAGGATGATCTGGGAGAAGAATGTTCAGACCCTGGTCATGCTGACACGCTGCAATGAACAGGGAAGAGTAAGTAGGAACACAAGAAACCACATCTAGCAGTGACCACATCTACACACCCGATTTTCAGTTATGCATGTGAGGGTGATCCATCTATTAATATGCTAGTGAGCATATTAAGGTGATTGTCTGCAGGTGATCATCTGAGTGTGGCCCTGCTGTTAATGCAGTACAATGAAAAAAGAACATGATTCATAAAGTACTTTTACTACTACTTTTAGAGTGGGGTTTCTAAATGTAATCTAGCTTGAATACAGATCATTTCTATATTCTGAATGCTGAATACTTGCAGTCTGTTACAACTCAACCACTGTCTTCCCATTCCAGGTGAAATGTGAGCAGTACTGGAATTCTGGCAGCAGGCACTTTGAAAACATCACTGTGAAAACGACCTCTGAAATACCACTTGAAGACTGGACCATCAGGGACTTTGACATCAAAAATGTAAATGGAAAGATGTAACATGGGAAAAAAATATTATTAGCAGGATAAAAATCAATGTCAGTAAAGGTTGTTACCCATTAGTGATTATTTAACAACTTTAGTTTTGAGTACTTGTCCCAGAGCCCTATTAGTTATATGAGTGAACTAACAATACTCAACTCTTGTCAATAATTGAATGAATGTGCAGTAATCACACAGCACTAAAGATACGCTCTTAACCTGTGGCCTGATGCTCTCATAGAGATGAATTAATGTTGGGAGTTTGAAAAAAAGTCACAATAATCCTTACGCCCAAAAAAGTACAATTTTAAAACGGTCTCTGCTCCATGGAAGCGTGATATAACTTGTCAGTAATTATGAAAATGTATGTTTTGGTGTGCTTCTACTCTAGACATTCACAGCTGTCTGTAATTAATTCAGTCAAACATTTTTGAGTTGTGATATGCATCTATTTCTCAATCACAACTATTTTATATGCATGTGTGTCTTTCAGATGAAAACAGCCGAAACCCGCACAGTGCGCCAGTTCCACTTCACAGCGTGGCCAGACCACGGGGTACCTGAAACCACTGAGCTCCTCATCAGCTTCAGACATTTGGTCAGAGAGCACATGGACCAATACTCCAGACACTCTCCTACTGTGGTCCACTGCAGGTCTGCTATAAACACACACGTACACCCACTTTTGCTATATAACTGTTTTCAGAAATGATGAAATTTGAATAAAAAGACTGCTACTATCTGTTATTCTTTCTTATTCTTCTCCCTCCTCTGTGTGTTTACTCAGTGCTGGTGTGGGGCGTACAGGTACCTTCATAGCCATCGACCGTCTGATATTTCAGATTGAAAGGGAAAATATTGTGGACGTGTATGGCATCGTCCATGATTTGCGCATGCACCGGCCCCTCATGGTGCAGACAGAGGTAAGACACGTTCTCATACACATTGATTTGGTCAGAAAAAGTTTTACATATCGATGATCACTAAGCTGCAGTTGGTGAACTTTTGTACTCAATGTCTCTGCAGGACCAGTATGTCTTCCTAAACCAATGTTCAATGGACATCATCAGATCAAGAACTGGAACCAATGTGGATCTAATCTACCAAAACACTGCTGCACTCTCCATTTACGAGAACGTAGAACCCAAAAAAGGTTTCCAAAAAAATGGATACCACAACGCATAGACCCAGGAAATCACTTTCTTCTTTACTCTTAGCAAGAAACTGAGCAGATTTGTAAAGGGAATACTTTTAGCAGATATTGAGCTGTATTTATTTTTTTATAGTCCACCAGTGTCGCTCTTATTAAGGATCTTTTAGCTGCCTACATTTAAACTGTTTCCCCTGGTATTTATTTGTTAAAAATGTTGAATGCTAGATAATGGAGAGAACTGTATATGGGGATATAATGATCAGTGACCAAAAATATTTGGATTACATGTAAACTTTTGTCAAATAGGAAATTGGATTATTTGTTATATTGGCATATTTTTGTATTGACTAGCTGTACTTTTTAAATTTGTGGCTTGCTTACTACTGTATATGACTGCTCAGGTATGTTGGATGCTGTATAGGTATTATATACAACTTCATTAAACCTTTGGATTTGCCTTATAAATGTGCCTTTTCAAAACATGTGTGCTTTAATACCAGTAGGTGGCACTCTATTTCAGTTTTTACAGCTGAGGCCAGAAATGACTGTTATATTCATGTTGTGTCACAATCTATCATATGAAATTTTACTGTACATCCAACAAATAACTTTTTGACAACTTTGCACCTCTTAAGTTAATTTGAACTGTGCAATGCCTTTAGTGAAGGAGTTTTGTTTGTTGTAGAATCTCTTTATGTGTATGCACTGTAGTGAATAATGCACTGGATGCATTTGTGTTTCTACTCTGTCCTCTTTTTGTCTGTTTTTTTTTGTATCAGGAATGTTTTGGCCAGTGCTTTGTGAAACATTTTGTTATTTACAACAAATTTGATTAAAGGAAACAAATTTGGGTCACATTAAACAAAAGTCAGGAACTTAAACAATGAAAGCTGAATGTTTAACAGGTCGGTATGGTAATGTAAAGAAAAAAAACTATACCGCACCAGTGTGTCATCTGAAGAATTTAAAGATCACATCCGTTGTTTTGATGTTCATACCCTTTTTCTCTGCACTGTACATTCCTCATGAACAGAACAGTTATGTCACTTCATGCTGCATATATTATCTATGGACATTTGCTGTGATGTTAAAATAATCAGAGAAGCACAAGCTTCTTTTTTTCTCTTTTGCTTCTTAAGGGCAAACATTTTCCATGGGGCAGGTACGTTTTATACAGAAAAAAATCATTCATGTGTGTGGTTAGCCTGTTGATATTTTAAATCTATGTTTTGTTTCTACTGTATCATAATGTACTTAAAGAATTAATTAAAAGCACTTATGTTTTTTGATGAAAAGCAAGAACAGCAAATAGTCACAAAGGATGTGTAGGATGTTTTTTGAAATGCTTTATGAGATGCTTGCTGGTACAACGCAAAATATGTAAAATGAGCAAGGATTTATTATTTGTGTACTGTCAAACAAAATGGGATTAAATATGTTATTACATTTACACCCCCATTTGTTTATGGCTATGTAGTGTGTGGTTTGATCATCAGTATTTCCTTTCCTTGAATCCAATAGCTTCAATGAAATGACAGCTCTTTACCCCACCATAATGTAACTGGTTCACATTCATAATTGATTTGCAGTGCTCTGAGCTGATGTTACATGCTAGTTTTGTATTCAATAACATTTTACAAGCTAATATCGTTTTGTGTGACGTGATGCACAGTAGATACTGAACTGTTGATACATTCATTTTGCAAAGTGTTTCAAAACTATTTTAGTCAACCAGAAAGAATAAATAGAGCATAACATGCAAATATGCTGCCTGCTGCAGAGGAGGACTGAGCTGGCACACCTCTGCATTATTCAGAGCAACTTTGAGGTTGCAGGTAGCTAAGTGCACCCTCAAAGGATGAATAACTAATGCTTTTTCTCTTTCTTACTTTATGTGGAAAAAGCTTTTAGAGGGACAATGTGGAGAAGCTTCAAAAAGTTCTAATTTTACAGCCAGCAGCCCTGGGGATTTTTCAATATGAAGACATTTTAAGAGCAATCATTTCCACACAGCACAGGGCACTCCTGGCATGGTGGTAATATAAGGAGTTTGCTCGCACGTCAGCTTCAGCGAGCCTGATATTTCTCACGTCTTACATGACCTCTCTATCCTCACTTTCTTCAATACCTGCATCTCTACCCTCAACTGCTCCTTATTATTTTTCATGTTTCTCAGATCCACAAGTTGGATGTAAAAATAAATTTGGCATTCAGAGGCCTCTCTCCTGCTGCATGCTGTGAGATGCAACAAAAAAAGCATACGGAGAGTTAAGACCATTGTAATGGCAATTTATCCTGCAAACACAAAAAGAACAGGGCAATCCCAATTTAATAACACAACTGCTTGTGTGACAACAAATCCTCCATAACGGATTACACCATGATATTTCCGATTATTATGGAGGCCGTAACAGCTGCATGTCTCTGAAAATCAGAACAAATACCCTGTAGAGTTGAGGATGACACAAGCATACCACTCGTAGCAACTTTAAGTTGAGGCCTTTCTACCTGTAGTAACTGTACATGAATGAAGACTTCAAGACTTGACATTACAATGAGTGTGCTTGTGGCTCATTCATTGTAGCGCATGTTTAGGTCAGTAAAGCTATGACAGACATTTACTTTGACAAAACCAATAAAAGCAAACATATTAATACCAATACCACTTACAAGGATAAACACAGATTATCAAAAAAACCTGATTTGTTTTGATTCTCTACTCAAGTGCATTTGGTTTAAAGTAAACAAACACCTTTAGCTATGAGGAAGTATCCTGGGCAAAACCAGAAGGCATCTGGTTTGGAAGGGACAATACACGACCCTTAATGGACATAGACATTACATGAAAATTTTAGGTATACAATCTATAGAATATAGATAAAAAAGAACTGTAATGAATAATACTGAGACAGTAAGGAAAGGGAGATAAAAGAAGAACTACAGATATAGGAAAATAAATCAAATAGTTATAAAAACTAGAATTTCAATCATAAAGACTTGTCTTATCTAAATTGTTGATTTTAGCTACCCTTTTTCCTTGCAATGAACAGACAGTAAAGAAAATAAACAAAATAGCAGTTAATTTTATATAGGGGAACTAGGGAAATCAAAAAGAAGCAATTGTTATTTTAAAGTAAAAAGATGGATGCCTTGGGGCTATAGGCCTACCTGGGTTTAAAATGAAAGATAGCCTTTCGTAAATTGGCAAAGGTCTGAGTTGGACCAAACAAACGGTCGGAGTGTCGAGCTTTCTTCCATATTATAAGCTAATAGTGATTTTGTGTCTACGTTTGCACACATAAATATTGGTTGGGTCAAAATGTCTAGCAAAAATATATACCTGTATGGTAGCGATCCTGTGCACACATTTAGATGAATCTGACTCTCTGGTATCTATCAAAAATATTTTTTGTAAAAACTTTTCAGAATGTAAAGAAAAAAATATGTAGCTCATTTCGGCTGAGAGACTAGCAGTTCGAGTAGTTGTCAAGTGGAATTGTTTGTTAAAACTGAAAATTGCCCTATTGACATCTGTGGTGAGGAAGAAACTATTGAACCTCTATGACCTGTGCTCTGAATGGCAGGTCACGATTTCCAATCCATCAGTGAGACAAAGCTACAGAAAACAGTTTGGGCCAATAAACCCCTACATTGGCACCCCAGCCACAAAGGTGGGTCACTAGTCCAGAGGGTTGTCGGGGCCACTCTCTGGGGATCTAAATTCTTGAAAACTGGGTTTCTGACATTGTGACGATGGCAACTTGCGATTGTAGAAAAACCGAGTGAACCCGTGGCTTCGTTGTCTATCACCAGTTCAAAAACATAGAAAAAATGCAGTGCTTCTCATCCCTGGTACACCAAATACCACTTGTGCATGTGTACATACATGTAGCTCTATATTTGTCATCATATATTGTCCATATGATTATATTTAAATACACTGTTATATTTTGCATCCTATGCACAGTATATTTGATGACATTTTATCAATTGTACTCCATACCTTTTGGATGTTTGTCTACATGGACTTCTAGGCCTATCTACTGTACTGTGTATGTGCCTGTGCATGTGGTCACGTGCACATACATGCGTGAAGGCATGTGTAGGCTACCTATGTCTTAAGACCAAAAAATATTGTGTTCAAATCTGTTTAAAATAATGTGAAAAATGGCTGAATATCAATTATTATCTTTAATGCCCTTTTTCTCTAAAATAATATTTGATGACAGTCAATCTTTGGAAGTGCATATCTCACCAAATATTTGGTGTTGAAAGATAATGTTGGTATAACCATAAAGCTGAGACATTCCTCTTCACAGACCAATAGAAAACTCAAAATGTGTCTGTCTTAATAGTGCTCTATTTTCCATTTATCATGTATTACTTTCTACTTGTATGTAAATGATGAGGATTGAGGGGCAGAGGAACATTATGGACAGCAGGGGGAGCCTGACTCCAAAATAACTAATATTGTCTCAGACGATACAGATGATATGTTGCATAGATAGTTTGTCCAGATTCTTCTCCATCACTGCAGAGAGCCTGGCTTGGTTCGTAGAGTGTTTATTAACACATCTGAACGTGTTCATGGGAGGGACAGAGGGTTCTCATTTTTGCCGATTCTTTATAGTGACCTGTAGCTTCTTCTGGGTAGTAAAGGGGCAAAATTGGAGGTTAAACTTGCACACTATTTATCAGAGTGAAACTGAGATGCTTGACAAACAAAGTCCTATTAACATAGAATTTATACCAGGCAATAATATTCCCAACCACTGTGCCTGTTCCAGTGGTGGTAAAGTAACAAAATACATTTCTAAAGTACTTAAGCATATAGTCTTGAGGTACTTAATTGCTTTCTCAATCCTCTTCGCACCCTTTGAGACATAACGCCACAGTTAAGTTAATCTCAGCTAATGCATCCATCACGGTTCTTCACTGGATCATTTTGGTCTCCAGAAGCTACATGGTACTGGTAAAGTATGTGCTAAATATATTAACTAGTTATAGACTCCATCTGTCTGTGCTGTGTCCCCTTATCTACTCCAATATAGTTTAGATGGAAATATTGTACATTACATTTATCTGACAGCATTAATTTATGGTTTTCCCTCAAAAAAATGAAACTTGTTTAGAAGAGGTAGCACAACACCAAGAGAACGATGCATATAACATAACATACAGTATGATACATTTATCAAATATGATGTATAGCTGTAGATTATATTACCCAACTGTAAATAAAGTGGTTAAACTGGCTCTACCTGTAACAGCTACAACAATAACATGCTACTTAAATGTTGATAATGATGCACAATTGACCTTTTTTATGGCAGACACTTTTAGCTTGTCATAACAGGAAAGCTCAGGCTTATTTAATAAAGTTCACGATAGCTGTGTTCCATTTCATTGTGTGAGTCAGCCATGTCCGTGAGCAAGCATTCACAATAGACCATTTTTCCAGCAGACATTTTGACACAGCAGGAAAAGCTGGAACATTGGAAATAACAACATAAGCAAGAGCTCAGTTTCATCAAGTGTCTGTGTACTCCAGTGGACCAACATACACAAAAGCAGGGCTCTGGAAGTGGCCAAACAATATGTAAAACAGCTGTTATTAATGTTATTGATTACACCTGTGTTTTTCCTACTGTTGATAATATAATATATGATAATACAACACTTGCACTGCTTAATGAATGCTTTTGTTTTAAAATGTAAAGAACATTTTTAATAGAGTACATTTACATCATGTACTGCTATTTTTTACCTAAATAAAAAATCTGAATAATTATCCTACTACTGTGAAATACATTTGTCTTGAACTGGAATGCACCATAATATTTTAAATAAAATGTTGAAGTCTTCTTTCACCCCAGCGTGTAGGCAATGATGAAGAAGTATTCAAAGCTTTTACTTGAGTGAAAGTAGGAATATAAAAATAACTCAGTTACAAGTTATATGTCCTGCATTACAAATTGCAAGCGACTTGAGTTAAAGTACAGATGTGTTATCAGCATAATATACTTAAAACATCAAAAGTAAATGTACCATGTCATACTTATATATTTTTTAATGATTACACTGATGTATTCATGTATAAGCAGCATTTTACTGTGAGTTGGAGTTGGAGCTAATTTGAACTGAACTGTCAATCATTTGGTAACAATAGCAACGTATTATATATAACAATATTTTTATGTTTAGGTTGATATTATGCTGATATCTATGTAAAATCTTAATATACAAAGTAACAACAGCTGTGATCCATAAAAGCCTCCAGCAGCAGACACAGGAACAGCTTCTTTCCAGACGACATATCACATCCCTTTTTTCATACCTGCACTGGCCACATTCATATATTTCATATTATTCCATTCTGTAAACATATTTTAAAATGATTAGGCCTACTTTATTTATTTTTGTTATTTTCATTATGATCACTGCCTTAGTGTTATATTTTTTTCTATGTATGTGTAATTCTTTATGAGCTTGGTAAAATGATTGTGATTCTGGGGTAACTGTAATGGAATTTAAAAAACAACAACAATATTTCCTTGTGATTTTCATTATGATTATTACCTTAGTGTTATATTTGTATTATGTATGTGTAATTATTTGTGTGCCTGGTAAAATTATTGTGATTCTGGGGTAACTGTAATTTTTTTTTTATAACTTTTTTTTTTTAATTAAAAACAATTACAGTATCAGGTTTTACACACTTCACAAAGCAATCATTCTCACATCAGTGTCCTTATTTTCCAGTGGTGATGATGCTTTTCCTGAAATTGTGTCTCTTGTAATCGTACTTTATGTGTAATTTTTTCCATTACAAATATTTCTTCCACAGTGCACAGCCACTGCTCCACTGTCGGTGGTTTTGCCCTATACCATAACCTTGTTATTGCTTTTTTACTTGCTGATAGCAAACTTTAACAAGATATGCACCCTCTTTTTGAATTATATCTTGTGTCAAATTTCCCAAGGGGTAACTGTAATTTTAAAAAATATACAATATTTCCTTCTGTACTGTGGTGGAGCAAAAGTAGAAATTAACTCAGTACACAGATCCATGCAGCAGCTGTAGTACTCTGCTGTAGCCGCAGGTGTCGCCAGAGTCCCCTGTGCGGCAGCAGGCTGCAGCCAGATGAACCGCAGCAGGAGGGTCCAGTCCGCTCCTCACTCTCCATGTTGAAAACGGAGCAACTTCTCCTCCAGCAGAGTAGACTCCCACCTTTACTGTTCCCCCCACACAGCTCTGTGCTATGACGCCGGACTGGGAAAGAAGCTGTGAAACAACTGTATGAGAGCTACCTTGGTCGACACAGAGTAAGTTCACATTTTAAGTTAGCCACTCTCTCACCACACCAAGCCAACACGTCAACATAGATAACGTGCTGTTTATTTTTTAGCTAATACTCGCATTTGTCCAACTAACGTGGGGAATATGATTTATGCGCTATCTTTACGCTAGCTAGCAAAGATAGCATTGACTGCCAAGAATGAGGAGCGCTTGGTTTCTCTCTTGAATCCAGACGTATAGTTTGGAGCAGCTTAACGACGCAAATGTTTGGGAGAATGTGGACACTTAGTGTGTTTGGTTGTTTGGTTTACCGTCTGGCTAACCTTCGTAGCTAGCTACACAAAGTCAGCCCTCATCACCATGTTAGCGAGTTAGCGGAGCGGACGGAGCCCCATGCGGCTGCAGCTTGGCTGTCACTTGTTTGCATGGCAACCATGAACCGACCCGATGTCTGGGGTGGCTGTAGCAAGCAAATACATCTGTAGGGTTTTCTTGTATTTCAAGCGTTTTACATTCCCTGCCATCACCTGCGCCTAGTACTTAACTGCGTGGTTAAACGGGGAACAGTCAACGCAATATAAGCACATGTGTCAGAGCAGTCGTGAGGAATAACCATAGCGATGACTGGCACTTGGTAACAACCTCCATTATTTAAGGCGATGCTAATATTAGGTACGTCGTCTTACTAAGTAGCACGCAGTGTGTTGCATACAGTATGTTTAATGACATCGCATAATATCGTGTGATTATATGTGAAGGATTCATAAGAGTTTTGGGAGGTTTAAATGTCACTGCAGGCCAAACTGTAACCTTTGTGGTGTGTTCACTGCCGGCACATTATGATTGTCAACAGAGTCCTCTCTCCTTTAATGTTAGGGGCATTTGGAGGTGATGTTTTTAGTTATTTGAGAGGGTGATGGGTGTGTTGGAATTTCACGTTATCTGCTTTATTTTCTGCTCATGACACAGTCATTACGCAAGATGTGAAAATGACTATCTTGACTAGGAAAAAAAGAGGGGCTTTGTAGTTAGAGCTCAGATAATTCGCCAATATAGGTTTATTGCAGACATTTCTGTTTTAGCCAATAACTCAATATATTGCAATAGAAAAGGGCCAACATATGTTGCTGTTGCTGATGATGTAAGACAATTAAAACTATATGCATGATAATTAGATATTTAAAAACTCTTACATGTAAATGTTGGCCTCTCTGAACTTGTGATATTTGAGATTTTACAGTGCAACTTGGCCTCATCCATCTCTGTCTCCTCCCAGTGCGGACAAAGATAGAAGAGCTCATCATCTTTAATTGTGGGGTATTATGTGGAGTTGGGCTTTGCAGGAGATGAGAATAACACCAGAGTGCACTTTAGTTAATAGTTTAAAGGGTTAGTGGAATATGCCACTCAAAAATACTGGAAAAAAATAATCTGAAAAGAGGACAATCTAAACACAAGAGGAAATTATCACCAGAGTGATGAAAGTGAAATGTCTAGCATTGTTTGAGAAATTGCAACAGAGTGAGAAAAAGACAATATGTTCTGTTTAACAATATGACTCGTTCCCCACTTTTCTTTTTTTACACTACCTCGACAAAATCCTTATTTCCTTTTTATTTATTTATTTTCTACCTCAGCCTTTCTGCAATCTGTCTTTACTTTCAAGCAACATGTTTTATGAAATGTTACGCAGAGCATTAAATGTCCAGTATCAGAACTTTGTCAGATTTGTATTTCACTAAAAATTGATCTGATATTGAATGACCTCAAAATGTCGTACTGAAAGTGGTGTCAGTAGCTGAGATGGTAACGTATCAGGCATTTGGAGGTTATATACTGAGCAGCTGTTGGAAATGGGTCAAGAGATCAATAACAATGGACACTATTTGCTTATGCTAGTCTGTGTTGCTTTAAATAGTGTATGCCTAATGGTGTTCTTTAGCTTAAACCTTAATCCACCACAACCAAACACATCAACATCTATTAAATTTTTCCAGTATAGCTTCTTTAATGGTGGGAGGTTTTCTGTGCTGATCTGTAAACACCCAAAGTCTGGTCATCATGTCATGTGACAGTCCACCTAGCACTAATCAGGCAGGGATATTTAATGGTGTTGGTCTTTAAGCCTATCAACTAGAACTGCGGCTTTCCTCCACTGTGGATGACAAATGAGGCGAGAGTGATACTGAATGAAGGGAAAAGAAGGGTGGCGAGAGTGCAAAGAGCTGTTTGAATCACTTTCTGTGGGTGGTTTGTGTGTGTGTGTGTGTGTGTGTGTGTGTGTGTGTGTGTGTGTGTGTGTGTGTGTGTGTGTGTGTGTGTGTGTGTGTGTGTGTGTGTGTTTTAATATCACTGCTTTTTCTAGCAGGAAGACACAGCGACAGATGTCCCAACTTCCATGCTGTGCTGTGAGAAAATAGCATGTCCACACTGTATATGTGACCACCCGTGTCCCTGCTTTCAGTCCAGCTGTGGGCCTTTGCTACACGTTCTCCTCTCTCTCTCTCTCTCTCTCTCTCTCTCTCTTGCCTTATGTCCATTTTAATCCCTATTATCCACTTGTGAGAAATGCCCCAAAAATACTTCAGAAGAAAAGAGGCCAGGGTTTCACAGTGTCAGAAGAGGGGAATCTTCAGGTGTAAATGTGACTTTGTATATACCCATGCTCTCTTTCCAGCGACATGCTACTTCACTCAGAAAGTTAGCATAGCCATCAAGACAACATTTTCACCTGAGATAGGGAACCAATCACAGTACGGGGAGGCGGGCTCAAGACGATGACGCCCGTAGAGCGACTCTGTTTACATCCAGCATGGCGGCCATGGAGGTGCAGCTGTTCAAAGCAGCAGTAGATTGTGTGCTAAATAAATTGGAAGGCCAAGTTCACTTTGAAAATAAAACAAAAACTTGCACTACATGATTTTTCCTTCATGAAAAGGATGTGTTCGCTCTGCTCCCTACAGGCTCTGAATACCTCATCGTGTATTGTTGATATGATTGGCTGTAAGTTTGTCCAGTAGCGTACAGAAGCATTTGATCGACATTCGTTGATCCTGCCTCAAATACGAAAAAAATGAGCGGCTCCTCGCCAGATCCTTCCTCACTTGTAGTAGGGTCTAGCGTTAGCCAGACTAGTGTAAAGTCTGGTGATTTCTTTTTTTTTTGCCGTTACTTGAATTCATGACATTACAGTGACCGAAAACACAGGAAGAGAGAGCGTGACGACATGTGACAAAGAGGACGTTTCTAGTCAGAATCAAATCGATTAACGTCACTTCTTAAAGGCCTCAACCAGCAGAACACTCAGTGCATCTGCAGGTTTATCTATGTGCAGAGTCGGTCATGAGTGAAGTCAAAAATAAAGAATGATCGGCACTTAAGATATTTTAATACACACATCTGAGCATGTAAGAAGGAATAATTAATGATATGTCAGTCATATTGTGTCTATTTCAGCAACATTTTTCAGGTGCACCACACCTCTAAATACTGCAGCTCATGCAGACTGATGCTGTATTGAGTGAGCTCTGTGCAGTTGTCAAGTTAAGTTATAAAACAGAAAACTAAAATATGCAGTTCCTGCATACCTGCTGTTGCTCACAGCTAAAATATATTTGCTTAAAAAGTTACCAGCTGAACTGCATTGCTGGGGAAGCGGGATGTAGCATTGCCTGAAGGTTACAGATGAATTATGAAGGAACAAAAGCACACTAGCTGGGATTCAAGATTTTGTATTTTTGGGATCAGTGAAATCTTGACAGATATTAAATTGACAACAAATAGCTGCTTTGCATACATGCAAGTTGAACGATTCCACAAGTAGATCCTCATCTAGCTACTATGAGTGAGTTTTCCATTGTTTCACTTTTATTTTACAGGGTTATCTTTTCATTAAACAGTTTGGAACGTCAGATTTTTTTTTGATCAGTTCCTGTTTCCCATGCAGTGTTTCAAATGACGGGGGCTTCAAACTGAAAATGAAAGCTGTGGTTTGTTTGTGTGTAAATTTTACTGCCTCACTGTTTAATGCTTAACTGCACTCCCAGCCCATCTCATGTCTGATATGCTGCACTATGAATTCAGTACCAGTGACACCAAAAAAAAAAACAACAACTAAGCACAAATAAGCAAGAAAACAAAAACGGATCAAATCAAATGAGTGCCAGGAGACTAGACAACATGGAGGCAGGTTTGCTCTCACAGCCAGTAAAGTAGAGTCTTTGCCTGAATTGCTTAATACAAGGTGGAGATAGAGCACTAATGCCATCTCTTGGCAGGCTGTATTGCCAAAGAGTGTCACTTCACACTATAGCAGTCTTTAAAAACTTTGATTGCACTTGATTGTCAAGACAAGTGTGAAAACTCTTCCGTGAATCAAGCCAAGTAATTTTCAAAAAAAAAAAAAAACAACAACCCACAGAGCCCTGTGAACTGTTAGCTTGAATGTGACTGCACTTTACAGTGGAAGTGTCCTACTCCAGTGTTTGATAAGTGGCTCAGTGCCTATCCAGTTCCCCTGAGATGTGAATGCTTTCCCCAACATCTAGTGGGGGAATCTAGGCTAATACTGCTCCATATTGAATCTGTCTCTCTGCCCCCAGAGAGTAAACGCACTTTTAGCAGCCTCTGTTGTGCCAAGATTCCCTTCCCCTCCCTTGGTCTTACAGAGTTTTTTTTGTCTTACAGAGTTCTAACTTACTTTACAGCTGTAAGTTGGCCTTTATGTCTAAAAACAGGTTCCATTCTCGCAGAATGTCATATTTTTCCCAGGGAAAACTAATCTGTGAACAAAGCAGGGAAGTGCTGGCTTTTTTCTTTCTTTCAGTGTTATAATATGTTTTCAAGCTGTTTTTTAAAAGCTTTCACAACATGTATGTCACATTATAAAAGCCTCATTGCATCATTGTGAACTTTGTTACACCTGTCTGTGATTTGGACATTCATTGTGGCTCAGATTTAATGATAGCTCTGCTTTATGACAGGGTAGTGTCTGTAGACTGTAGTCATTTGTGTTGGTAGCACATTAATCTGGAGAAGCTGTTTCTCTTTTTTCTCATTACAAAAGTGAGAAAAATACAAATCTGAACTATTAAACTACATTTGTGACTTTTTACAATATTACTGGAAACTGGATATTTCCATTATGAGATCTTTACACAGATTGCAGAATGTTGGTAATGTAACTCATATATTGTGTCTTATAGTACTTGAACTGAGAACCGTTGCCTCTTCAGGTTTCTTCTTCTTAGTTTCTTTACTAAAATCCCACAATGCCTACTTCACACAATACTCAACAGTGTGTTTTTGACCTGATGCATGGGTTCAACTGGGGTCACTTGTGACAGCCTGGACTAGTCTATATATTGCAGTCTTTAATTTAATTTGGTACAAATGTTACTATAGTTGAACATGCAGTCTATGTTTTGCATTTCTATTCTTTGATTGTAAAAAAGAGTTTATCTTACTGTTCCTCCATCGTATGTCTCCGGCTCACCACACACAAGTACTCACACACCTACTCACAAATTTAGGGTCTGCGACCTAGTGACCCCTGACGTTTTCTTCTAGGCTGCAGGGTGGCCGGTGTGTGTATTTATAGAGCAGGTTTAACACCATAGATCCACTTCTCTTCTTTTTACAGCCAGCAGCGTCCGCAGCTTTCTCACAGCGCCTCTGCAATCAATATCCACCTCTCACTCGTCTCCAGCTTAATGTATGGAGCTGCTGAGTGTGTAAATGTTGCCAGCTTTAGTCAGTGCCCCGTGCTTCTGCTTTGTAGAATTTGTAGGTGCACAGAAACAGAAAATGAGATGAAATGTAAACACCACAGCACCACAAAACCGTCCAATGTGGAGAAAATATTAGTAGTTATTATAGTTTATGTCTGTGTCCTGGTTGTGTAAATGAAATACACATATTATTGAGTTATTATTATTGTTGTGTATTGATATTGTGCATATTTTGATTTGATGTCTGTCTGTATACTGATCAACAATAGTACTAGTTGGTTACAAGTATGTGGCGATGGCACATAAAGTCCTCGTCACTGTCTCCATCAGTTTTTAAAGCTGTTCCAGAGCGGTAGGCCTTACACAGAGATTTGGTCCAGTCCCTGAAAATGATTGGCACAGTGCACACCCCATGTCAAACGCTGATAATCTGCAGTCTCAAGGGATAAGCTGCTGTGTCTGTGTTGTAGGTTTTTGACATACAAACTGTTTTATTACGAAAGAGGTGTTGCTGAGAGGCTTGATTACGTCATGGTTCTAAAATCAGCCCGTTAAAGCCTCTTTGGAGGGTCATCACGGTGCTCCGTGCAGACTACGTCAGATTGGCTCTAATTTTTTGGCCCTGGCTGCTGATTTTTTTTCATGCCGTGGTGTGTCATAACCTACAGACAGATTTTTTGGTAACTATCAGTGTAATATCACAACTTTGTCACTTAAGAAAATGATATAATGTATCCACAGTGTCAGCATTGTATTTAAGCGTAGCCTCTGGTTAGCTAATAGAGTGGTCAGGTGAAGGGAGAAAGTAACACTATGTTAGATTACACTGAAAGTAAACTGGTAGCACTCAGGAGAAATTGTCTTTGCCAGTCACCTCCCAGAAAGCGCGCCTTAACCTTTTCGAGAGACCTCAGGTTTCATAGCACGGTTTCCATGACACAGGACCATCATCTGACTTAAGTCTTAAAGCGATACTCCACCCAAAATATAACATTTGTGTATTTTTCACCATCTATTATCGACAAGTGCTCGTAGAAGTGTTGCAGCTTTGACTTTTCCTTATAATAATGCCCATGGTCAGCTTGAATTATGTTGCTGACAATGGATTCCAGCAGTGACCAGGTGTTGCCCTGGAAATAAGTGTCAAAACGTCCATGGAAACTGCTGCAGCATTCATTTCTCCACTCTCCCTCCTTCCAGTGTTTGTGTCTCTGTGCCACCAGCACCCCCCCCTCTCCACTTCCGCTCTTTTGAACTTAGATAAACACATCTCGGTCTGATCTCTCTACTAAATGCACAGAGATGAAATTGATATCAAACAAACAAGTGGGGTTTTTGTTCTTAAATGTCAGAATATCCCTTTAATGATCACGACGCTCTTGTTGATGCAGCACTCCTTAAATTTTACTGATGGTTTTGACATTTAAGCTTCTTTAAGATGATTTGTCTGTGTCCTCTTTCAATAATGCTGATAATTCCCACACAGCTGGCTGTAGTTTATTGGCTGTCTTTTGGGAGAAAAAAGAAACATGTTCAGGAAGGTTAAGAGGGATTGCTACATCTATCTTGTTTGTCTGTGGTTAACAGCTCTGAAAAAACAGCTGCCAGATTGGAAGTTTTCTGTGTACCATCACAGCCTCAATAGACAGATAAAACTGTCTTCTGGTGCAACCATCAGGCCATACTAAAATACATCTCCTGATCCATCACCTACATAGATTTACTGTACAAATTCATGTCTTGAAGATGAAGTCTTTTTATTTTGGAGTTTTTGTATCTATTATTAATATTATAATAATATTATCTATTATTATTGTATCTGCCTTTAAAAACTAGTCTGTCATCCACCAAGTGTAAACTATACCTTTTTCAAGGCTGATGTGTGTCAGATTTCACACATTGTCCTAACTGCATTTAAGGATAAATCAATAATCCGTAATCCATGATATCCTGTGATGGAAAAAGGTAACCTTACCTACCCTTCCATATTGAGTGGAGCGGGTCGGTGGTCAATCTGAATGGGTCCAATGGGCGTTTCTTCCTGTTCATGGTAACGGAGGTCAGACACTGCCAGGCTTTGGTGACAGGCGTCTCTATTAGGGATGGAAACTTAATTAAACATTATTGATGTTAAAAGGTCATTAAACCAACTCCCAGGAGAGTGGAGAGTACTGAAGGTTAAATGTAGCTGGTATTTATCTAACATGCCATACCTGTCTCTTGTATGAAAGGGTTAAGACTGGACATCCAGTCAGCTTTCTTTGTTGACTGTAACAATTATTTTTCTCATGCTGCTTTGCAGTTGTGCTGCAGGTTTGTAACATTTAATGAACAAGTTAGTGATCACTGCCCAGTTTAAAAGGCCAGCCGCCCACAGCCTTAGTTAGTTTATGCGTGTTAGTGTGAGTGTTACTGTCACTATTCATTTTTCACATTTTGTTGATTATTATGTTGAATGTCTTGGGGTCTAAGTTAAGTAAAAGACCAGTGTGAATTGACTTCAAGTCTGTTTTGATAAATGAGCTCTGACTGTGCAGTAAAAAGTTCAGGTAATACTTAACAAAGCTGTGGTTAAGAAAGCAGTGTAGAGCTGTGACAATTCATCGATTAACAGAAAATTAACCCTGAAACCAGGGTGACACTTAACATTCACTAAAAGTGTGAGGTTTAAGTTGCACAGGACAAACACATCCAGTTAAATGTAAGAGATTGTGAGCTGTGTTGTTTACTTTGCTTTATAACAAATTATTCTCACATACATTATATTTGATTATATGTTTTTGTCTATCATTTGTGTCATATAATAAATAATTATTTGGGGGAAAGGGTCATTTTATGTTGGTACTGTTGACTGTTGGTCCCATGTTGCTGGTCCCCACACAGCAGCTGCTTGCCAGCTTAATTGTGCTGAACCAGAGTTATACGTAATGGCACAAGCGAGCCCCAGGGTAGAAGGGCATGTGATGAGCAGCAATTAGCCCCTGTAAGACATTTAAGTGCACTTATTGCTAAGTGCCCTTAGACCCAGTGCGATTCCTGTAAAGCCTAATGTGCTGCCATCATGAGAGGTCAGTGCTCACTTTCTTGTGTCCCTGTGATTTAGGCCTTTGACTTTTCTGTATTTAAGCAGGAAGGGTGATAACATTTATGGTCTATTTGTCTTAGTGCCCCAGCTTAACTGGACAAACAATCCATGTATAACTAAGAACAGGTAAATATCAGCCTCTATGATTAATTTGGATTAAAGCCTGTCAGATCCAGGAGCAGATGAAGGCAGGGCCCTATAAAATCCATTTTATCTGAGGGGTTAAGGCCCATTTATGCTCAACGTACGTACGAAAATGTGTACGTCCTTTTCAAACGGTGTTACCGTCACTGCTCACATACTTCCATGCGTCCTTTACGTTGGCATGGATGTTAACCAATGCATCCACCAGGGGGCTCAAAAAACTCAAAAACAAACATGGCGACTGTGGAGCAGCGATTGATAATATACCTCTTGCATAAAAGACAAAAACGATATGTGTAAAGTTTCTAAACAACTCGCACAACCTTTCCTCCATTCAACAAAGTTACATTGTTATTACTACTTCGTGTTTTGCTGGTGCTACGTATCGAGTAGTGACAGCAACACTGCCCCCACGGTTTCCGGTGGTACTGCTCTGTTTGGTTCGTATCCGTAAGCTTTATGGAAACGTGCAGAAATACAGACGAAATGAACGCGGAGCACGGATCTTATCCATATTTAACATTGAGCATAAATGGGCCTTTAGTGTCAAGTTTTCAAAGTTTTTTTTGTCGACGAAGACAGAGCCGTGGCCAGCTGCTTCACCATACTTACATTGTTTTGGGATGGGCTCAGTGTGTCGAGGGGGTTTGTTGTGCCGGCCAGATTTGCTTCCCTCTGTGCAATTTTCCCCAGACATACGTTCCTCTTCCACACAAATTTTCGGTGTTAAAAATAAATTCTGTTTTAATTGGCCAATTCGGCAATTCCGTCTGCAATTCCATGATCGCGGAAAAATCATAGGGCCCTATGAAGGTCTTTGTCTAAGCATTCATTAATTGAAAAGACTTACTCCCACAACAGACAATGACTTCATTTTTGACTTTTGGCAGGTCTTTTGGCAATTTGTACTTGAACTGCAGAGTCGTGTTTTGTTCTGTTTTGTTTTTCCTGCTGTACTGAAACCATACTGAACCATGACCCTCAAACTGAGATACAAACTGGACATTTTGTCTACTGTTACACCCCTAATTAATGGAGAGGGAAGTGGAAATGGCTACTGAAGAAAGCTTTTTGAGTTTTTGATATCAAAAGAAATCGAAGTATCTGCACACTTATTTCCATTGTACACACTTAATTGTCCAAGTTTTGGTGAACTAGGCAGTCAAAGATTGAGACAAACACGCAGGACAAATAGGCTATTCTCAGACTGCAGGTCCAAATCTGATTCTTTTGCTCCTACTTAATTCAGACCTGTTTTTTCCAGACAGTGTGAACAATTCACTAGACATCGACTTTGGTCACAAATATGCACTGTTTAGTCACTCAGTTAGTACAAACTGCGACAGAGGTATTCAGTGGAGTGACAGTGAGGTGTATTTGGGGTGTCACTCATGTACAAGCAAAACTTGAGGACTCATATTGTAACCGTTCTGTGTTTGAAAACATATAGAAAGAAACCATTGAACACAGCAATAGAAGAAGTTGGCTGCAGTGTCAGAGAAAAATGAAGAGCCTTAAAGCCAAGTTTAATGAAGCTGAAGACTCGAGGTAGTGAAGCGGTTTGGGCACCTGCCCATTTTTACAGTGAGCTTAACCATGTTTTGGGTGATAAACCCAGCTGTCAGCTGTGGCAGTGCAGCGGAAGAGGAGCCTGAAACTGCGTTGAGCAGAACAAGTTCAGCTGACGACCACGATATTGATGACAAGACAGGTAGGTTAACCAGCTGTCTGTCAGCTGTTGTAGCCATTTACCCCAGATAACATTACCTTCACTCTAATGTCAGTGCATAAAAGTTGTGTAGGCCTGTTAAGTGGTGTACATTTTGCCCAAATCTAATTAAGTCAGAATGATTAGTGACAGCACAATGCTATGGGTATGCAGTCAGTCACAAGTCTTCCTTATCCTAGTAGCAACTGTTACTCTGCATTTTGTGACCCATCAGATTCTGTGACCTGCAGTGTTGGAAGAATTACTCAGATGCGTTTACGTCACATACATGCGCCAGTACAGGGAAATAAACAAACATGTTGGATTATTTCCATGCATTGGACCTTCAAGCTGCTCTGGCAGCTCTAATAAACATACAGGAGTCTTTCCATGAAATGTACAGGATATGTACAGATAGTATTACTCAACAGAGAAGGATCTGTAATTACCTCTATCAAATTTTGGATGCACCAATTCGTCGGAGGCGACCCAGGCGGCTTTGGACGAGACCTGGGAGATCTAGTCGATGGTTGTGGAAGGAGTAGCTGATGAAAATGCGTGGCGTGAAAACTTCTGTATGTCCAAAGATCGGTTTATTGGTTTAAGTGAAGAACTTCAACCTTACATCAAGGGTGAAACTACCAACATGAGGGCACCTGTCGGAGTTTTGAAGAAGGTAGCTTGCACGTTATATTATTTAAGCGACGAGGGGCGCCTAAGGAAAACTGCCAACGCTTTCAGTTTATCCCGATCAACTGTGTCAGTTATCATCAGACAAACTTGCAAGGCCATAACTGACTACCTTGGTCCAAAGTACCTCCGGTTGCCATCTACTGTGCCCGAAGCTCGTTTCCGGATTCCTGAAGGATCATGGAATGCCCCAATGTTTGGAGGCAGTAGATGGGACTCATATCGACATTAAACAGCCAGCTGTCAATCCCATGGACTTCATTAACAGGAAAGGCAGATATTCCCTGAATGTCCAAGCGGTCTGCGACCACAAATATAGGTAGGCTAAATGTTTTCTGCTTTTTCTATAGCCCATGTAGGCTTCACTATATTGTTATTGTATACAAGTAAAGCACTCTGTATTTGTACAAATTTGAAAGGCTATTGGCGTGCCTCACAGATTCATTCGAGGAGCCCATACCTGTCTTTCTCTTAGGAGACCCTGCCTACCCCCTTCTCCCCTACCTCATGAATGAATATTCAAGTGGAGGCTCTACCCCATCAGAGCAGTATTTTGGACTTTGTTTGTGTAGGGCCCGTATGGTTATTGAATGCTCATTTGGTCGGCGCAAGGCAAGGTTTCCAGCCCTGAGACGGCCCATGGACATCAATCTCACCGACCTGCCAAGTGTCATCTACGCTTGCTTCGTTCTCCACAATTACTGTGAGGCCTGGAACGACACTGTGGATCCCTGTGTTGAGCAGGAGGCCATACAGTGTGACAGGGATCTGCAGCCTCCCACACAAACAAACACCTACCTGACCGACTGCAATGAGGGAGGTGGAAAGAGAGTGAGGAGAATCCTCACTAAATACCTTGACCCCTAATGGCATTTGAAGACTGTGCATAGGTGGACAGTGTCCAAGGTGGCTGACTACTGGCTGTACATTCTCTACAGCAAGGTGAACACTGCACTTTGTAATACACTGTATAGATCAGTATACCTACTTTATATTCACATACAGTATAGCATTATTTACATTAGGACTTTTTCAGTTAAACTAACAAGCACCTTGTTCCCTTATTAGTTCATCTGTAGTTGATCCTCATTATCAAAATGTTTAAGCTCAGGTGTGTTGCAACATCAGCTTGTTCAGGCTTTTATTGCAATAGTCAAAACTCAAAAAACAAACAAGGCAATGAATAATAAAGTGCCATATTAACCAAAACACGGAGTCTCAATCTTTTTTTACTCCAGGGCAAACCTAGTCATACTTACAGAACAGACCCTGGTAAATATGGTTAACAGAGGTTACGCATCTAAATGATGTAAACATGAAATTCTTTTGTAAAGTTATCCTAACATGCATCATACTTTGTAGCCCATATCACTTTGTAGCCCACTAGTGGGCCTCTGCCTGGTAGTGAGAAAGAATTAACTTAAAGTGCTTGAACAGTAAAACTAGGCAGGTACTGAACAAAAACAGTGCAACAAAATGTAAACAAATTGAACTCAGTTTTCCTACCAAGACACAAGATCAAGGTCTACTGTAGGAGGATTGATGTGCAGGGCCCATCTGCTGAACTGTGTGTGAATGTGCTGGGGCCATGGTAGGTGGTGTGTATGAATGTGCGGAGGCCATGGGTGGTGGTGTGTATGAATGTGCCGGAGCCATGGGTGGTGGTGTGTATGACTGTGCTGGGGCCATGGGTGGTGGTGTGTATGAATGTGCGGAGCCCATGGGTGGGGTGTGAGTGAATGTGCTGGCGCTGTGTAGTACTGCATAGGTGGGGCACAGTTTACTTGAGGTTGACATAAGTGTCTCACAAGGACATCAAAACTCTTGCTCATTCTGACATGAGCCTATGCAATTGTGTCCAGCCTTGCACTGTTGCTTCTCTCAGCTTTCTCCATTATATCTGCAATCTTCCTCTTTATGTCGAGGTCGGTGTGCACTGGATCCACACAAAGTTTTTTCTGGAGCCTTTTGCTTCTATGGCCATCGAGCCTTGCCTTGAAAAGAGAAGAGAAAAAGTAACATTCATTAGCTGATGACTGTGTTGGGATTGACAGTGAAAGTAGAAATACAGATGCTTAAATACTCCAGTAAAAGTAGAAGTCCTACTTCTACATTTCCACTTATGGAAGTACAAAAGCAGGCCTAATTGCCTTCAGATGTAAGGTAGTGTCTTGCAAAAGACTCAACAAGGTACAGTAGTCGTGAATATAACAACATATGTAACATCATCCTCTAAAGCCTTGCTTATTAAAACAAATACATGCTCTGTCATGTTTGATGTCAAGTAACCTTGAATGAATTTTGACAGGGGTTTCCCCCAAAAGGAACAAAGTAGATACAGGAACTTGATTACAATATTTAAGTGTACTCCACAGGTCTTAGGTCTAACCATAGACAGTCTATGGGTCTAACAGGCTGAACAATACCTGAAGTAGGCCTCTTCGTCTCTGGAGTGGGGTCTGGGTACTTGGGATCTGGGGGCTGACACTTTCTTCAGTTTGATCAGATATGACGCTCAATTCACTGCAAGAGTCCACAGTGTCGCCGTTGACCTCGGCAGTCTTGATACCATTCTCCAAAGAGGTGGTGCCTTGCGACCCACCCCATATGTCGTTACACAAATCAAAAAATAGTGTGATAACTCGCCCATGGCCACTCCTGCGTTGCGTATTCACGGCATCCCTGTACTTCGTCCTAATGGCTTTAAGTTTGGATGAAATTTGTGTTTTAGTGATCTCGTCAGTTGCATGTGGATAGGCAGTTCCTCTCGGTTGGTCGTCTGGGGAGTAGGATACTGCTCTATGAATGCAGTCCGTATATCTGTGTATTTTGTCTGGCAGGACTCCCAGTTCACGCATTGTTGCGCCTTTTGTTGCTTTGTAGTCTAGTGTAACCTGAAGCAATAATTCCACTTCTTCGTCTGACCAGACGAAATTCTTATTACCGGTGGTAGCCATGTTTTGGTTTTCGCGGCGCACATTAGAGAAGAAGGAAGATTCTACGCATGCGCTCAGACATGGCGGTGTTGTGTGATAGATACACTGTCACAGCACCACCTAGCCACCTGGCATGCATACCCAATCGAATTCCACACACTTTTGCGTCACCGTATGCACGCATATTTCCTCCTGAAAACGCTTGTCTAAACGTGGAATAAAAAGTGAAGACGCAACACCACTTTTGCGTCTCCTGTTCAGACCATCATTATGTAAACGTAGCCATAAAGACCTTTTACATTGTGGTATTGATGCTTCTTCAAACCCTGAAGGTCACAGAAAATGATGAGTCATCAAATACGTTTTAGATCAGGAACTGTTGAATGTGATCTTCAGTTTACTAGGTATTATGATCTACTTACAAAGTATAGGACTGGTTGCTCAGATATGGGTTGGGCCTGGACTTTGACTCTATGGAGGTCTCCAATGAAAGGCTTAATTCATGTCCAACCAACCCATACTTTATTTACCACAGGATGTCTGAGGATTTTAAAACATTGTGTAGAATCAATTACATTATAGTATTATAATAAGACCTCTTCGTTCCTTGGAAGTAAAAGACCCTTAGTTGTTTTGATCTAGCTTTTGTTTAATCATTAGTTAACTGTTGATTGCTTAACTGGATGGTTAGCCAATAAATACATGACTGTTTAGTACACTGTATTCTGTACTGACAATACTGTATTATCTCATTACTGTTCAGTATTACTACAAACCTTTCTCTTTCTACTTGGCTTTACCCTCCATTGTTAGCCTAATTATTTTATGTATATTCATTATTCTTGTGATTCTGCTACAATCGCTTTTAACAAACACCTGTTCCTCTTTCTTACAGCTACATCTACCAAGAGCAGGAAAAGAAAGACCAAAATGCAAACACTTGAAGTCTTTGCTGTGAAGACTATGTGATATCAACACAGATGAAACTAAGCTTCACTTGAGCTCAAATGTTTATGAGCTCAAAATGTTCCCAATGTTCACACAGTTCCTTGGAAGGTCAAACCACTCCTCATATTCACTTTTTTATCAGGCACTAGTCCAGCCTCTACACCTTTACAACCCATGGTCACCACCTGTTGCCTCAACATTCTTTCCACAACTTTATCCGTTCTGCATGGCTTCACCTCAGTCTCCGCCATTTAACGACGACACAACCAACCAGCCACTATCCCTCCTGTAAGATCTAGCTCAACCAGGCCTCGGCACATCCACTGTTCTACCTTTTTCTAGAGGATGAGTAAACCTTAATAGTACACCTGACGAAAGTCTGACAGACTGAAACGTTGTAATAAATATTTGAACAGCAAGTGAGACAGTGTGTGGGAGTTCTTTTCATTGTTTTCAAGTTGCACCTTCATTCGGCACAAAATTCATGTGTGCAAATATTTAATTTTAAAAATTGAAAAAAAGCAATTGAAAAATAGTTTTTTCTAAACATTGCTCACAATTTTTATGTTGATAGTTTACATTAACCCTGCACAGTTGAAAATGTCACTATGATAGGATAATAGAAATAATTTTATTTGGAATATTTAGTGAATTACACTTTCTTCACAACAAAACAAGTTTTTTATCAATTGCATTGAAAATATTTAACACTTTGTGAATGTTAATCAATACATATCACAGTGTGTGAATGTGATTTGTAACCTACTGTCTTCAGCAGCAAATATGGGAATATGACTTGTCAATCGCTCTAGCGCACTGTGGGGGAACCCCATCTTGTTCAGAAGCCTTGTATTAAGCTACCTCTTCTTGATGTCCCTTAATGTGGTCAGGCCTGAGGACATGGCGCATGGCCTAGCAAAACTTGTGGATAATCAGGCAAATGGAGGCTTTCGCAATTCTAAACATGTTAGACAATGTGTGGTAACTCACCCCTTTTCCCAGCTAATACAACTGCACTCCTATGTGCTTTCTCAGGGAGATGGGTAGCCTGAACGGAGTGTATTGCTGACAAATGTGGTCAAAAGTAGCCCATAACATCCTAAAATTTTAGGTGAATCTGTTTCATTAAGTCATTATTCACACATTGATTCCCTTAATTGAGCCAGAGACACAACTGTAAATCAGTTGGCAGAATGTGGCCTTGACTCTTCCTAAGAGTCAGTCTTATCTCTTGGTAGGAAAGTTGGCAAGCTCACTGTTCAGATGTAAATGTTACATAGTTTGTTTGGGGAGAAGCATTGAGAGCACACTTCCACGTAGAAGTGTTTCACCCATCATTACCATGTAGTTTTTTAGTGTGCAGGAGGTTTGGCTAATCTTTCCATTGCTCAATTTTATTCGGCCCAGGTATATGAATCTACTATTAATAGAAATTGACAGTTAAAGACTTCAGCTAACCCATCAGTCGCTACAGTGACTGATAGTGTTGTACATCAGCTGTCACAGTGACCATTTGTTTCTGTCTCAAATTGATTTTGTGCATTTTTCATGCCATCTGTGTGCTTCACTGTACCTGAGGATACATTTAAACAGCAGGTTGTAAAACTGCCCAGTTTAACCATTGGTTTCCTATTGCTGGAGCCATTACAGCATGCGCTAAAGATCTATTTGAGGGGGACTCTCCATTAAGGAGTTTTAAATTATATTTTAATGGTTACTTGGTGAGATGAACAGCATAGTACAGAACACAGCCTCTCAATGTCAGTTTCACTTTTTAATGGCATGTAGTTTACTTATCTGCACAGTAAATTGGTCCCCAGAATTGATACATGAACATCTGGTCTTGAGTGACAAAATGTAGGACAGCTAGGATTGTATAAGAGGACATGGTGTAGTCCTGGATCCCTTCCATCAAAACCATGCCACATTCTGGGTCACAGCATCTTCCTCTGCCCTTCACTCTTTTTACATGCATCTTTTACACACGCCATACAGTATGTTCATACATATTCTACTATTTTGTTGGACAAAGTAAATACATAATTAAATAATAATAATTATTATTAATAATTATACATCATTTAAATTAATATGGATGTTTTGCTTTATTTTAAGTATGCCATGGCCCTTGCTGTCCATTTTAAATTAGCTCCCTCTTTCCTCAACTCTACATCGTTCAGTTTTCTTCTAGTTGCTGTCTGTCTGTTGCTGTTTGGCTCCCATCTCCTCCACACAACCTCCTCCTTTTGTCTGTGTCCCTCAAGCACTGTCAGCTCAGGGATTCTCTCTCAGTTCACTTCTTATTTAGGTTAGAGGTACTCAAGTGTTATGGCTTGCTCCTTTGCTCAGCCATAGGATTTAAAGGCACAGATTCCGCCCCGCCGCCCAGCCCATTTTACACTCACTGGTTTGCCATTAACTGGGGTATTAACCTCAGATATCCATGCCAAGCCACTTTTGTACTGCTGAAAATATGCTGAAATATATGCAGGATTCATATAGTTAGTTTAAACCTTGGTAAAGTCTGGGAATTGGCAGTTGGAATGTATGATTTGTTTCCAGTTTGTTTAGTTCTCCCACCTGTGAAGTGGTAATGATCCAGTAGAAATATCTGTGTTTAATGGTCTTGGTAAAATGTCATAGAGACAAACCTCTACTGTTTATTCAGGCCTGTGTTATTGAGGTGGGATAGTGGTGGGAATGATATTATACAGTATTTGTGTATCTGTGTTTGTGTGTGTATGCAAGCAGCTGCATACATGGACATGTGTGTTATTTTCTTTTGGTTTTTATGCCTCAGTGGTGCCAACAGCCGTTACCGGAGGCATTATGTTTTCGGGTTGCTTGTCTGTCTGTACATGCCATACTTGTGAACATGAATGCCTCAAGGGAATTTCTTCAAATTTGCATCAAATGTCCACTTGGACTCAAGGATGAACCAGAATTTGGTGGTCAAAGTTCACTGTGACCTCACAAAACATGTTTTCATTATAACTCAAGAATTCATGTTAATTATGACAAAGTTTCACACAGATGCCTAATATGATAAAATGATGAAGTGATGACAGCTTATATTCTAAAGGTCATCTTCACTGTATCATGATGTTCTGCAAAAAAACAGTTATTCAACACCATAACTCAGGAACTCATATTTTATATTTGGTTGGATACTGAATTGGTGACATTAATCTTGGGTCCCCACCATGAAACTGTGGTGATTGTGGAGATCTTCTGTGCTGTCGGGTTGAAGATTTGTCCACTTTTTAGAATTTGTAGCTTCTTTGTATTTTGTTTTCCCACAGTGTTTGTATGAGTCCACCCTCTTTACTTCCTCTCTCTGGATGACAACAAGGACAGGGGGCCTCCTGTTCCTCTAGTACTTCACCACAAATTCACTGGTTTTGCTGATATTGAACTTAAGATGATTTTTGTTGCACCACGTGACAAAACACTCTCGCACTACTGTCTACGTGAAGACAGCATGTTTTTTATGGGAAACTATCACTGGACTGATACATGCCTGTACCTTAATACCTTTTATTCAATTCTTTCAATGTCTTCACTGCAAATATAAGTCTGGACAGACATGGATGCAAACTGCAATTTGACTGGTTGGCAGGGACATAAAACCATGAGGCGGTATTTTCAGTTGGATTTGTGGCTTATCACACATCCCAGCTGTTGGAGAATGCATTGTTCTCTGCTCTGGCAGGATTGAGAGGCATTTCAAGAGAAAACAGAAGTAAAACCAGAATGGGGTGTTGAAAACACAATTTTTTAGCTCTTAACAATACATGCCTAGCACAAACAATTACAATGAGTGTCAAATTTTTCAACTTAAATGGGAAGTGGGAGTGTTTAAATTGGAGATCACACTGTCGACAGAGTCCTGCTCTCTCGGTGCTGAAATCCCATCCTAACAGGATGTGTATTTGATTATTGTGGTTGCCCTCCACATGTGTGAATGCATGTGAATGCTTGAGTATGGTTAGCTGTAACTGCTGCTGTGTTTCTGTTGACTCAGTAAACACAAACTGAACAGAGCATTTCTTTCCATTAAAAAAACACTAAGACTGCTGCTGGCTATACTGTAACCATCAATGGTCTTTTTTTAATTATATTTTTTCATTGGGTTAAATCCATAATAGAAAGACCAAGTAGTTATGTTGCCCCAATTCTACATTAGTGGAAGACTAGCTGTAATTAACTGACCCAGAGAGACGTTAGCAGCTCCCAAATAGGACTGGGTATGGTGGGGTGGGATGGGGTGGGGCTCCACCCTCTCTAGCACAGTGGTGTGACCAGGAGGTGCATGGGAAGGAGGGACACAGTTTGTGAAGCAGTTTATGTGTTTGTATGAGAGTTGAAGTGAAACCTTACTCTTACTTTTTTTATTTATTATCTCTGCAGGTGAGGCAGGCTACTCCAACAAAGGCTTCTGGATGTGGTGTCTCCTGCGGCTCAGGTGAAAGGTAAGCTGAGCTCTCACCGTTTAATGTCTTAATAATGCATACGCTCAGGTAAATTGGCTGGCTATTTGTTTTAGCTTCAGTTAAGCGAATGGTTTTGTGCCATTCACATGCAACAGTGCAAAGTAATGTGTGCTTGTATTGGTGTGCCTGTTTAATTTGTGATCCAGTTTTCTCTCAGGCGTCAGTCTCCTCTCAAAATTTGACATGAATGCAAACACATTTTTACCCAGAGTTGCCAGAAGGGATAACTCACTTTTTTTCAACAGAATAGAGAATTAGGGCATGTCTCTTAAGGTGTGAAGTGGATCTACTTTCTGTTTTATGGCAGGTTGTATCATTTACTTTTTTCCTACAGCTATTTGATCTCAGTATCAGTAATTGCCTCAAAGCTTACATCTGTGTTTTGGTGACTTCTGCATACATGAGCAACTGTGTCAGTGCTGCAAAGTTGGAGTGCTGTGCAGCCCTGAAAGAAGAGAAAATGTTTGACAGAACTGAGATCAGCAGCTTATAGGGTGTGTCAGATTCATTTGGGTTAGAAGGGAGTAAATGTTTGGGGTTGCACAAGGACATTTGGCTACAGAAGGATACTTCAGAGAGACACAAAGTCCTATAACCGGCAGTTTGCCTGAGTACATGTTGATCTTTCATACTGCGTTAAAGTGTAATGACTAGGTTCTGTTTCTTTTTTCAGCCTACCATCCTGTGTGTATTTTTGTGTCTTCTGGATGGATAAGTCTACCATAGTCTGTATGCATGTCGGTTAGTTGTATAAACAGTACATGAGACAGTCAGCTGTAGAACACATCTGTCCACTGGTTGAAAAGATGGAAACCAGGTCATTTTAATACACTAATAAGCAGACACATATTCAAATAAAGTAAACACACTTACTGTAAAACTGTATGTTTGGTGTCACAATAAATGTCACAATAAATTTACCATCTCTGCTTCTGGTTTCCTGAAATTGTCTTCATGTTATTTCAGTCAGAAGTCTCGCTTTGCTTTTTCTTATAGCTACAAGAAGGTAGCTCTGTTGTAGCCATGAAAAACATCATTTGCCGCTCATATCAGTCAGGAAATGTTTGAGTTCGGCCTTGCCCAAGCTATTTATCTTGGCATGTGTTTGCAGCAGGAAGAAATATGAGATTTAACAGCAAGTTACACATTAACTAAGTAAAATGTCTCAACCTGTCCTCAGCAGCTCACACCCAGGCCACCCATATCTTGTTTTTGCCCGCCATAAAAGCCACACAATGTCAGAGTATCTGATTTACTGTGATGTAAAAATAATTGTAATAAATACTTTATAGTTCATGTCTCTAGTTTCTGTTGACTGACTGATAGTGAACTGTCAGCATTGTTGTGTCCATTTACTGGGCATTGACTTTAAAAAGTGAATGTACTGTTGGTCAACAGATTTGGCCAGATAATAGAAGAGTGTAGTGAGCCTGTATTTACTATGACTTACTTTTAAAAAGCTGTAGAGAGGGACAGCATGGTAAATACTTATATGGGAAATTATGTCAATAGCACCACTGCTCTCCTTTCCATATGTAGTCTTTCTTTAGGGTCTAATGTTTATCATTTAAACAGTATGACTTGGTTTGCAGTAGCAGTAGCATTTCAGAGCAGGGATGCAGTCAGAGGAATAGGATGGCACAACAAGATGTATAGGTCGTACCCTGAATTAGCAGCCTGTAATTTGTTTTTACTTAATGTTAGCCTGTAGCCAGACCCTGAAAGATGAATTATATGTTTAGGGCCTGACCTTGAAATAACAAATCTAAAGGAAAAGTACGTCCAAATTGGATGTCAGGCCAAATAAATCACAGGAAGTGTTAGTAATGCTAAATAGCTTCCACAAAGGGTATTGTATTCAAAGAAAATAGGGTATCCAGCAGTGTCTTTTGATCAGCAAAGCAAAGTGTAATTTAATTAGATCAACCCTGAAGGAGACAGAGAGACATTTATGTTTTATGTATTGTGTTCCTGAGGGTTGGAGAGTAGACTTGGTGTTTGATCTTAGACTCTCACTGTGTATAAGTGACATGCAGAAAGCTGTCTTATTGTCTCTGAAACAGCAGAATGGCAGCTAAAAATAACACTACAAAAAACATGGATCTTCATTGTATTAGGGTGGCAGTAGAAGTCTAAGTGGTTCAGATTTAAGACCTTGATTAATACAACTGAAATTGTATGCATGGTTAGATAATACAAGACATTTAATGTCATTTGTTTGATCTGACTTTTTAAAGAACAACAAGTGGCATCTTTAGTAGAGCCATTACTATGTGTCAAAATCATTATCTCCTGTCTACCTTAATGTGTTGTTGCAATTAGCACTGGTTGGGTTAAAGAGTGTGTATTTGAAAAGCCTGGGAGGTGCTGCAGTGTGTCTGTCAGTGTGAGACTGACGGAGGGACAGAAAGAGGGCAGGTGGTAGATAAGGAACGAGGGAGTGTTGACAGGCTGTGGGAAGTGTTGAGCTGTTGACCAAAGCCTTAATTATCATTAGCTAATCAGCCCTGGTGGACAAGAAGAGAATGAAGTGAAAGTGCAGGCCAATGATAAAATTCCTATTAGCAGACAGACACAGCCAAAAATTCACTTAACTAAAAGAACGCCTTTTCTGTCTGTAAGTGACGTTGCAGTCCTGCTACTTTGATCCCTGTTGATTACAGTGTTGTAAATGCTATCAATCAAATCAAATTAAAAAGCTGCTAAAGAACTACAACGTGCACTATTAACACCATTTGTTAACATTTCAGAGATGTAATCCTGGCTAAACTTATGTTCATATGACAAACTTTATAAAGTGCTTTGATCAGTTTTGAGCATTTTTACTAACATTTCAGCACATTCTTAATCAGGATAAAATGCTGGACAAACAAAAAAGATGATTTTGTTAATGCAGGAGTGCAGCACAGTGGCTATTATAACATTAGATCTATAGAGAAAGTCTCATTACATTACGCTAATTTAGCTACTGGGGTGGTTAGTGACACGACTATCAAGTATCTGGTAGGACAAATGGCAGAGCTTGCTCTCCTAGCAGGTTGACCTAGTTGCTTACCATTAAATGTTTTAAAAAATCATGAGCAAGTCTTGCTGTGGCAGTATCTATTCATCTCGTGTGTGAGAGCATCCACTAGTCCAACACAGAGTGGTAAGCCAGCTTTCCTCTTTTTTTAAGAGTTTCTTTTTTCCCAAATAAGAGAAGTTGGCAGTTTATAGAAGTGGGGTGAAGTTCTCTCTCTCATCGTTACTTGCTGGGAAGAGGAGCTGGAGGAGCCGTGTATGCTGAGATTAGAGGGAGGAGAGGAGAAGCTCATTGATCTCACCTAGGATTTCAGTTTTCTGAAGATGGGTTCAGCTAATGCAGTTGCAAGTGAAGACTGATCAAAACTTCTGCTTGTATGATGCACTCACCTACAGATGCCCTTAAAGTATTCTTAGCAGCAGTTTAGTTGGAAGAAGGCAATAAAAAACTTGAACATTATGAAAAGGTAAAATGTTTTTTGCCTGTTATTTTATTTAAAGAGTGTCAAATTTAAATAAAACATGTCTGATAGACATAAGATAAAGGACAGAGGGAGGATGGATTCAAAGTGTGTTGACTGAAGCAATTACAGTGACTGACCGACTGGCTAAGGTTGAATTATTGGTCAGTCACTGTTTATGATTGTGATAATGCAGGACCAAGCTCAAAGAAAAGTTCCTCATTATTTCCACAAATTTCACATCAAATTGCATTTGATTTCCACAGACAGTTGAAATATACTAAAGATGTAAGTTGTCTGTATGTGCTAAATGTGGCTGTGTGTAGAGTTGTGTGTCAGTATATGCAATTAATGAATTCATCCTTTCAGGCAGCAGCCTACTCCTGCTATACACATGCATGTACAACAATCAGTCAGCATGTTTCAACTAGTTTTTAAAGTACTAAATGATATAAATAATAAATTCAGATGGAAAAAAACAACTGTTTTTAGAAATGTAGTTGCGGGGGGGGGGGGGGGGGGGGGGGCGGTGGAGATAAAATAGAGCTAGTACATAAAAAGGTGTCAGGTTGGTTGTGTGGGCACACTTTATTCAACACTGTACAAATACTGAACAAAACTAAACTAAATGTACTGTCTAAAAATAGTGGAGGATCACAGGTGTAAAGAAGGTTCCCCTTTGCTCCCTGACCACAGTCTGGAGGCTGAAGCAGATCGTTACAGAAGTAGCAGTCGATTATACAAGTATGTGTTAAAATGAAACATCCAGCTGATGGAATAATGCCATAAAAGTGTTATTCAAATGTTTTTTTTTTAAATAGTGGCAATAGAGTCTCTCTGATTTTTCTTCTAAAGTCTTAATGAATGTTGAATATTATTCAGCATTAATTAACAATGTATGTATATTGTTCAGTATAAAAAACTAATGAGGATAGACAATCTTGTGCAAAGGTGTGTTTAAGGTATCATTTGAATTAATTGTTGTTAAAGGTAAATGTTTCTTAATGTAACAGTTAATCAGACTGTAGGTGATATTGCCCAACTTTACTGTGTAGGTGTTTGACAGCTCAGACTAAAACAGATCAATTTGACAAATGACAAAATGCCAAAATCAAATTTAATTTTAGATAAGCTGTAAGTGATGACTCATTAATATTTGGCAGCTGATCATTGATTAAATGGGATATTACAATCTGAGGAGTCAGTAATGGGCTCCGCGCCTCTGCCTCCTACTGGGCTGCCCTTTGCTTTAGAATCGTTAATTAAAGTCATTTATTTCACACCTTGTCATCTATTATGTCTTGCTAAATGACCATCCCTCTGTCCAGTCAGGATAAGCAGCCTGCAGGTCTCTGCTGGCAGATGTTCTCCTCCCTGCCCCTCACACCTCCTGTATCCAGCAGACAGACAGATGAGCTCTTGCCCTCACCACCCTCATTCCCTTGAGGACCACACTTAGTCTTCTAGCCTGTAGCCTGTGCCAGCTTAATCAGGCACAGGCTTATTTTATCTTTATCTTTCTGTGCAACCTGCACAGCTTATTATTCCCTTTTCTGCCACAGAGGTTTTCAGCCCTATAAAAAGGCCTTGTCAAGAGATGTAACAAGGTCTTCAAATTGCTGCAGTTACTTGAAGTTGAGCGAGAGAAGGAATCTAATTTGCATCACCCTTAGGCTATATATAATTCAAGTTGCAATGCAGTAAGTGAAAATGGCTGTTACATTGCTTTTTCATGCCTTGATTTTTCCGGATTTTCGAGTGGAAATGCAGGAGTGGTATTTAGAGCTAAAAGGAAGGTCGATATGGCAGTGGGCTGCCTTCGGCGGGAAATTAATTGTTGCTGTCAAACTCCATTTTATTTTTTCATAAAGAAATTGCTCTTTTGGCATATGAACATAGCTTTGCATTACCAAGATGATGAAGATGATGTATATTCCAGTTTCACCATTATTTAATTAAGAGTTTTCTTGTAGTGCTTCTTACTTTTTAGCAACATCTTGCAATACTCTTCAGCACATACACAATGAAAGCTGGAGGTGGTGTTTGTAAATACAAAGTCAATTGGCAATAACACCCAAGCTTCTTCCTCATTGCTGTTTAAGTGCTTTAACAGCTGTTAGATTAAAGAATAATTAAAAGGGTGGTGAAGACCTTGTACATGTTTATACCTGTACCTTTGTACCTGTCGCAATTAGACTTCCCCAGCAAGGCAGGAGATCAACATCATCTGGTTTGATGTTACCAGCCCACTTTCCTTTGTATGCTACTTTGTTTGTTTCTGAATGTCCCATCTCCAGCTTTGTCTTCTCAATCCACTTCTTTTCTAGTCTCATTATTGATGGAAAGATCATTTATATTGTAAACTAGTCCTGCACAGTGTGTGTAGCACTGATTGAAACCACAATTCAAATTTGACCCATTGATTCCATTAACAAGCATGTGCGTGTGTCTACATTCGAGGAGAAATTTCACACTTACCACCACTTAGTCCAACACTTAGTTGACCACCTAAGTGAGGACAAAAGCCGTGTCCCCAATTTTGGAAAAGCTGATTTTTGGGTCAATGGTTATTGTTTGGGTTAGGCTAAGCTTTTGTGCAAGGTAAGAAATAAATACAAGTCTATGTAATATGGTATGAAAATGGATGGAAACAGCTGATAGTCTGAAGGGTTGGAACATATCAAAAGTGAGAGATGTCATAAATCATGACTTGATTCATCACCGTGTTTGTTGACCAGAAATTCCCCAGTACGTCTTTAATCTTCGGCCACAACGTATTTAGTGGCTAAAGGTCTGCGTGTACTGTATGTGTTAATCGGTGTGCGGGCTGATCTTCATGTAGCAAGTGCTGCTCGGTCTGTGTCTGTGTATCCGTTTATGTGCACTGAAAGGCTTCTCAGTGGTGTTAAAGTGGCACTTTGCTAAGAGTGTCTTTAAAGAAGGGAGGATATGTTACAGTATGCAGGTCCTCTGGTACTTCTCAGAGAGTGCCTGTATGTGTGTAGACCTGCATGTGCACTTGTGTGTTGATGCATCTGTATGTAAATAAAGGGGCCATGCCTGGCACCACTGCAAGGCCTACTTCTATCAGCCTGGATGGGTCTGCTTAAGTCTGGTTCTCACACAAAGCCCCCCTTGGCCTGGATCCAACTATCCAGACAGTCAGCTGGCTTCTCCTGCTCTCTAATAAAATGTCTCTTTTATGAAAACAAATGTGAACAAATTTGAAGCACAAATCTTTTCTCAAAGTCTGAAACCTTTGAAAATAAGTGCTCTCTTGTTCATTTTTGCCTTTCTTCCAGATAGTGTTGTGACTGTTGTTAGTTAGAGAATGTGATACCTCAAAATCAAGCAGGTCCATGTATAATAATTAATCTGACATGAGGCAGCGTTTTTTACCCTCATATTGGATTCTGCGGTCTCAGGAAGTTGGACCATATTAACAGGCCTAATTTCAGTTTCATTAAGAAAGGTGTGCATGACTATTTTATCAAAACAGTCAGGAATATAAACTGAAAGTATTTGTCGGTGAGCGAGATGAGAGAACGAGGTTACACAGATACAGGCAGATAGAGACAGACTTGAAGATCTCATTTTTGAAACCCATTATTTGGTTTGGATGTGTGTTTCTGTATCGACATACCCATATCTCCCAGTTTGTGCTTACAGTCCTTTATCGGTTTATCTTTGCACCAACTTCTCACCCTCAGCTTCAACCAGACTGTCTTCATTTCCCACCCCCTTGTAGGGACTTCTGGGTCTCAGGCTATGTTTACCTTACTCTTTCCTTCTCCCTGACAGAAGCCTCTGTTTTCAGAAAGTGTCTGTGTGTACTAAGGGAGGCTGTGTCTCCTGCCAGTCTATCCTGAAGCACAGGGAACAGATGACTAATCTTGAGTCCCGCTGTTTTCCTCTCAGTGCTCCACCAGATGAAGCAAGACCTTGAAGAAAATGAATAGATGGGGATATAATGGCTACGTGCTGTATAATTGTTGATATTACTACAGCATAAGGGAGGAACATGCTTTGTAGAACAGGGTGGAGATCTGGGGTTTACAGGGGACAGAGGAGGTTTGCCATGGCTCTGGACTACCACAGTCCCGAACAACAAAGGGGGTTTCCTATTTAGAGTCGGATCAAATTGGAAGTTGGGCTGGAAGGCTTTTTTTCCATGTGAGTTCCTTAAAATATACCTGCACCCCCGGCAAGACCAAAAATAGAGGAACTAAACCACACAGCCTCCCACAGAGTGTCACAAAATTAGCGCATGCGTCTCCTTTTCTTTAACAGTGACAGTAGACCTAGTTGTGCTTGTTTTCATGTTCTTTCCGACAAGGAAACTGGTTCCAAGTATTTATCTGTACTACGGTTATTTAACACAAGTTGGTGGAACTGTGACCCTCTTGTGTACACTAAGAATATTTCTATCGTCATGGAAGCTGTATTTATTTGCTGAAAGTCACTGTGGACAAGTGTTACTGTGTCATTGACTGAGTAATGTCATTGAACTGAACAGCATGTAAGTGTGGGCGGCTTTGTCGATTTCTTGACTAGATTTTTTTTTTTAAACTGATGTGTTAGTGTTGCACTTAGTTTGGGAAACCCATAGTCTTCAATTAAAAGATTAAAATGGAATCAATTTTTACAGTAATTGTGTTTGAGTTAGTTCATACATATATAATATTTTTTCTTTATTTAATGTGAATATTTTGCACCAATAAGTTTTATTTTCCTTATTTTCATCGATGATAGTGGCTGTATTTGGAAAAAAGAATATAGCTAGCATCTGCCTTTTCCTCATTTTTCAGTTGTGTTTTTAAGAATTTATGCCACACAGGATGTAGCAAGAGATGAGAAATTAAAAAATGAATCCTTTGCATAAATAATCCAGTGTGTGTGCACATTGCTAAGATGGAAACAGGGTATGTGAGTAGTCCTGCAGTAGAAGGAGCAGCGGGTGAAATGCGCTGCACATGAGCAAATGGAAGAACAAACGTATGTATATGTCTCTTGTCTCTCTCCCTTGTGTCTCCCACCATGTACTGTATGTTTCAGTGTTCATTGTTAATGCACATACTACGCTTGGCAACAGTCTATTGGTGTATATCTAGGTCATGTGGGCATCCATTAGTCCTGTCGTCACTGGAGATGGGAGGGGGGGTTAAGGATAGATGAAGTGGTTCAAGGATGGAAGTGTCTGGATTTAATCTGTGCCATCATATTATGAACAGCTGGCTTGATGCTGGCTGTCATTACTGCAGAGCTCTCACACTCTTATACACAAACTGAGCACACATGTAGACACACACATACGTACACACGGTAGACTTTATATGTCAAGGCCACATTTGTGCCTGACAGTCACTTATCTGTCACACGTGCAGATGTTTGCGCAGGGAGCAACCTTGTGTGCTCTCTCTTAACATAAACTCCCTTTGAAACGGACATTCTCAGAGTGGATATGATCAAGATTATTACTCACTCTTTAACCCACCTTCTTTTTTAAAAATTTGACCATTTAGGTGAAAAAAGAGCTTTTAGATGGGCCACAAGTTGCGTAGTTTTTCCTCAAAGTGCAGAATAGATTCACCATGATGCTGCTAGTAAGCATAGCAAACTAGTTAAGGAGATGTAAGAGCTACTGTTAAACATCAGAAAATCAGTAAGTGAAGTGAGGGGAGCCAGTTTGTCAGTCAGCTGTAAAAATAACTGACATCTAGTTTAGGTTCCTTTTTATAGACTGGTTATAGTTAAAAAGTACTATTCTTTGACTAGCTGTATTTAAACACAGCAGGAGTTCTTTGCTTGGTCTCACTTGTAATCAGTGTGTTTCAAGATAGCCAAACACACAATTTATTGATATTTATATTGTTATTCTTATTGACATATTTTTTTCTTTTTCTTTTGTCACTGTCAATACAGAAAAGGGACTTGAATTCAGCCCTCACATGCCACTTGTCCACCCACAGTAGCTCCTGTGCAATGCTTCATGGAGGCAGCTAATCTTGTCACTTTTATCTGAACACAATCATAAATAGAGGATAATAACAGTGCTTGAATTCAGCTTCATCTGCATTGAAAATCAGCAATGACAGTGAAAGTTGAAGACAAACACAAAGTTTGCATTATAATGTCACCACCTCAGAGTACATTTTGATGAAGCTTTCCTTTCCCCTCCCACTGAAGCATGAGACCTCCAGATTTATCAACTGGGACTGTTTTCTAAATAAACAGATTTAGGGTTTGACAAACTTCTGCTTGGGTTGAATGGAAGAACAAAACAGACAGGAAAAGACTTTTTCAGATTTAGCTGTGTTATTGTAGAATTAGACTTTGTGTTACTGCCTAGCTAACCCCAGCAGGATAACATGCTTCCTTCTGCTCCAATATGGACTGTATGTATTTTGATTCTATTAAACTGACTCAGCCAGATTCTCTTTTTTTGTTGTTGTTGTTGTAGAAATTGAGTTATGGATTGAGTTAATATGTTATTGCTTTCCTAAAAAAGATCCTGGAGCTGCGGACACTTTAAGGGCTTCATTGAACTAACATAAAACTGCCCCCCCCCATTACAACCAGGATTACTATCAGCCAGTACATCTATACTCACGCCATATGTTTCCCAGAGAGAGATTTATGCCAGTCAGATCATTCAAGCATATTAACAATATACAAGTTTCAACATGTCAACATGTTCCCTTCCAGACACCGCCCTGTGTTTTCCCTCCTTCCTTCTCCCCGTTAGTATTATGATAACTAAAAAGGTGCATGTCCCATGTGACAACGAGGACCATGGTTACCTCGACAAGGTAACTGTGGGTCAGACACTTTTGCCGTTGTTGTTTTATCTGTCCTTCTCCTCAAAGTTAAAGGTTAATATGTGACACAGGAATGTGTGTTATTGACTGACCCAGCGTTGCTACTTAGCTGTTATCTTTTCCACAAGATGTTCATATCGTTGGGTAAATATTAGCCCAACTTCTGTGTAGCATGACTGCGGGGGATGAAGTTAGTGTTAGACTATCTTTGTGAACTTCAGGTGCTGTGTACAGTGAACGGTGAAAGCCAGTGCGATTGCATGCTGTTTTTCAGTGTTAATGAGGTCAGTTAAAGGGTAGAAAGGCTGCTTTAGACCAATAAAAATGGTGCTTATATTTCTATATGGATTCTCACTGGATATGTTGCTCACATCTCTGTTTTCAATATATTAAACCAATGTGACATACAAAAAACTCTCTCTTTCAATGCTTCTGCTAGTGTCAGTATATATGCTTAATTTCTAGCTTTTATCTGTTTTATTCAGGCCACACTGATATATTTCAGTGTCCTTTTGATGTTAATGCCAAGTTATGTTTCCCCTCACATTGGCACCTTCTCTGTTACACACACTGCTTGTCCTCTTACTTCTGTGAAGGCCAACACTGCACTTCTTAACCTCAGAGGTCAGCCAAAGTTTATATCAGGACATGATGAATACACTTCAGTGGGTTTTCATTTAGTTTCAACTGTGCACTTGTATCTTAAACTTAGGCAGTACAGCATTCAAGATAGGTTGTATGTTAAATCTATTTAGAGAAAGTTGAAAAGAACAGACATTTGCTTTTATGAAGAAGTTGCAGCGTGTTAAATAAAATCATACCATCACTTAAACCTGTTGATCCACAGTAACTACAACACTATATTCATTCACTCATGCAGAAGCACTACGTAGATTCAGTACCACAGGTAGAACAGCAGAAGTGCAGTGTGTTACTGGGACCTCCCACAGACTGAAGCCACAGGAGTTCATTTGTTTTGGTTTGGTGTAATGTTAGAGTGGCTGTTGGAAACTCGTCAGCATTTAACACTTTAGAGCCCACCAGCATTTTGCTATGAGAGGTGAACTGATGCCGACATTTTTCTGCTTTGCTTTTCTTTCAAACATCAATATTTTCCTGTACCTCTGATATAGCTTGCCAGTAATCTTAAGTGCCACTGCTGGTGTCTAGGTGTGTTTGTGTTCTCTTGCATGTCGTATGTTTGCCAGTAATGCTCTGCTGCTGGGATCCACTAGTTAGAAAAGAGTATTTTTTTCTCTCTCTTTTGGCGCTGCATCATGTACATGTCTAATCCTCACTTGAGTCAGCAGCAGCAGCATGCACACGGTCACGTATGCACATCCACACATTCATCTTTTTACGTTTGCGTCACTCTACAAACACTGTTGGCATATCCTCCATATATCCTCAACTGACAGGCCCACTCACAACACAAACCCATTAAGCATGTGTGGACGCCACACCCATGCTTGGTCTAGACTGCGTAATATGCTCATACACACAGTAGTCAGTCTTTTTTTTTCTTTTTTTTTCTTCTTCCCCCAATGAATCCCGCCCTGCAGCTGTGAGGACCAGCTGTGATTGGTTTGTCCTGTTAGTCTGCATGTCTGTCCACAATATCTTGACCCACCCCAGGGCTTGTACTGTAAGTGGTACTAATTCTGTGTGTGTGTGTGTGTGTGTGTGTGTGCAGTTTGCCAGCCCATTGTTTTTACGGTTGTGCAATGCTAAAGCTTCTGCACTGTACTGCACATGCACACATGCACTGCAGTAGCAAAATGCTATTTTTAGACCTGCCCCACAAGGACAAATAAGGCTCTTTTTTGGGAAGAATAAATGTACCTTTTCTCTCTCATATCTCGGTCATTCACTGCTGCGTCTTTAAAAAGAACAAAGGAGCAGAGTGCAGGAAGAAGAAAAGAACAGGATATATTGCAAGATCAGAAATAAGGAGTGAGCCAGGAGGTTGAAAGAATGAGTCACAGAGGGAGAGTGGAAAGCCAAGAAAGCAGGGAGTGGTGTTACGAGTATACGGATGTGATGGTGCTTGTGTATATTTAATATCTACATGTATGTACTTGAAGAGGGAGTGTGCACTTTATTAATCATCAGGACTCCTTTAGCACTATGCCTGGTTTCCAGTTTCCAGTTTAGGCCATTGTCAACCCACGGCTTTATAATGAACTATGATCAGGGTGGAAAATTAGCACCACACACCAGCCAAACACTGGTAAAATATCAATGTGGCTGGTTGATGTCAGTTTTACTATTGACTGGCTGATTAATTTTAACATTTATCTGTCAGTGGCTGGTAATGTTCACATTTTAAAAAGTTAATTTCCTACGACTCTGATACCTGGTATGTTGACTTTTGACATACTTCACTTGAATCACTATTGCAACTGAATATGTGGGAAGGTTAAAAGATGAATCATTCTGTGAAAAACATTGTATGAATGAATTTTTATGTAACATGCTGTTCTCGAATGTTTATAATTTAAGACCTGTTGGCGAGACTGCTCTGTAGGCTGGAAGTCAGAGGGTCTTTACTGTATGTTATTGTGCACTGAGAGAAAATGAATAGGATTATATTGATCTAAGCAGAGCACACTGTGGCAGTCCAGACTGATCCAGGTGGTAACAGCTACGCTCCATTAAACTCAGTGTTTTACCGTCAGCTCCGATTTGCTCCGATCAGCTCACCGCCCATTTGAACGAGCATAATGATCTGTCTGGAAACAGCCGTGACCCTCAGCAGGCGTTAATAACATTCTATGAATAGAGCACAACTTGTCAATAGTCACATAGCTCGCTAGAGGAGAGACGGAGGTAGAAGAAGAGAGGCTGAGCTGGCTGAAAGAAAGCAAGTGCTACGTCATTGTGTCTCCGGGGATCAAAGAAGAAAAACATTTCCATCATTAAGAACACACACAGATTCACAGAAGACTGTGAAAAGTCTCGAAACAGGCCTGTGTGTGCAGACACTGATACAATATGCATGTGCCTGTGTGGTCGCTGGTTGCTGTTTCCTTTATGTGGGCATGGTGGTCTAAAAATATGACTCATCCACTCACTCACTAAATTAAGAACAGCAGCACAATCACAACTTGAAGCAGCAGAGTCGCAGCTTGATCCTGCACACATCTGCTGTAGCTGCATTTGGCCTCACATGTGCATCTAGAACGTAGAACGGATCCTTGTGGATATCAAGTGTATGTATAAAGAAACAAGGTTACATTTGGGTGCAGCAATTTGTGGATTGAAGCCTGTTGACGCAGGCAGACAGGGAGGATAGTGGCGTAGGGGTGATGGGGCACCATCTTGGACAGTGGCTCACTGTGGGCAGAGCGGCTGAACTTGGGCGGAGACGCTATTTGTTATGTACACTGACAATGTGCAGTCTGAACTGCTTGTCACTGCCATGCACTGTGCCATTATGCGGACAGGCTGACATAATGTGGACAGGCTGACATGTCTTCTTACAGTAGGTCTTTGTTGGTGTATGAAAAGATAGAAAGGGGCGGGGGTCCAGACAGACTGATAGATACACAGAGAGGAGGAGAGAGGATGGGGTTAGAGAGCTCTGAGTCAGTGAAGCAGGAAGACACAACAAGTAAGATCAGATTCAAGAGAGGAAGAGCAATAAAGACAGGATGAGTCACTTCACTGAAATATTTATAAATCTGCACATGAAGGAATGCATGCATGCAAAAATCTTGAAAGTATTTTCTTCTAACCAGAATTCTCTCTTCTGTCCCTCTGTTTTCTCCCTCCTCCACACATCTTGTCCTCCCTTCTCCTCTTGCAGAGGACAAGCAGGTTGTCAGGATGAAGGAGGAAAGTTTGTTCCAACGGAGGTTTTCTCTGGGCCCCAATGCCACTTCCCCACCCAAAATTGACCCCCGCTCCCTCACCCGGAACTTGTCCTATGGAGGAGACAACGACCTCTACAGCCTCAGCCCAGGTAGAAGACCACCAGTGTACCATGTCCTGTTCTGTACTGTATTTACTCACGTACAACTCAACAGACCTCAATTGCTGCTTATTCGCTGCTTTTTGGATTGCGATGCTTTAATTGTCTGTCTGCAGGTTTATACACTGAGCTCATTTGTATGTGACTGTGTGTTGTGGGTTCCCACCAGGCAGTGAGACAGACAGGAACGGTCTCTCCATGCTGAGTAATGAACTTAGTCCTGCCCAATCACCAGGCAGCAAGGTAAGATCACAGCTCCTGATTGGGCAGCTCCTCAACAGCTCACTCTAGATGACTGATTAGGTGAACACACAACCTTTTGATGATTTATTTTCCACTGATTGCTTCCAATATTAGCAGCCTGCAATGTCAACAAGAATTATAACTATACCAACCTCCCACCCTTTTTAAGAGTTTCCCTCTATTTATTGAAAATATGTTAAAACACAAATCTTTAATTGGATTTTTAGAGGAAATCAAGTAAAATCAGGGCATTTTACAAATGGGTCATGTGATTTTCTCCTTGTTTAAAAAAATCAGTGCATTTGATATAGAAACCAGATAAGTGACCTTTTGGATAAAACAGCGGGAACATACCAGGAATAAATTACATTGTCATGCCATGGCAGTGCAGTAGTATGGTTATGTCATACAAAAATTGATGTTACTGTATATGTTAGGGCCATGGTGGGAACTGTGTCTTCAGCACTGCAAGCTAACTATTTGGCAACCCAGACTTTTATTGTCCTAGCGCTGCCTCTTGTTTATGTTGCATTAGTTCTAACAATCTGTCTCCATTTTTTAGTAATACTAATTAGAGACAATAAATGTTTCCAGGGACAACTGGATATCTCATTTTGTCTTGTCTCCTCTCCTGTTGTTGCTTCGCCTCACCTCGCCTAGCAGTGTGGCCTATTTTATATGTGGAATAATTTACAGGCACAGCTGCATTGTTGGCTGTTTGCCCTTTTCTTGCATCTTAAAAGGTCTTATGTGACAGTAGGATATTGAGCAAAGCCTAACACTTGCATATTGTCACTTATATTGGGTTGTAGTTGTGTACTATGCTGTAAAAAATGTCTTCTTTTACTACAAATGGTTACAACTAAATGCCTGCGTGCGTGTGCTCAAATAATATTGTGAGTCTCTTGCAGTTTAGTTCATAAAGAACACATGGTAATCTAATTACATACTGTATTGCAATGACATCACAAGACAATTTACCACTGAGATTGTGATCAGGACTTACTGATCGGTTGAGACCATCAAACACCTTGAAATCACTGTGTAAAAAGGGCTAGTGGTTGTGTGGTCACAACACTAGAACTGTCTGCCTACTAAATTGCCCTGTCCATTGAAAGGGCCACCCACCTGCTGCACAAAAACCAGGAGTATAACAGATGGGAAATGTGGCAATGGCTTTATTGGCTTTATTTAATGCAAATGACATAACTGTTTTTCTGTTCTCTGCTAAGTTTATTGCACAGTCGTTTGTTGGCAAGCTAAATAGCTGAGGAATTATAATAGTTATGATTTCCTGTATTTAGTTTAAATCCTTTGCAGTCTCTCTTTTCCCCTCCTCTTCATTGTAATTGACTGTCCTCTCTCCTCCCTCCTTCCTCCTCTAGTCTGAGTCAAGGATGTTTAATGGGCTTGAGAAGGACTGCCCCTCCCCTACAGAGAAGCTGGCCCGGAAAGAGTCTCTAAAGGTACACATCACTTCCTGTTCTATATTGAAAATGCTTGCCTAGGCAATTAAAAGTAATTGGGTTAATCATTAAATATGTACAATTGAGCACTCAAGCATCTCTGTCAGTCTTAGCTTGGAGGGTTTCATGTACACAACCCATCTGAGAACCTTTTCATATATCTTCCAATTATATTTAAATTTGTAACATTTTGCAAAGCGTTTTAAATGACCTACAATGAATCACGTTAATGATAACCAAAGGCAATTGGATGGTGGCACGAAATGAGTTTGACTCTGCTTCCACCTAGTGTTTGCAATTTCAGATCCGCTCTCTGACAGGTAAGACTGATGACTCATTCATGTGTTTTTGTTTTTTCTGTTTCACAGGTCCAAAAGCAGAATTACAGGCAAGAGAAGAAACGGGCAACTAAAGAGCTGTTTAGCGCATTAAAGGACCCCAGTGTTGTCATCATGTCCAACTGGCTAAAGGTGCAGGCCTAATGTCTCAGCAGTAACACAGAAAGCCGCTAAACTTCACACCCAGAATGATGCTTGTCTTTCCAGTCACACCAACAATACACCATTCAGACTTTGTATTGTGTGTCATTTACACATTTTACAAATTGTCATCCTAGCTGTAATTTGCACATTCAATGTTACAACACATTTTGCAGTTCAGGAACAATTCTACAGCTCAGAATGTGTTCATGTATTTAGTTTACCAAACTAAAAGTCTGATACTAATATTCTGTACCCTCTCATTACTCGTCCTTATTTAGATCCGTGGCTCTCTAAAGAGTTGGACCAAGCTGTGGTGTGCCCTCAAGCCTGGAGTTCTTTTGATTTACAAGACCCCCAAAGCAGACCACTGGGTGGGCACCATCCTGCTCAGCGCATGCAAGCTGATCGAGAGACCCTCCAAGAAGGATGGCTTCTGCTTCAAGCTCTATCACCCACTGGACAAATCCATCTGGGCTGTCAAGGTCCGACATGTTTGTAACTCACTGGTATTTTGTCTCATTGTGTGTATTCTGAACAGTTTTGTGTTTTGTCTGTGATTTCTATTCATCTTTTTGATGTGTTATCAGTAATATTTTGAATTTTTACATGATAATTACCCTGTTTAATGCTCTATTATGCAGGAGCTATTTTTTTCTGTTTGTACAACATGACTGAATGGCTTAAAACGTGAGTCACTGTTTGATCCATATTCTCAGGGTCCCAAAGGAGAGAATGTTGGTTCCATCACGCAGCCTCTACCCAGCAACTACCTGATCTTCAGAGCAATCTCTGAATCTGACGGTGAGGTCTATCTCTGTTTGTTTCCGTTAGAAACGTTTGTTCTTGTTAGTGCAGTGTAATTTAAATGCAATAGTTTCATGAGCAAAAATTTACTGAAGGCGCTCCTCCCCATCTCTATAATCGGTCTCTCCAGGCCGGTGCTGGATGGATGCCCTTGAGCTGGCTCTCAGCTGCTCCAGCCTCTACAAGCTGACAGCCAAAGCAGGGAGGGAAGGAGATATCAGCACATCATCAGAGTCTTCCCATATACTCCACCTACTGCAGTCTACCGCACTCACAGACACAGAGCTGCTACAGTGAGTAATACACACACCATTACACCTGCATACACTCTCAGATGTAAATTATCTCCACCTTACATTCATCAGTTGTTGTTTGTAGATGAACTGTGTGTCAATCACACTGAAAGTTAATGTGCTTGGCATTTCATGCCCAAGACTGCTGGCATTGCTAACAATCACATTTGTGCTGTATTTTTATGAAAAAATCAGAAATTCTCAAATACAGTGTCTGAGCTTTCTAGTTGTCAGTGCAGATTAACAGCTGAAGAAACATTGAATCTCAGGCAATAATCTTAACCAAATGCAAAACATGTTCACTGGGTCCTCATATGATGCTCTAAAGTCACAAGGTCAGAGTAGGGGCGTCAAAGCAGTTTGACGAGCCTCCTAACACTTTTGGTGTGCATTCAGCCATTTCAAACTATAAGTGTACCTCAAAACGCACACATCAGACACTTTCAGTGTGTTCGGGCCGTAATGCTGTACAGTCTTTACATTGTCCTACATATTAGAAAATTGTGTCCTGGAGAATGCATTTAGTCTCCAATATTTAGTGAGGCACTAGTGGGACTGTTCCACAAGAACGACAGCATATCTGATTATGTTGAACTTGTTTTTGAGCTAAAACAGTGTTGTAAGACTAGCTTACTTTTAATCAATGCAGGTAAAACAAAGGAGCTAATTCTTAATCAAACAGGTTCTCCAACACCACTGATACTAAGCAGTCAAACTGTGGAGATTGTTAACCGTTAAGTACTTGGGTACACACATTGATGATAAGCTGAACTGAATGTTGATGCTATATGCAAAAAGGCCAACCAAAGATTGTTTTTAATTAGGAAACTAAAGGGCTTTGGAGTCAGCTGTAATATTCTTGAAAGGATATATGTCAGTCTGATAGAGAGCGTCCTTAGTTACAGCATCTCTGTCTGGTATGGTCACCTGACTTTATTTAACAAGAACAAGCTGTCCAGAATTGTCAAAATGGCAGGGCAAAATTATAGGAAGACCTCAAAAAACACTAAAAAACTTCACAGCACTGCAGTACACAGAAGAACTATGAAAATATTAGATGATGACACCCACCCCCTCCATTTTTAGTTCAAGCTGCTTCCCCTAGGGCAGCGCTATAAAGTACATATGGCAAGGAAAAAAATCTACAAAAACTCTTTTATTCCAAATACAATTTCCATGGTCAACAAGCTATGGAACGCTAGATGAAAGGGAGGTGTAGCTAAGAGCACTATAAATGGGCTGGAATTGGTGCTTTCTGCTTTATACCTGATGTGTATGCATATGTGTGGGGGCTGGGAGGGAGGGGGTACATGTGATGTGCTGTGTCCATCTCGCTGACATATGTCTGTGTGTAATAGAATGAATGTGTTTGTTTTATGTACTCAAAATGTTTTATATGCTATTCTTTTCAGTGAGACCAAATACAATTTCCATGCAATAAAGACTTTTCTATTTTCTGTTCTATCTTTGCTTGTTTAAGTGTTTTGAGTAGCAGCTGGTGAAACTGCCTAAAACGCACCTTTATGTAGGCGGTAATATTGTCATACCAGAGACCACTTGAGCAGTGTGGAAATGTTCTCTAAACAGCAGTTTATATTGTCTTGTTGTCATATATGTTGGCTCTGATATTTTATATATCTTATATATGTATTGTCTATAACAAATATTCTAAATACAGCTCCATAAGCAGTTTTTTTATTTAAATATAATTTCTGAAATGGTTGCTCATATTGAAAAAAATCCTTAATGGAAAAGTGAAGTTGCCCCTCAGTAACCGCTTTTAATATATCCTCAATCCAAGGCAGTTAATGTATTAGTTAAACAGAAGATGTCTTTGGTTCTTAAAGTCTCAATGTGGGGCCAAATGAATTTGATGAGGAGAAATACTGTTTTAGAACTAGATATATATAAAACTGCTAGCCACACCACATGTTTACATTGGGAATGTCAGTGGTTCCTGCTAAGAATATTTTTGACAGGTTACACATGTTGGCCTTTAAGTTAATTTGCATACACACTAAGACACCAGACAGTAATGTCAGAAATCAGATGTCATCAGATATTCTTTTTGAATGGATAAAGTATTGGTGCAAAACTGACTCCCTACGCACAGTGTTGCATTATGGGTTGTTTGTAGCCTTTGCCTAAAAGTCCGTTTATAGTGTTTGTGTTAGAGTCAGTCAACCCAAATAATGTTTCATTAGTCCATTTTAACCTGCAGAACTTTCTGAAGGCATGCATAACATTTTTCTGCCAGGGAGGAAATAAATTCATGACAAGTGAAAATGAGCCCAAAGTATCTTCCAGTGTATTTACTGCAGGAATGGAATATGTCAAGCTGCCAAATACTACTGTCAGAGATGATAAGGAGCTCAAATAGACAAACTGGCAGTATTATTATTGCTGACTGCCAAGGAAAATAAGTTTTGACCATTTCCAAGAGCCTGGTAGGAGAGTGTGTGACTATCTAACTATGCTATGCTGTAGGTTATCTTCATAAAGTAACGTTATTGTTTTCCAAAACCAGTTGTTGGAGGGGGGCTCATCTTATAATCAAGGACGCCTTATCTTCGGGCCAATACCATACTAGAACTATGCTGTACCACAGGCACCTGGCCGCCATTAACAAGGAGGGCTCGCAGCCAAATATCAGGCTGCTGCTAGCTGGGGGGAGAAAGTATGATCTGTGCTGGTCTGAGGCCATTACCTAGTTGGTGTGCTGAATGATTGAGACCATTATGCTTTCTGTCAGTGTTGTAAAAGGTGATGAATGAAAGAGCTAGTATGGTACCTTGAGCCAGAGTACATTATACTATGGAGAGCTACTGTGACTAAACACATTAAAAACACTTTGAAGAGAAGAAAGATAAACTAGAAGGCAAACTAACTGGGACAAGTTAGCTCTCACAACAAAAGCTACATGACTACTTTTTCTTAAAAAGGAGGCAGTTAGTTACCAGTTAATGGGTGTCGGTCTATTGAAAGTATAATGAACCAAAACTGATATCCCTAGTTTAAAAACAACCTGCCCTACCACCCAAGGTGTGTATGTAGTTTCTGTTAATAGATCTATTTATATGAAATCCTATCAAATCAAATAGGTTGATATCTGCAGTGATTGTTATAAATTCTAATTCTATTTATAAATATGTAACAGTGTGTTTTATGTGCTTCTGCTTGTCATTTTTTGAGTCTCTATAAATGCATGCATGTAGAGGTTTATGCATCTTACTTCTCTCATTTCTGCTTGAAAGTGTGTATTGTTGTATAGTGTTACATCGTACATGAGATCGTACATTAGACAGTCTTTTCCTCCCCACCCCCCTCCTCTGTGGCTAAACCCTCCCTCTGGCCATCCATCCCGGCTCTCCCTCCTCTCCTGCTCCTCTCCCAGCCAATCACAGCAGCCCATAGGATCACATGACTGACAGAAGAGCAGGAAGATGGAGTTGAATGTGAACCATACACCACCCAGAAAGAGACTGCAGCAACACAGCCGTTGCAAGCTTGCACACACAAACACTGGCACACACACACACACACACACACACAGGGATATGCACGCACACACATTCAGGAAGCAGGTGTGCTGGAGTCGAGGAAACAAAACCACACCATTTAGACACTAGATTGAAAACATTTTCACACATATAGACGAGGAGAAGAAGCAAGGACAGGCTGGGCTTTTGTTTGGATTTTGCTGGTATCACTATCGGTGGTGTTTTGATTCCTGAGGAAGAGTTTGTCTCAGTGCTTTATGTCTTTAAGGTAAGGAAAGCGGTATTTACTCCAGGGCGTGTTTGGGTTAATTAATAACATGACTGGCTGGTTAGTGATTCACAGAGTGTGCAAGAATGTGATTTTTCAAGTCTCTCAAGCCTTCAGGCATTTTGAAAATTGAACTCTCTTCCATTCTTGTTTGGCTAAATAAACAGTTTCCTTGTTTTCTGAGACCATTGCCCTTTCACTGAGTCTGGATTCAAAAGCCTAGAGCACACTACTGTTGTCTTGTTCTTGTTTTTCTATATTTGCTTGAACCAAAGAGTATGCATTGATTAAGATCTGCTTAAATTAAAATATTTCTGTCTGCTTGTGTGGCCATCTCTGTTTAAATGGGTCTGAGTGTGTGTCTTGATGTGTGCAGCCACAGAGGACACAGACGTCCACTGTCTGACTTGGAAAATGGCTGTAGGATTCAAACCATGATGTTCCCTTTTAAGCTATCGATTTCACCCCTCGGTTTGTCCCTCCCTCTCATTCTCGCTTCTCTTTTCTTTGGTCATTTATGAGCTGATGCGTGACTTGCTTCTCTATGTTTTTCTTCTTCTTTTTTTTAGACTGTTGTTCTGGTTGTTAGGGAGGCATCAGATCTGACGTCTGTGTATAATGTGCAGTATTCCCCCGCATGAAAATGATAATTCAGCATAGGATGCATTTTGAACGAGTTGTCTCTCAACTTTGTTAGACACAAATGTGCAAATGTGTGTGTGTGTCTCTGTGTGTGTTTGTGTATATATATACGCATGCGCAAACATTATCATGCTTGTGTCACCTGATTGTAACCAGTGACATTCAGACCAGGTCGAGGTAGGAAATGGGGGAGGATGAGGATGTAATGTGTGGTCTGGTTGTCCTAGCAACCAGACAGGTCAGATGCGCGAAATGCATTCAGACCCAATAGACTTCAAAGTGGAGAGTCTCTAACACAGTGGGCTTACTCATCATAGCTGTGAGGAGGAGAGAAGAGAACCTCACAGATTCAAAACACATTTAAAGGCCATTCAGAGCCTCAAAGGTTCATGGCAGTCTGACTCATCGTCTCCTGAATGACGAGGCAATCATCAAAGGTAAAATGAAGAGATGATTGTAATGTTAATGTCTGACATCATCTTAAATGTCTAATCACTGTCAATAAGCTTCCATACTCACTAAAATTGTCTTAATGCTGATAATGATGTGTTATCATTACGAGAGCCACATATGATACCAGGTAAAATTTAGTCAGGTCAGTTAAGTCAAAGACCAGAGTAGAACAACTGCAGTGGAGGATGCATCTCATTAAATTCTGAAATTATTCAGAATGTATTTTTCTTAGCTGAGTCATGGACTGGATGTGCAGCGACAATTAAGCGTCTGAATATCAGGGTCGGTTTAGCTCTACTTTAGTATAGTTCTAACTCTGATGTTCACATCTACTCTGTCACTATTAGGTTGAATGACACCGTGCTGCTGGGCAATCACCACATGGACCACGATGGCTTTTCAGACAAGTCGGAGCGTGAGGCTCATGATGACTGGGACACCACAGCAAATGAGAATGGTGCAAGGTTGACAGAGGAGAGTGACATGGACCAATCAGACGAGCTGTCCCCCGGGTCACAGGCCACAGCCTACACAGAGCAGAGTACAGAAGAGATGGCTGAGGTGAGGCACTATGTTCAGTTATGTACTGTAGGTAGCTCTTTAAAAGAAACACAAATAACATGGTGTACTCATGTTTGTATGTTTTACTTCAGGCTGGTGAGGCATCCCAGGTGGAGACTGTATCAGAGGAGAACAAGGGTCTGATCTGGGGCCTGTTGAAGCAGCTTCGGCCAGGCATGGACCTGTCCAAGGTGGTGCTGCCCACCTTCATCCTGGAGCCTCGCTCCTTCCTGGACAAACTGTCTGACTACTACTACCACGCTGATTTCCTCTCACAGTCAGTAACTCATAGTCTTTACATGCTGTGCATGATTGCATATAAGTGGGCACATTTTAATGTTTTATGATAAAGACTGGGATTTATTATCTGTCTGCTTTTATTTTCATAATTTTGTCTTCTTCACGACCTTCTCATCTTTCCTGGCACAGAGCTGCACTAGAGGAGAGTGCATATGGTCGGATCAAGCAGGTGTTGAGATGGTACTTGTCTGGCTTCTACAAGAAGCCCAAGGTAAAATGTATTCATATTGAGACACATTTTGAATAAAACACAATACCATATTCAATATCTCCTAAATGTATCATTACATTTAATAAAGACACAATAAATCAATAGACACAAGATATCAACAACAAAGTATCTAAACTTATCTGATTACACTTACACTTTTTTACCGACTCAACAAGAATAGTATTTACCAGAGGACTGATCTGTTTAATGATTGGCAAAGACTTGGACATGGACATGCCTCCATTCTGTTTGTCCGTTGCATACTCTTCATTCTCTCATTTCTGTTGGAAACATCCATTTTAAAAGCACTTGACTTTCTGGTATGTTTCTATTTAGGCTCGCCATCTTCTAACATGACATTCTGTGACACTGTATTTCTTGACCACTTGACAGATAAATCTGTCAAGGATGTATTACTGCAAGATAAATACAAGGAGAGCCTCTCCCACTCATTAGGAATTTATTTCCTCAGTGGCAGCAAAACACCCTACTTGAGCCATCGGGTAATGCCTGTAAATTAAATTGCCTCTACTCCACTTGGCTTGCTGTACATGGACAGGTAGAAACCTGCTAATATTGTAACAATATGGCTTTGTGCAACCCATAATACATATTACACCCATACTGCTGTTTCATAATAGTACTCCTCTGCAGTTTCTCTTAAATGTTTGGATTGAAACCTACAGGATTGTCTGTCTGCAATGCTGTGTCTCATTTCCTGAAGATTTAATTAAAGAAATCTCATTAGTTTGGCCATTGTGGTGATGTGATCATCAGCAATCTGATTCATCCTCTGCACTGGGTTTTGTTAAATGATAGAGAACTGTAATTTGGCACAACTTTGACAAAATCGAAAAGAATAAATGGTCGTTTTCCATATTTTACTTAAAAGACGAACTCTATGTCTGTGTATGAAGATTCTAATGTTGCTGTGTATGTTTGCATTTTCCAGGGTCTGAAGAAGCCTTACAACCCAATCCTAGGAGAGACATTTCGCTGCTGCTGGCTTCATCCTCAAAGAGATAGCTGCACTTTCTACATAGCTGAACAGGTTAAACCGTATTCTTTGTTAGAATGCACAGTACACGATTCATCCCTTGTGTGAAATACTTTGCAGAATCAGGCAAACACACATATCACACACCTGTGAAATGCAGCAAGTGTGAAATTAATATGTGCCAGAGGGAATCTGACACCTCTTTTTCTCACGCTGCTGCTCAAATATCTCTCTCTCTTTCCTCTGCCAGGTGTCCCACCATCCGCCCATCTCTGCCTTTTATGTCTGCAATAGGAAGGATGGTTTCTCTATCAGTGGAAGCATCCTGGCCAAGTCCAAGTTTTATGGTACACAGCATACTGCCATGTGCAATCTGTTAATCATAGTTGAAAGTTCAACATAGAGAAGTACAAATATAAATGCTTTAATACACATTTCCTTTGGCCATGCGGCTTGAAACCTTTGCTTATTATCTTGGGAGTTTTTTTGAGTTTTTAAAGGTGATGCACTGTTTTAATTAAACAACATAGTTGTAATAATACATTTAACATCTGTAGAACATCATATATCATTACATTTCACTAAACATACAGCAAATGCCTAGAAATGAAATAACAATGAAGTAATTACGTTTCAGTTTAAAGGACACCTTCAGATTTTTCATGTCTGTCTTAAAACAATGCCCATATTATGGCTGCAATTGTTAGCTTTTTAAGGTGGACCTGCTCTTTAATCTTGTGTTCTATTGGCCCCTTTGCTATGTAGGTAACTCTCTGTCAGCTATTCTGGACGGCAAAGCCAGGCTGCTGTTCTTAGGGAGGGAGGAGGAATATGTCATCACTATGCCATATGCTCACTGCAAAGGTAAGAGGTCTGCTTTAAATTTTAGTGATCCTCACTTTTAGTTGGTCCATGTTGTTGCTGCTGTGTGACCACAAGTGAAAATTGACTCTGCACAAGTATCAGTATACACATAAATCACCCAAACACACTGGAACCAGCAGATCTTTTGGACAGTTAAGAGTTCACTGTAAGATTTTAAAATTTATACTAAAAGAAATTGGTAAGAGAAAAATAAAAAAGTGCAGAGAGGTTAAAACAGGGGTGAGAAGAGTGTTTAGCTGCAGAGTTCTGCATAGTGTGAAGCTGAGCTACAGCTCTGGCACTGAGGCAAGGCGTTACAATGTCGAAGTGTGAGGAAATCATTTTGTCTGTGTTGCTACAAGATAACATGCCCTGACATCACCCTGAGTTGGTAGAAACATGATCTTACCAATTTATTTGTGACTTGTTGGATGATTTTAGCTCTGGCGTCTCCCAACTGTTCAGTACTTAAATCACCAAACACAGAGAGTACAGTGGGTCAACAAAGAAACTAATCTACCAAATACAATCTGCCTTCTATGACACATTGTGTGTGGGCAATTACTTTTGAAGCCATCTGTCGTAGTCAATATGTCTGTGCCACTGGAAATCAAATATTGCCCTGCCCTGCTCTGGTCATGGGCTGTCATATGGCTGAGAGCCAAAAGTAGAGATGGATGATGGGTGGAAGCCTGGTTGAGTTTCTGTTTATTCTCAAAGTGTACTTGGTTTTGTTTGTAATTACCATCTTTATCTTCACTTACAATTCAGATGTGCTGGCCATATGATGCTCTAACAATGTATCTGTGTCTCCTGTAGGTATCCTGTATGGCACAATGACACTAGAGCTGGGTGGGAAGGTTACCATTGAGTGTGAGAAAACAAAATGTTTGACAGAGCTGGAGTTTAAACTGAAGGTACAAGTTCATGTTTGTAGACTTATTGATTAGTTTTGAGCTTTTTTTCTTAACATTATAACAGTAACTTAACCAGTTATCAACCATTCTGAAACAAGTTTAGTAATAGTGTTTTTGTTCTTTGCAGCCTTTCCTGGGAGGCTCCTGCTCTGTCAATCAGATCAGTGGGAAGATCTTTGTGGGAGAGGAGCTAATGGCTACTGTTGATGGGCACTGGGTGAGAGTTTTTGCCATCTCCTTAAATTAATATTTCAGCATCTTTTTCTGCCACTTAGTAATCGACTACTACTACTTCCCTGTAGCAATTAGGGCAAAATTGGTAATTGGTTTATGGAGCAGCACAGAGAAATGTTTAGAAGACACTCTTAAGAGGGTTTAAAGAAAGTTTATTTAATTCTTCCAGTCTGACCTCACTGTGAAGGAGACAAAACAAAATGATTAATTGATATCCACAGGAACACTCAGAGAATATGTTATGAATAGATTTAGTCGATGGGACTTAACATTTGGTTTGTTGTATTCAGGACAACGAGGTGTTCATTCACGAGAAGCGTTCAGGCCTTCAGGAGACATTATGGAACCCGAGCCCAGAGATCCGCAGCAGCCGCCTCAAGAGACAAGTGGTCCAGTTAGACCAGCAAGGAGAGTTTGAGTCTGAACGGTAAACCACACATGCCTATATTTCTTAACTAAATCTATCTTTGTTTGTCAATCACTGTGTTTATACTTAATCTCTTTAGTTATATAGTCATAAGTCATTATCTGCAGACAACAAACAGGAAAACAGGATCAGAGATGATTTTGCAGAGAAAACACAGATGTAACTAATAACAATATGTTTGTGAATCTGTTTCGATATGGTTTCGACAGACTGTGGCAGCATGTGACCAGTGCCATCATGGATCGGGATCAGATGAGGGCCACCCAGGAGAAGTTTGTGCTGGAAGAAGCTCAGCGGAAAGAGGCAAAGGAGAGAGGAGACAAAGTCTGGAACTCACGACTTTTCCATCAGGATCCTGTGACCTCCGAGTGGACCTACAAGCACATGGAGTACGAACACACATATCAAGCAAAGAAATCATGATATTTCAAGTAGTTTTGTCTTTTTAGTTTCAATTTTAGGTCAACAGGAAGAGGAAAAACATGGAGATAATGGTGCATGGAGATTTCAATTTATATGTATTTCCATGTTTGGCAGCACGCGGCCGTGGGATCCTGAGCGCTGTCTGGTTCAGTTTGAAAAGGACGGAGTGATTCAGACACACGAGAAAACCCAGAGAAGACACAATGGACTCTCCTACAGTCACAGCTGGGCCAGCCAACAGAAGGTTTGTCAGACCTTAACACAAATCTCACTCAGCTCCCACTCAAAAAATGAATTTAATGAAGGTAAAGCACTCACCAGTTCAACTAAACAGTGTTCTGCTCCCTCCCAGGCTGAGGTGAATGGGAAGCACAGGAAGACCAGCAGCCAGCCGTCCAGCTGCAGCCAGAACACCGAAAGCAGCAGCACCACACCAGAACCCACACACGAGTCCTCCGACAATGAAGGTGAGGAGCGTACACACACTTAAAAACACACAGGCCGTGTTTGATTGCATGAGCTTAATTCTAATGTGCTCACCTGTCATGTGACCAGGGTTCTCAAACCAGTGTGCGCGGTGCAGTAAAGAGGTGAAAGACATCGCCCAAATGGAGGCCTCCATCACATCTATACAGAAGACACAGCAGGATATCCAGAGGTAAAAATAGCACACACACACATTTACGGTCACACATATTTGTGGAGGAAACTGGTTGGTAAATAACTTAATAGGTCAGAGGCACAAAACATCCTTCCTCTGGAGGTGAAAAAAAGTTTTTCCGGAATTGAATTCATGTATAATTTTAGGATAGAAAGTTTAAAGGTGGTTTTCCACTTTTCACTGCTGATAGTGTCAGACTTTACATTTAGTGACAAGATTCAAAAGCAAATTTAGAAGCTCACATTGATATCAGCTATTGGATATATGCTAAATAGGGTCTGTAACAAAATACCCTGAATCAGATCATTTCAGTGTCATGTTTTAGAAATTTCAATAGTTAAAATAGTTGTTTTTGATATATTTAGCCATTTTTGAATTATTTAGACTGTAGACTTCATTCTATTTAACTGAAGATGAACACCTTCTCTTTCTTTCTCTCTGTAGGAACCTGGTGGCTCTGAGTCGTCAGCTGACTCTTCAGAGGACGGCAGATGATGGTGTGTCGCTAACAGGCCGTCACTGTCTGATCCTATGTGTTCTGCTCCTCTCCCAGTTCCTTCTCAACTACGTCTTCACTTGAGCCCACTCCGCAGGGAGGAGTTTCCCTCCGGCACTGATCTGGCATCAGATCCCTCCAACAAGCACAGACTGTAATCAGCAGAGGGGGCTGAGACCTCCGATCAGTGTTAGGCGGGCGACTTTGTCCCATTTCCTCTGAGAGGGCAGGAGCACGGACATTATAGCAATAAACACAGCCACAGCCACCGCCTGTCAGTCATCTGCAGAGAGGAACGGCACCCCCTAGTGTAGCCAGACATAAACAGCACCGGCACCCACGCACTTTGGACAGGGAAGGAGGGACGAGAGATGAGAATAGCTAAAAAAAGATTAGACTAAAAAGATGAAATGTATGATGAAGAATGATTTTGTAAAAAGAATGACAGAGAGGATGTTTCACCATTCCTTAGTGTCTTTTTATATTGCCCTGCAATACTGTTTATGTGTGTGTGTGTATGTGTGCGTGTGTGTGTGCGTGTGTGTGTGTTCGTACCTACAGTAGGCCCTATGGGCGCAGGCAGATCACCGCTTGGACTTCTCCTACTTCCCTTCCACTCCAGATTTTGGGCCTTAACGCTGAAGCCAAAAAAAAGGAGGAAAAACATGACATATACAAACTAAGAAGGAATATCTTCCAACAGTGCAATTCTGTGTGTTTTGTATTAATGTACACTCAAATTCACTCTGTCTCGTCTTTAATGAAGATGATTTTACCAAAACAGTATTTATAATCTGAAAGGACAAAGAGTACTTGTTTACAAGAAGCACTGTGTGTGTTTCTAGTGACACATAGGAAGGAGGGATCATGGGAGTGAGGCAGGGCAGAGAGCCAAACAGAGTGTCTTCGTATTTGTGTGCCTGTTGTGCCGTAATGGAAGGGATTATAGCATAGCACTGCTTTGGTCTAGACCACGACACTAGTATGTACAATCAGTTGCATAGAAGCAGCGCGTGGAGGAAAGGACAGAGGGAATGAGTGAAAATATAAGGAGAAAAAAATGTAATTTTTTGTCTAATGGAAGGGGTTTGTGTGTGCATCTTGGTCCACAACATGTTCACATGACTGTTTTAAGATATAAACACTTAGTAATTAGTTGTGTTTTTGTTCTTTTAACCAATTTGTATATATTTGTCTGGAGTACATTGATAGCCTGTTTTAAAAAGAGATTTCAGAATGTATTTATTGGGTGATTAACCTTGAATTTCCAAATCTATTCAGCTTGGAGGAGGGACACCAGGGGTGACAATCACTCTCCCAGGGTTTTGTGGGTTCGTCATCTTTGTGTGTGTGTATATGTGTGTATGTGTGTATGTGTGTCAGTGTGAGGGAGCACATTTGTGCAAGAAAGCCATTATGGTTGTACAGAGCCAGGTCTGTTATCGTAGTTCGTACTGGTTTTTAACCCTTGAATTTCAGTCCATTGCCAGTACTGATCTACCTGATGTGAAAGAATCTGAGAGCACAAGAAGGAAGTCGACTCTTTGAATGCTTTCATTTACACTTAAATTTGTTTGTTCTTTTCATAATTTTCCTGTTTTCTACTCTACTGCCATGTTGTGGGGATTCTACATGCCAGATATTTTTGTCATATTGAACATAACTACAGAGAACATGATGATGCCCGATGTTTTCATTCATATACCTGTTGCATACTGTAGCACTACAGTAAAACATTTTAATCCTGCCTCTGCCTTTGGCTCTTACTAATGTCTTATAATAGAAAACTGTATCTACAGGTGTTGAGGACAATGAGAAATGTTTCACTTTTAATACGGACAGAAAATATTTAGTGTGTAGTTAGTTTATCCAGTAGAGGGAGATGTTGTAGTGGGACTGACACAGATTAACTAGAGTATTCATCACCTTGATGGAGATGCAACCTGCTCCACTGTCTAATCCTCTCCACATTACTAAACTGCAGCAGCCAAAATAATAAATCCCCCAAGCTTTGAGTGCAAATGAAAGAAAATGTGAAACCAGACAAAACAAGGCTACTTCAGGTGACAATCCTTCCCTACATACCACAAAAAAAGTCCTGCATCAGGAGTATTATCGACGTTGGTGGCCACTTCTTTTTTTGTACAAACCACATAACTGGGATGAGTGGTTGACACAGTGGCTGCAGACCCTCTCACAGGCCCGAGAGTCGAACATGAGCAGGTGAAAATCTCTTGGTAGACGCCACATGGATCAAGATCTCAGCTACACACACAGATCTAAGCCCATGTGAGCTTCCCTGCCATGCGTGAAGCTGTACAGTGATGGATGTTCAGTAAATAAACATACAGTGTCTACATTGTGTTAATAAATTTGCCTTTTAAATAGAAGTAATAGTACTGTTTTGAAAATCTATTTAAGCAAAAAAAAAGCTCATTTCTACTTCAATTTTTTTTTTAAAGTTTTTAGAAAAAGTTCCAATTAGATTTATTAAAATAAATAAATATAAATGTTTTAATTATTATAAGTTATTTGTATTTTTTACAGATAAAAATACAATAAAACAACAGCAAATAAACAGAATAAAAAATTAGTAAAATTAAGCTCAGAAATAGATCCGATTACTGCTGTGCTCATGAGAAGCTGACAGCATACTGACATGTATACTTTAAGAATGTGTCTCAAGTAGAATCAATTACTTTTCTTGCCAATTTATCTTGCAACAGAAGGCAAGATAACACACGGTCATGTCTTAAAATCAGTTAGCATGGTCACATACACTAGAACATTTGTTACACACTAACATTTTAACATTGTTTTATACCAGTTTAATCACCAATGAAAAACTTGCCTCACATATAATTTGTATGATTTGTATATTATCTTAAATGTGAACAAAGGTCTCTCTCGCAAAAGAGTTAAATTAAGTCTGATGAGACTTCTTTGTGTCACATTTCTGACGTGGATCCACCCGTAACTTCATTTTCTCTGTGATGATATTTTGAGTGATGGCTCCAAAGAAACTTCCTCCCCGTCACTTTGGTGTAACAGAGACCGTCTTTCAAGTGTGATGAAGTGAATACCTGACATATCAAGTGTCAAGGCTATGCAAACAGACTTTAATCTGCACAAGTGGAATGTATTTGTGGTTTAGTGATTACTGTAGCTATCCGAAGCCTTTGGTGTGGTGATTTGAATTCCACCTCTCTTACTAAAAACTACTTGGTGCAAACCCTGTTAAATAATCAGGCTCATACATTTACTGTATATGTTTTACTTTAGATATTAATGCAGTTGACAGCAATGCCACACTGTTCTGCTTCCACGTGTGCTCAGACTTTCAATTTATAAGCCTGTGAACGTCCAGAGAAAAGATGAAAACGTGCACAGATGTTCGTTTTATTTTCCTTTTCCCACCTCTGCATGAGGTCGAGCACAAGGTCAGCGCCGGAACAATGATACGTAGCTGAGAGGGATTCATTTTAACAGAGTGGGCAGATTGGTGGCAGAGTAAAGATCAAGGGGCAATGTCCTCCCCCATGTCTTGTTTCTACTCTCCAGAGTTAGCTGGATATCTGAGTGGGTGCACACTGGACCATTGTGCTGCATGACTGTATGTGTGTGGGGCTGATGGAGGGAATGACAGTCCAAATTAGGCCATCTGAGTAAGTTTGTGTGTGTTTATTTTCCAGGCAGTAATCACTCCATCAAAGGAGCTTCCTTTCCATTTGTGTGTAGCCTTTAACTTGTAACAGTTTCCCTGCTCTGGACTGTGTTTGGTCTGTTAACATGTGTGTTGGTGTGTTTACTTCTCTTGGCACTGCATGAGCGGTGTCAAATACAATAATCCCACACACTGTTAGTATTAATGGCCACAGTGGAAGGCAACATTCAAACCGAACATCAATGAGTCACATGGAAGTGGAGGAGTGACATCAGTCAGACTTACTTCATCTTTGAAACATTCCTCTTTCTCATCAAAACACTACTTATATGTCCAGAAACATCGTTTCTTATTGCTTAGAAATGAAGGGAATAGTTTGACATTTTGGGAAATACACTAATTAGCTTCCATACTGAGAGTTAGATGAGGGGATGTTTAAAATAGTTGAGTTGAAACGATCTTTTCATCTAGTTCTCAGCAAAAATGCAAATGCCAGTAAGCACATTTCCCCAAAGTAACATCAAACTGATCATATTATGTAATATATGAGATTAGGATGTCTAATAATGACTTAACCCAGATCTTATTCCATAATGAGCATAAGTTCACTTTGAGTAGCTTTGATTGCTCCAAACTTTCAACATCACTGAGCCATAATTAGACAAAAAAAACTATCCTTTATTCTCTGTTTCTGATCCCTGCACTCTTCTTCCTCTGTGTTTTCTCTCCCAGGTAAACCAGGGAGAGGCCAGCGTCACCAAGGCGTCTCCTTCTTATTTTGGCTGAGTGACAGCGGCAGTCAGGTCGGATGTTTGCTTTGTGGGTTGCTGCTCTGTTGCAGCCCAGGCCCGTCCCGAATAAGCTGAACCGTCATGTTGAAAGGCCAGTGGGAGGCAGAGACTGAGGACTTGTTGGAACATGTCTTAAAGAGGGCAGAAGACAGGATGGAGACATAGAGAGTCTGGCAGTGTGCTACACCCTGAGGTGATATGTGTCATATGTCTTTTTGTTTATCTTGTGCTGTAAAAGATCATATGGTGTCAGTTTAGCTGCAAGTAAAACCAGTAAATCACTGACCTTGATTTGAATTGTAGTCCTGTGATGTTAATGTTAGGGGACTCCTTGCCCCTTAGGAACTCTTTGTACCTTATAAATATACTTATACAGTGGCTGAAAGTAATGAAGCACATTTTGAGTGCTTGCTTCACTTAAACCTGCATTAAAGGAGCAATAATAAAGCCACAAGTTTGCGAGATTTCTTATGATTTAAGCTGATTCGGTTATATTTTATTTAATCCAGTATTTCACGTGCGGTGGACTATTCTTAACTTTTATCTGTATTTGACTGCAGATCCTGATGTGAGTCATTGTGTGATAATCTGTCCAACTTTGTGTGTCACTGATTATTATGGCGCCTGCACCACCTCAGCCTCACTAAAGAGATGATGACCCCAAATTTAAACTTTTGTTTCTAATCTAAGTGAACTCAAAAGACTTGGGCTTTGATGATTTACAGGATGAATCATTAAGTTTCACTTTAAAAGAAAAACTCTTTTCAGCATGTACTGATTTGTTGGGGTGGTTTTAGCAATGCCACTGCTTGTCTGTTACTGTGCCAACCTTCCACAGCATGTGATGTAATTGAGAGGAAAAGGAAGCAGGGTGGTCTTGTGTAAACAGGTACGCATCACCCGTAAGAAACACAGAGGGAGGAGGAAGAAACACTGAAGTTCTGTTGAAAATGACAAAAGTAGAGAGGTGTGATAATGACCCATCTCTTATTTCTAATGTCAGCAAATCACCTTTCAGCCATTACAAAACTTCCAAACACAGTTATTACCAGCTGTGCAGTGTCATTTGATTTGTTGCCATGGCAGCAGCATTGCCTGCCCGCCTGCCTGCCTTCCCGCCGGTGGAGTTTCCATGTAGTGCTGTGGCTCTTGTCGAGTCTTGTTCCGGAGCACTTAGCCCGTCCCACAGTTTAATGAGACAAACACACATTCATTCAGATGGGATTTAACACTACACACCCATCCATCTCACTGCAACTAACTCCCATTCATCTCTGAAAATAGGACATCATGTTCTATCTATTCAAACACAAAAAGAGTGTATATCACTCCAAGAGGAGAGAGTATTCTATCATTTTTATTACAGCTCTTAAACATTTATGGACTGAGAGGTTACTGGATGATTGACCTTTGACCTATACGGCATGTATGCAATTCTGCAGCCGCATGAGGATGTATGGTATCTAAATATAGTTGAGGCATCTATGTATATGTATGGTGCCCAAGGTTATGTTCGTGTTTGATCTTGTTCCTCTGTCTGCTGTTCAGTGGTGGAAAGTAATGACTATTTTCAGGTACTTTACTGAGTACTTCCATGTGATGTTTTGTCTTTGTACCACTCCACTAAATTTCAGAGAGCGAAATATTATACTTTCCTCTCCACTACATTTATAACTTTAGTTACTCTTCAGATGAAGATTTGACACAATGGATAATATATCAAGCGTCAAAGTGTGTAGCCAGGCTCATATTTCAGATGTCTATGAGCTGTTAACAACTTCACCAGATACTGTAGTTATCTCCTCTAAGCTTCTTATATGGTTTAATTTCAATAAATAATCAAATGATTCAATATTTCACCAAAAATCAAAGATTAGAGAAAAAGTACAAAAACTGAAAATAGATTTATGTATCAAAACTCAGTCAGAGGGCTCAAATCACACATTTTACTGCAATACTTTAACTACATCAAGGAACTTTTACTTGTAATCAATTATTTTAACAGTGCTGTATTGGTACTTGTACTTAAGTAAAGGATCTCAATACTTCTTCCAACAATAGTACTCTCCATATACACTGTGAACTGAGCTCTGCTTCCTGTTTGTGTCTCATTGTTGTTGTTTTGTTCTCTCAGCAGCAAAAGCTTTAATTTGAGGTGCTACTGCTTTCCAAGTCATGATGTCATGTCACTTTAAACTCCTTCATTATTTCTACAGTTGCAGTCAACAGTTGCTCATGATCTAATAAACAGGAGAGTGAAAGCTGTGACATGAGGTCACAGCTGTGTGTGTGTGTGTGTGTGTGTGTGTGTGTGTGTGTGTGTGTGGTGAAATCCTATACAGACGTCATACTTGCTACCAGGATCATTGTGGGCATTAACACAGAGATGTGACACAGGGGATTTTATTGCCAGGCTGTTGTTGTGTTTTCGAACAAACACGCTGGTGTCTCTGGGTCAAATTTACACATTAATGGACAATACTTGACCGCATGTGGGTGAAAGAAAAAAGTGGAGAAAATCATATTCAAAATTAACAAGATACAGAATCAAAATAAAGCCACCAGATCATACTTTAATAACCAGAATGTCAAATATGTAGATATGTGTTCTGCCATAGACTGCCACACAGTGTGTATACCAGCTCACTATGGAAAGATAATAAATTGCATTGCACTTTCATAAAGTAAAGACAAGAGTATACTGTACATGCACCCGTCAGATCCTCTACAGTAGAAGCCTTTGTCATTTGGGCCACGTCCTATGCGGCGAGATCCTGACCCCAGTTAGCGAGTGAGAAGCTGTGTGTGTATGTCTTGTGTGTGTACTACTGTCAACCATGTGTATGCACACTGTATGTGGCCTGCCCACTCAGCTCTTCCATCCATACCGGCCCAGATTCCAGTGGACCTCCCTGCTCGGGTGTTCGGGGGGGGGGGGGTGTTGAGGTTGGAGCACAGGCTTTGAAGGAGGCTCCAGTGACTCATTACCCAACAATCCACCCACCCTTCATGTCCCCTCTGCCTCCCCCCAAAACATCTCCATCCTCGCCCCAGCCCAAGCCTAAGCCCCTGCCCCTTGTCCTCTGGCTCAGATAGCTGACACGCAGCTCCTCGCGCACACACTCGTCGATCGTTGACTGAAGAAAAGGGATTCTGTTTGTGGGGAACAGGGTTTGTGTGGACTGAATGGCTCTGAAAGACTCCTCTGTGCGTGCGTGTGTGTGTAGATGTAGCATGTCAGCTTGCTTGTGCATGTGTGTAACAGCATGTGGAACATGTTTTAACAGGAAAGATCTCGATTTTCATATTTAATGTTGTAACCTTTTCATGCATAACTCTGAAATCCTAATCTGGGACTCCATCTCTGCTGCTACAGTAATTTCTTCATATTTCTTTGGGGGTTGTGTAAATCTACACCAAAATCTCTTGTTCCCACCGCTCACATAGGTTATACCCCCACCTTTGACTAGTGTGAACACCCCTCATGGGGACAAAACCAGACAACTGCGCCCATGTTTTAGCAATTGGTCTGGGAGATGTGTATGTTTTTACCATACTGCTGGGTGTCTGTATACAGTGTGTTCATTAAAGACGACATCCATGGGAGATGAGATCATTGGGACTTCCTGTCTGAAGACAAAATTATATTTTCAAATGCACTCTGATTCATGAAACATAATTTTCCTTTGCATTCGTGGGAAAATGTTACCCATAAAGTTACACCCTATGCATACTGAAATGAATATGATGGGTAATATAACACTCCTGGCTTTACAGTCTGTGCCCAGTTTCAGACCAATTCAATGTGAAATGTGAAGGAGGGTGGAGAAGAAAAGGAGTCAGTGAGGCTGCTGGCACAGATGACTGTGCTGCTTATAAGACCAGAATATTACTTTTTCTCACATGCACTGGTTGTGCTTTCAAACCTCTTTTGCAAAAGATCCTTGCAATCACATTTTTCTCAAAACTAAAGCTAAAAATATAGTTATGAGTTGAAGAAAAAAAGTTGCGATGCCAAATATGGACTTCCATATATTCCTTTACTGAAAGTTCCCATAAATACCACTATTGTGATTTTTAGCATATTCTTTGAAATTGCACAGCTGTGTCCATATTAATGAACCTTTTATAGATGATGACCCACATTACTATGGGTAAAGCCAGGACTGTGGTGTAAATACCTGTGTTTACATAACTGAAGTGTGCTTGTGCAGCATTTTAAACGTGCTGTCTAACTTGATTAATGCTGACCTCCAGCATAACTGTAGCCTATTTGGCAAAAGGTTGCCACTGTGCTCAGTCTTGGGGCAGTGTGCGGATAGAGAGGGCCTTTGTGAGTTCCCCTGCTTCTTGGGAAAGACCCTTGAGCCATGAAAAACAGGATTTCCTCTTATTTGAAGCTTTAGTCTTCCCATTTCCTACTTCTATAGGGGGTTTATAAAGCACCCACTTACAGCTCTGTAATGTCACATAAATTCAATGTCAGGCAGCACCAGGCTTGACCTTGACAAATCCAGAGTTTTGCTTTTTCTTGTCATTAAACAGTTTTTAATCAGATATTTCATTAACAGATTTTTCACATTTATATTCAGATTTTTAAGTAGGTAAAAGACCTCCGGATACACCTGACACATGTGTAATTAAGGACATAATCAATGGCTCTGTGCCATTTAAGTATAAGAATTCAAAAGCCCAGGCACTGAGCCATCATTAAGGTTGTAATTAATTAGTTACAGCTGTGCTTTTCCACCTATGACAAATCACAATGACTATACTATACTACAACTATAAAAGATATTCAGTTGTTTCTCTCAAACAAAGTTAAATCATTTTTTACTCTTTATCTGGACTGCCAACTGTTAAAAATCAGCTCACTACAAAGTGAGACACATGTCTGCTGCTGCTGTGTGTTAACATTGTCTTAAATGCAGAAATAACCTGGCAGTACTTAGATTAGCTACAGTAATAGTGAAATACATATTTAAAGGAAAATACCATTTTTTCCCACTTCAGTATTACTTTTGTTAAGTTTGCAACAACATACACTGAGGCAAGTTTTCTTAAACTTTCTGGAATTTTAAAAAATCTGATATTAACTAAAAGTTTAAAAAAAACAATAACCAGAAATTGCCCCCCTGATTTAGCTACTGTTATTGTTATGTGTTGGTGTTACTGTGTCTTTCTGTCTGCTTCAGACAGAACTTCCTGTCCATTTGTCCATCCAGTCATTCATAGTTCAACCCACGCAGGCATCCAGCTCCTGGGTGGCTGTGAAGGTATGCAGACTTGGAAACACAAGCCTACACCCTGATCAGCAGCAATTAAACACCCTCCATCATGTCTTTGAACAATGCGCCTCTGTTGCATCTTGGTGTGATTGATGGACAGTTTAGCTGTTGGGTCAATACCACACTGCTGAAGTGATCAGCAAACTGTAGCCAAGAAGTGAAACAATACGTAGGATCTGGGAGTGCAGGAATGCATTGTGTAAGAACCTGTAGCCTAATAAAGGGACTTTCCAGCTTCCTCAGCCTGCTCCTTGTGGTCCCATCACACTGAGAAAGACATTTTCATACAAACAGCCTTCATTTCCCTGATGCACAGTCCCAAAGATGAAATAAAATGTACGTATTAAGAAAATATACCGAGAAGGCAGAAATTAAAACGTTGACAATAGTTTCAACTGATGGTTTCTTTATCACCAAATAAAGCTTAAATGTGACTCCTTTTGTAAACAAAATGACAAAATGTCATGATATAAAGTTACGAAAATTATTTTATATGGTTCTGATACATATACAGTATACAGTGTTTGGTGCAACATTAACTGATAAAACTGCACCCAAAATGGTTTATCTTCCTGCATGATGTGGGTTTTTTCTTTTCTTTGCTCAGGTCAAATCATTTCCTAATGCAAAGAGGGTGAAAGATAAACTAAAAATCATTTAGCAGGTTGTTTGTGCATGGTGTAGTATCCCCACTGAGTTGCCAGTTGATTAGGTAATTGAACCTGGTGTGCTGTTGGTTTTGGTGGGGCACCAGGGAATTCCTGAATCCATTTTTTCCTGCTTAGCAAACTCTTCTGTTTCTTCTAACCCCCCCCCCCCCCCCCCCCCCCCCCCACACACACACACCTTATATGCTCATTTATCTTTCTTTCTCTTTCATTTGCACTCCCCTTGTGTAACATCGATGCTGTACTCATTTCCTCTTGCCCTGGTAACAGCTCTTACCAGGGGTCATTATTACAGTTTATTACAGCCATTCATTTCACCTTTGGTTTCATTGAAGGAAGCATGGCTCATGCTGCTGCTTTAGTAGCTGTGGCAATAATCTGACGTAATTCTACTATAACTTGTGAATGACAGTCAGAGTTTCTGAGCCCCACCCAAGAGCTATTACACAGTGTCACCAGCACTTTGCCCTCATACATCCTGTTGAGGTTCAATCTGTCTTTGTTATTTGGCTAACACTAATTAATCCCGTTAATCCCACTGAGGAGTGCACAATATGTAATGAAAATAAGAGAACCGGATGAACAGCTTAACATCCAATAATTCTGGTTACATTTTTTTCCCCAGACATCATACCACCTGGATGATTAAGATGAACCTTCATTCTCACTGACTGTAGAGATGGCCAAAACAGACATTTACTAATGTAGAAATGTTAAGGATTGCAAGTTCTGAGTGATTTCTTACATTCGACCTCCAGACTGGGAAATGTAATGTTATTATAATCTGTTCTGAGCCATCTCTTCACACACCCACTCAGGCAGGTGCTGGTAACTAAACCTCCCCTCAGGAGCCCAGTTAGACAGTGTGATCAGACTCTGACTGTGCAGAGCAGCTCCAGACATTATCCCCAGCTGCTCTGCTGCTCACAGTCCACATCTCTGTTACTAACATTTTAAAGGACTGGTCCACCAAAATGTAATCACTTCTGTCTAGCGGTATCAAGTCACTCAAATAGTGTCCGTTTTATTTGTCTAGGTTTTGAGAATACTCTATTTGAGATTTCTGCCTCCACCCAAATGCAGTGGAGGTGAATGGAATTTCCTTTCCATTGAAATATGCTCTGAGCAAAACATTTCGGAAGTAAAATTTCTTTAACAGAGATTAATGACATTTTTTGTGGAAGCAGATGTTGCTATTGAGTTGTTTTTTGAACAACTATTGGATCAATTACAATTTGGTACACACAGTTATGGTACTCAGAGGATTAATCCTGATAACTCTGGTAATCCCCTAAATTTTCCTTTGACTCTTCCTCCTCCTGGTTTCGATCAAAATGTCGCTGAAAAACAAGATTGATTGCTGTGAAATTCGTCACAGACATTTAAACCCTCCTTCAGATTGAATTTGTAATCACTTTGGTGACTTTTCATCTAGTGGCACCATCAGGTCAATATTGCATTTTGTCCAAAAACCTGAAAAACTAAAGGCTAAAGTATTTTGTGTTTAGTACTAACAAGCTGATGTTGCCTAGCATGTCACTGAGTGATTGTGGACATGTTAGCATACTGATGTTAGCATTCAGCTCAAATCCTCTAAGTACCTCACAGACCTGCTAGCATGTCTGTAGACACTTGGTCTTGCTAAAATGTAACTTATAAATTCTATGAGCAAACAAAATCATATTCCATTCACCTCCATTGTGTCAGGGTGGAGGCAGAAATCTCAAAGAGGTTACTGTATGTATGTGTTGTTTCGTCGTTAACACCTGGTTCCTCACATAACCCTGCACATACGTGGTGACCTGAGGGTGCCAGGGTGTGTCCACTGCCTGTGTTCTTGTACCCATATGTTGATCTGGTGTCACTGGCTTGTCGTTGTTTGAATGCTGCTGCTAGATTGAGTTTGATTTATGTGGATTTGGGTAGGGGTAGGGTTCTGAGGTAAATAAACTAGTCTGAATCTGAATCTATATCTCCCAAAGCAATAGTGAGGTGTCCATATGAAAACTGAAACAGGTTTTGATTGCTGTAGTCAATCTTCCTGTTCACGCTGACCATCAAAAGATCCCATCTTAATGTGCTTTCAGTGTGATGGGGGCAAAAGCTACAGTCCTTCTTCTGTGTAAAAATGTATTCCAAAGTTTGTTTGAAGCCTTTATAGGCCATCAGCAGTCTGAGTTAATGAACTCAAGGGAAAATCTTCCTAAGTTAATGTATTTATTGTATTTTTGGGCAGAGTTGAGCTGTGGGGATAGTAACCTTTGTACAAAAACGATCTCATTTGAGGACTACTCAAGCCTCATATTAGCTTGAGACTGACCTTTTGAACACATTTTTTTGCACAGAATGAGGGCTGTGGATTTTGTCCATCACCACTTACATCTTTTAATGACCAATTTGAACAAGAGGAATGATAACAAGCAAATGCAGTTTCAGGGTTCATATGGGCACCTGACTGAAAATTGTATACCTATCCTTTAAGTCAAAACTGAATACAAGCCTACAGTTTTTAGTCGTCTTTGTGTGATATTATATTAGTCTTTATGTTGCCTTCATTCTCAGGCCAAAGTGCAGAAGCTTGCTGCCTTGTAGACATTCCTGACAGCGTCTCCTCTCACTGTCTGAAGCCTCTCTCCGGACAGCTGGGTCTTAAGCAACATGATCCCCACTCAGTAGTGCAGCCCCTGCTGACACTCTGTGTGCATATATACAGCATTTGTGTGTTGTTGAACGTAGCCAATACACACGCATGTCTTAGATATGAGAGGTGTCACATTCATAAGATTCTCTTTGAAAAATAGGCCTACAAAGAGAGACTCCATCTATATTTGGGAAACCGTCCTCTGACATATGTTGAGGTTGCTTGTTATTGTAGACGGGGTTTTTTTCTATATTTACAGGGTAACGGATGTGGTCTGGATCTCTAGAGCTATTAGGTAGCATCAGAGGAATGGGTCACAAATAGACAGCAACGAATCATCCTTCCGTGTTGATGTTTTGGTGTCGTAATCCCAGAAAAGTGTTCCTGAGTCTCATGATTCCTGTCATTCAGTGGCAGTGTTTGTGAGTCAGTAGTCCTTGTGAATCCCCACGTTCTTATCTACATTTAGTGTTGTGTCTCTGACTCTCAGGTTAATTCACTGAATTTAAGTTCGCCATGTCTGCATCTCTGACAATCACAGCCTAAGAGTGGAGGATGCGGATCAAGGGAGTTCTTTCTACCATGACTCAGCAGACAGAAATGGATGTTCAATGATAAACAAACACAGTTGTCATGGCTACAGACGATTAGGAGAATGACGCCTTTGTGGGTAGGATGAGTGGGGAGGGGGTTCGTCCAATGTATCTGCAAGACCAGATCTGGGAATCAGATGACCTTTATTTGGATGAAGAATGATAAATGGAGAACAGCAGTGAGTAGTGGTGAGTTGGATTTTGGGTTTCCTCTTTTGCAGTGCATTTATAACTCTTAAATTCCTGTTCAAACGTGGTGACCTCATGTTGCCTGAGGGCGTGTGCCTGTCTCTCTGTTTTCTTAGGTATGTGCTCAGGTATGCGCTTACCTGAGCCTCATGTCACAGAGTGGAATACCATGGGAGGTTGTCTCCAGTGAAACGAGCCTTAGAATTTTACTTCGCTGAGGTAATCCCATTCCTTTTTCTGAAAAGTAGATGACCTGATACACCGCTGACAGCATATTCACATGGCTGTAAAGTTTTGAGCTGAACAATAACTACAAGTCACTATCATACACAATTAATAGATGCTACTACCATGAGACCAACCTTGGAGCTTGTTAGTAATCAAACTAACCCTCAAGGCCTCGCCAAACATCCTGGTGGTCTCTGCTGTTTGAGTTTCAGAGATTTTTATTTACATGAAGCCACTAGTGTTGTGTCCTGCTGGCGTCAGATTAGACTCTGACGGGAAAAGCGAGCGAGGAAATGACACAACAGGTTGAAGTGAAACAAAAATGGAGAGATGCCTGCGTTATAGTGGCTTACAGGAAACAGGGTGACACCCTCATCCAGTGTGGGAGCTGCACTGAGTCACCATGCATGCCTGAGCAAGCAAATACGTTATACTCCTCCAGCTGTGTTCCCAAACCTGAAGTGCAATTACTATTTGAAAGTCTTAAACAATAAATGTTATGTTTTGTAAGGCCACTCAAGATAAGATCCCATGTAAAAACAGATTTGTCATCACAGCCTGAATCACAACTGTCTGTTTTTCAAATCCAGAGAAAGGTTTATCATTTTGTTATAAGCTAAATTGATTATGTGTAACAAAATTATTTGGCAGCCTCAACAAAATTATCTGGTGGCCTCTCATCTGGAGCTGGCATAGGTGTCATCATCAAATCTAATTATGTGACTTCAGTCATGTGACAACAAGAGCATGAAATAACATGAAGAAGGGTGTACAAGTTGTGGTTGAAGAGCTACTATGTGGACTTTGGATCTTAGATTATTTTGTTACACACGTCGTTCCCAAAGGTCAAGAATGAGCTCACATGCTTAAATGGGTCATGTCAGTCAGCATGTGAACAGGGCTGTAGCCAGAATTTCATAAATACTGAAGCCAGAAATGTTCAGTTGTTTTACTGTCTGTTAATTTAATCTTGCAACATGCTGTTTCAAATCCACCCTCACACTGACATAGAAGGATTCAGGGGCACCTCCTTCTATTTAACTTTAATGATATATTGAGTCATGAATCTATCAAAATCAATCTTTAAAACCTACCGCCATGAGTAATTTGCCTGTAACTGCAGTAACTTCCACCCCCAGACACAACACTGTTGACATGACCTCAGTGTCTGCAGCTGTAGCTACAGTAGGGCCCTGCAAAATGTTTTTATTTTTACTCCAGCTTTTCTATTCTGTTCTATTTTCCATATAGCTTTTCTCTTATTATGTCTACTTTTTATTTACTATGTATAGCATTAAAAGTCAATTCCTTTTTTTCAAATTTGACCAAATTCTTATTATGTCCTATATTTTCCTTCTTTACAATGTCTCCTTACAGGGCCCCAGTGAGCTGTTTTTTTATGTTGAGCAACCTTTTCCTTTAGGAGGAGCATGGTATAAAAGTATTGATATCTGCATCAATTTACACCAGTCTCTTGAGATATTGTAGATTTTGTGCTGTTAAGGAGCTGAAAGAAATGTGTGTGAGCGTAGGGCATAGATGATGAAATTAGAGTTGGACTTGATTCTCCTGGCCCCCCGACATTTAACTCACAGCATCCCACTCAGTGATCACTCAATACACACTGTCTCAGCTTTTCAGCTACAACTGGTGTTTACAGTGAAGGCCTCTGAATCAGACATTGTGTGATTAATTGAAAATGTGTATACAAGTCACGGCCATGCACACACTTGTCTTATATCCTCTCTTTTATAGCATTTGTGTTTTCCCCTCAAAATGTAACAAAGAGTTCACTGTTGTTCTGTCCACATAACTACAGTATGGCCTATGGAGCAGTGACGCCGATGCTGCGAGTATGGACTAAGTGTGTGCCAGTGCTGCGTCAGAGGATGTTTATAGAGCCTGAGCTCAGAGAGGAAGACACTGTGTGTGTGTGTGTGTGTGTGTGTGTGTGTGTGTGTGTGTGTGTGTGTGTGTATGTGTATGTATCTGTGTATGTATCAGGGAAATAAAGAAGACAACTTTACACTCTGTGGCCAGATGTATGCTGATTATTACTTTATGACTTCCACTATTACTGCTGAGAGATGTGGAGTTTTTCAGGAGTGAATTAAACATGAAGCACTACATGAAACAAAAAGAATGGAGTGTCACTTTTTAAAAACAGGATCTCCTGGTGGTGGCACACACCTCAGCCCATATAAAACCTCTGTGTGGCCCTTGTCTCAGGGGCCAGAGGTTTGTGTGTGTGAGATTAAAGTGGTGCCAATTTGTGAAGCAGTATTTTTAGAAAGGAAGCCCATCCGCTCCGGTAAGACTCCTCAGATCAGTCTCACCCTTTGATGCGTTCATTGTAGTGTGATCCTATTTCAAAAGCTTCCCGCAGGAGCAGGATGGGAAAGGGAGGGGTGTGACTCTAATATACACTTCATTACTGCTGGCCAGAGATTCAGCTTTCTGTCACCTCTGACCCTTCGCCATTTGTGCTCATAACACACTTCCACTCCATAAGATCCACAGTCTGAGGTATTTATGCATAAGCAAGCTCAGGGAAGGGAGGTCAACATGTTTTTTCATGTTATGATTGTTAAGGAAATCCGTTAAATAGTATCAATATCAGATCAGCTGAGTCTGTGCCACTTTTAAAAAAGCTTTTAAAAATGCATCTACATAGACTGGCATGTTATTTATGTATGTTTAATCATTTTGTGTTGAACTCTTTTTGTTTTACCTACCATGTTTACTGAAATGATTGTGTTGTGTATTTCATAGTATTGTATTCTGAAGTTCTCTTTCTGGCTTAATTAATTTTCAAATTGTTTCAAAGAGCTCACAACAAAGCCAGTGAAACACAATATGAATAACTGTGGGATCATCATGGCTGAATGTAATGTTTAGTGTTCTAGTTAGTCTTCTTCATAGATTTACACATAAACATACCCAACCTCAGGTTTAAAAGTCTTCTGTTTATATCTGCTAATATACTGATAAAAAACGTGTTAAATGTTCACCCACAACTTCACACTTTTTAAAATGTGCCTAATCCACACCTGGCTAACATTAATTTCTCATTATACTGTAAGACTACTTTAAAACAACTAATTATTTTACATCTGCTTTTTAATCTGTCTTCTCTTCTGAAGTACGTGCAACATTATCTAAATATCAAAGCCATGCTCACCGACTTTATAACAGTAATATACTAGGTGTGTAACATATTTCCATTGACACAGCTTTTATTTCATCATAAAGGAGGTAGTAAAATTGACTTCCGGTGTGTTTATCTACCTTGTAAAGAACAGAGGTGCCTGATAAGGAGGTTGTGCGGCAATACCTGTCACCTAGATCCAACTTAAGTATTAAACTAAAATAAATTTCAGATTTTATGAACACCATGAAGCAAAGGAAATGGGCGCAATAAAATTGGTAGTTTTTAGTTGTAATGAACATTTCCAGCCCTACAGATCCCTGCAGTAACTATAAACCTACCACACCTTGGAATCAGTTGAGGTGTGTTCAAAAGCACCACTGAGTCTTTTAAGTGTCCGATGCTGCTGACTAAATCTGCTCTGCTAATCAGCTATATGACTAAGACCAGGAACCCTCCCAGTGACAATAAAGAGTCACATTCCACCTGACAGCAAAGAGGAAAGGGACTTTCCTGTCCTCCACTCCCTTTTACTGTTGCATGTCTGGCATTTACTCAGAAATGCTGCAGGTGCAGTGTCCTATTTAGGAAACTATACTGAGAAATATACTAATATACTATATATACTAATATGTTGTAATGAGATACTAACAGACCTTGACTTGAAGTGGGAGAAACATTTCTCGTTTAAAAATACAAATAAAAATAGAGGAGAGCTTGAAATTATGTCAAAAAATGCATGAATATTTATTCAAATAAATACACACTTAACACACGTTGAAATAGTAAATAATTTAAACAATACAAGCTGTTTGCCAGTAACATCATATTCTGGAAACAAATAAATTAACAAAATGTTGCAACATGGTTTAAGGAGTCAATTCTCCTAGGAGCGCAAACTTGAAATAGTTTTCGCCAATTCAAGGGTTCAGTCCTGCGTGTGGTGCTTCTCAAAATCTCAGTCTGTCGTTTTAGATGTCGTCCAGGATCCACTGTCAGTCTTTCCGAGAGCTCAGTCCCCGAACAATCCTTCATCTCTGGACCGGATGACCTCGTCTTCCTTTTGGTCCTCGTATTATGTCTGTATGGTCCACATTGACACTGGAGGGAAATAAAAGTCACTGAATTAGTTTAAAACACGTTATTTCACTACGTTCAGCTACACTTAATTTTTTATTTTAATTCATTTAAATTCATATATCATGAGAGCTATATGTCATGGTGTGTCTCTCACCATATTAGGAGTGGTTTAACTGCCAGATTGCTCAAAGCGGCTCAGGGCGCCCTCGCCATGCGCCTCTCCTGCTGTCCGGGTGACGCGCTCTCATTGTCCTGCCGTGTTTTAAAGTCCTGGATGGCCTTTCTGTTCTGGTAATCAATCAGGGCCATGGTGATCACTGCGTTCCAGCAGTTATCTTCCCCAGGGCACCGGAAATCAATCTCCTTATTGTCTGTGGTTACGATAGTGAAATAGACGAATTTGCCGGTGCGCTCCACACAGTCCACTTTCTTGATGGACTGAAGCTTGAGCTCCTTGCCCTTGGTGCGCTTCTGTGTGTCGGCGTAAATGTTGAGGCTATCCGTGGTCAGGACGCACGTCTTCCTCTTCCAGAACTGGAGCAGGTTGTCGCTCCTCTTCTCCAGCTCTCCCTCCTTGAGGATCTGGCTGATCTCCGCCGCTGACATTTTCATTGTTTATGTCGGGCAGGTTTGTGAACCCCCTGTGTCGACCGAGGAGCTTCTCTACAGAGGCTGTGGTAATCCAGAGTGGCGTTGTGAATGAACCAATGTGGTAGTTAACTTTTATACTCTGGCCTGAGCCCTTCCCACTTGACGTCAGTTGGTTTGGGAATGCATCAACAGTTGCCAGTGGAGTAATTCAAGGCTGTGTGTGGGCGGAAGCTGTGGCGCAGGCGGGGGAGAGGGCAGAGGAAGTCCTAACGTGGACCTAATTACACAGCAAACATGTTAATTAGTAACCCACATCCTACTGTGGAGATTAGGCCAAATATTTGCCCACTCTGCAGTCAGTCAGTGATTCAGTCCGCGCTCTCTGCTTAATTGCCAGATGTGCACGCTGACTGAGCTGAGCTGAGCACATGTGTACACAGTCTCGCCCGGTAAATTATTTCAGAGGGATTTTTGAATTCCGAGTTCGTTTTTATGATCCAGACATTTTCCATGTCAGCCCAGTAATTCATTCCCTCTATAAGACTCAACTCTGCCAAGAAGGTGCTGTGCCACCCTGCTCTCTGTGACTCCTTTTTAAAGTAAGACTAAACGTGTTTCGCCTCAGTGATGTTATACATAAATTCTTCTATTTCTGTCTGTGGATGTCAAACAGCTGAAATGCGGCCTAACAGTCCCAAAAGCACAGTTTCCATTCAATGAGCAGACCATATGTCAACAGCTACAGGAGAGAATGGGTTACAAGGGTCAGAAAGCACAGTGTTGGTTTTTCATGCTGAAAAAAGAAAGGTCAACTGTTATAATGCTCTGATTTTACAGGTGTCACATGATGTTGATGCAACCTGAGGTGACTATGATCAAAAATGAAAACCAAAAGGAAAGGACGTTGAATGAATCAGGCCTTTTTCCACAGCAAAGGTGTATCCACTCCTTTGATCCTTTATCACATTTGCCACTCCCGTACTGAGCCCCTTCACTATGAGTACTGACCGGCATCACTTTGTGAGTCAGACGTCTCAGTCTTTGTTGTTCATGTGCGGTGTGACAGTAGCAGGCTTTATTGTTTCACTGTGCGAGTCTGTGTGAGGCAGCAGAAGGAGGTGGTAAGGAGGCCTGTGTCATCGACTCTTCCCCTGCAGCCTGTCCTGCTGGTGGATTGGGGCCACAAAAAGCACAACCCTGACCCCGGTGTTCAGTTCAGATACACTAACTAGAGTTGTGTGTGTGTGTGTGTGTGTGTGTGTGTGTGTGTGTGTGTGTGTGTGTGGACGGCCGTAAATGTGCATTGAGCACCCACTTCAAGCTCTCCTGTCTGCCGCTCTATCAGTTTCCTCTTACAGACTTTTTGGCAACATCTCCTCTCAGGTTTCCTTAGGAAGTGAAATGTCATTATGGACCATCTTCACAACACACACAGACACACCTACACCTAAACACACACACACACACATTTACAGTTATCCAGTATACAAATTGCTCCCCCTTATGGGAATAAAACCACTTTGTGTGCCCATGCATTAGAGGACCACCCATAAGACTTCACACATCAACACCCCTATGATCATATTCAACAGCACCACAGGCGTAGCCATAGTGACTAACTTTAGGCAACCAGTCTGCTAAGCAACCCCTACATGAATACTGACACTGCCAGCGTTTTGTGGCGGCTGGTTTAATCCTCTGATCTCAAAGAAAAAGAAACCACATGTGTGTACCAACTCAGACAGTGTGCTGCCTTCTGCTGAGCGAAGAGGTGCTCCACTGCTTCTTTACTTTCTTCTCCCTTTGTTATTGGGGCTTTTTTCTTTGTTGCCTAGGAGTGTGTTTTCCCTGATGTGTGTGTGTGTGTGTGTGTGTGTGTGTGTGTGTGTGTAGGTGTGTGTGTGTGTGTGTGTGTATGTGTCTTTATTTGAGGAAGTATTGTGGTGGAGCCTCACGGACATGTCCAGGCAGTGACTCAGCGTGTGGTGTAGTGCCTGACTTTGGAGGAGTTTGATTGCCAAAGGAGGACCAGGTGTGTGTCCATGTGTGTATGTCCGTGTGTGTGTGTGTGTTCATGCATGCATGTTTGCGTGTGTGAATTTAATGAAGTTGTTAAGAAAAGAGAGAAAACTAAAGATTAAAAAATAAAACTAGAAACTAAAAACAAAGTTAGGTAGTAATAGAGAGTAAGTATGACTCATTTTTAGTCAGTTCTTCTCTTGGTCTTTCCTTACATGGAGTGCTGTAGGTCTCATAGCCCTATAATATGCTCTCCACACATCATATACTGTAGACAGTGACAATAGTGGCTGAACAAACCACATCGTGTCACTGCTGAATTACAGCAGTAGTGAAAACAGAATGTGCCACTGTTTACCTTGTTTCTCAGACGTGTGGGACAGAACAACTATTTCTGGAAGGAGTCAGGCTCCCTTGAGGGATGTTGTGACAAACCAGCACCTTCCGGTTCCCGCCGTCTCCTTATAGACAAAACAAACTCACACAGACACACAGAGGGAGGAAAAAATATGATGACATGTCAAGTGCAACAACTGAGGAGGTTGGTAATCACAAAATGAACAGACACAACATGAATAACTGAGCACAAAGTTTAAAAGAAGAGCTGCATATATGTTGTTTTGGGTTTTTTTCCCCCCTTGTTTATTATAGTGTGACTTCAGTGTGCTTTTCAGCCATGGGTGTGACAAAACAGCAGGTGGAAGGACCAGAAAGACCCAGAGTTTGGTAGTCATGTTGGGACATGAAGCTGTGAGGAGTTTACTGAGTCACAGCACACACAACACCCAAACATACAGCAGTCAACTTATTCAGCCCTGTTCATAACAATAATAATAATAATAATTAAGTACATTTAAAGATGAATTAGAGAGTTATAGTACAAGGCTGGGTGATTGTATGTCGTATAACAGAAAGGCAGAACGACGGAATGAAACAAATCTGTTACAAGTAACTTAAAATTGAAAAAATGTACTTGATGAGGTATTATTGGCATATTAATGCATTCATGTTTGCTTCATTTTCATTTAACCTTTAAATTGGTCTAAAGACTTTAAATCTCTGTTGCTACAGAGGCCTGAAGCAATTAAGTGTAAATAAAGGAGTGGACTCTGTAAACTGTCACACCCAGCAGTTACACTTGTCTGTGTAATGTCCTCCGCACGAATGTTTGCCTTTACTTCACATTGCAAAAAAAAAAGAAAAAAAAAGAAACGCGAATAGCTGTTAACATTCAAATAGGCTATCCATTAACCTAAACATGTATTTTTGTTCATTTTTGTTTTATTTTAAGCAGAAAAACAGCAGAATAATGACAAGGACAGAAAGCAATAAACAGTACAGGCAGATAATAACAGTTAATAAATTAGACAAAGATTATTCTTCATATTTATGGGCTGAAACATGCCTATTTTTTGCCTATGAGTGAACAAATGTTAGATGAATAATAATGAACTAATTACAGTTTAATGTAGGAATAGTCTGACCTACTGAAACAATTTATTTTCTAACTTGGCTTTTTGTTTTGCACATATTTCTGCTCATTAGTGCAGTTAAATGAAATGAGTGTGTTTATGCACATTAATATATGTTTGATAGCTGGTGAAAGCCTTGTTCAGACAGTGAACTATACATAGGCAGCCTAACAATGGGGAGCAGTATGGATCAGCTGGCTGTGATGGGCTGCTGACAAGAGCGGAGCCCACAGGTAACAGCTGCATACTGTGACACGTTTACAACTTTGGCCTGTCTACCACTTACACACACACATACACACACACACACACACACACACACACACACACGTGCGCGCACATACATCGTCTTCTGCTCCTCTGCTCTTTGGTGACATGCCCTTGTGATGAGACTCTGGAGCTATTTGAAGCATTGTTCTGATAAGCCCTGTGCGTGTGTGTCTGTGGCCACGCTGGCATTCAGCAGCGTGGGAAAAAGAACAAATGGCTGATGAGTACAGCGCTCACTCAAATACAATGTTGCAGAAGAAATCGTCAGAGAACAATGACAACAGAAATGGCTGTTGTCATTTACTCGACTGTCTCATAAGGAACTGGGCGGTTATGAAGGCCAGTAATGGAAGAAATCCTCCTCAGTAAAAGTAGCAATACCACAATATAAAATGATTCTATCTATTGCAAGTAAAAGTCCTGCATTTAAATCCCAATTTAGGTAAATGTAGTTTTAGTAGTTTTATCAGTTCACTCAACTTAACTCATAGTATTATTAAAGTATTATAAGTAAAAGTACTAATTTTGGAGACTTTGACTCATATATTAACTATTCTCATAAAGTACATGATTAATGCTGATGAATCAATGTGTAAGCAGCAGTTAACGGCTGCAGCTGCTCAAGGAGGAGCTACTTTAACTGCTTTGCATACAGTTAGGTAGTTTGGATCAGTAAGTTCCCAAACTCAGGGTCGGGACCCTGCAAAGGGTCACAAGATAAATCTGAGGTACTGTGAGATGGTCATTCAGGAAAAGAGACATAACAAAGTTCTGATATGCAAATTTTGATTAATTTTTCAGACTATTCTCGAATCTTTGATGTGTTAAATGAAATATTATATAGTTTAACCTATTTGGGCTCCATAGGTTATATTAATGGAACCACGAGAAGTTTAGAGTGAATTATCTCTGAACTTATAACAACCAGACACTCATTTTTTTAAGAGGTCAAAAGCCAAAAATGTTTGGAACCACTTGTTTGATCTTTAGCCATGCAGTGTAACTTACAAGCTTGTTATATGTTATTTCATGTAAAAAATTAATCTGAAAATTATGAGCCACTAAAGCAGTCAAATGAATGTAGTGAAGTAAAATGTCCAATATTTCTCACTGAAATGTAGTGCAGTGAAAGAAAAAAGGAAGTTCATTGGACTCTTGACAATGGCAGAGATAAAGATGCCAAAGAGGATCAAATCTACTAAATCATAATCAATCACCCAGTTTCCTTGTTATGTTACATTGTTATATAATGATGAAGGGAACTAATAAAATGTTTCCACTACAAGGCACTACACCAATGTAAAATAGGACTTGTAATACTTTACATTACAAGTAAAAGTCCTGCATTAAAAGTAAAAAGTGTTATAGTGTTATATATTTTAATTGATTATTGATTTTGATGCATTAACATATAAGCAGCTTCTTAATAATGTAGCTGATCTAGAAGGAGGTTCTATTATGTTCAGTTGTGTAGTTTTATCTATAACATTGTGTATTTAATGTACTGGTAATACATTTTATCCTGCTAAATAAATAATTACTGTAGCTGTCAAATGGATGTAGAGAATATGTCTGAAATGTAGTAGTACAAGTTCTTCAATGCACCCAATTGTACTTGAATGAAGTATATAAGTAATTGTACTTTATGATTGTCATTACTCCCACACACACAGAGTGCTGTTCAAATCACATAAATGTCAATAAGTGTCATTACTTTAGCACACAGGTGTGTGAGCCATGCAATCTATTATAACCAGACTTAGTTCACACCGCATGAGCCACATCAAGAGACTCCAGTGAGAGTTATGAGATGTGATCGAGTGAGCGCAGCACCTCAGTCCTGCCAATCTGACTTTAACAAAGAATGGCAGGTATGCAGGTCTGCAATCCTTCTCCTTGCCAGGAATGCACCGTTCACTTCGCTGTCTGCATAGTTTATAAATTTAGAGTCTTTCCAGAGAACCAAAGCTAATCTGTGGTGGAAGAAGGACCATGGACTGGGCGTTTACACTTGATGGTTAAACCTTTTAGGCATTATGCTGTCCAACTCTGACCCAGTGGAAAATCAGATTAATGAAGGAAATTCTCTTGAATCTTTACTCATTTATGCAGTAGTGACTGAACAAGTCTAAATCTGATCAATCAATTAAAGTTTGTCAAATAAAGTAACTAGACTCCCTTGAGGATTATCTCTTTCTCTCAAGACTTAACTTGGATAAAGTGATGCAATATTCTGGGGGCAGCTGAGCATTCAAGTTTATGATTAAACCAAATGTGTGAATTTCTGCTCTGTCAGTTTCCTGAATCACCAGCGTTCACCTTTAAATAAAGCTGAGCATGGCACAGCATGCTAAATTTACATACATTCAAACCAGCTCTACCTCAGATTTTTTTGGTTTTGCTGTGACCTCTTTTATGTAACCTAAATGCCGTTCATGTCCAGTTCTGACAGCTTTAGTCTTTGCTCGGAAGTGAAGGAGCGTGATTCAGGTTAAACATGCCACACCTAGTTCCCTGTTCATTTACTGAGCCATTCATAAAACCAGACAGAGGTGTTCTGCCCTGTAGCTGTGCTGTCATTGGGCATAAGGCATTCTTTCCCACACATACCAGGCAAGTCACTGCTGATAATGCAGTAGAGCAAATAAGATTAGCTCGGTTATAGTGGCACACGTGTTAAACACACATAGACGAATATAAAATAATAAAGTGTGCCTATTTAACAATCACTCAAATATTTTTCTTTTTGTAACTAAGCTCATTTAAAAACATTTTCTCCCTTTTTCCCACAACTAACACTGGAGCTCCTTTCAATGTTTCCTTGCACCTTTTCTTTATGGAACAATGCCTCATAGGTCAGCAGACTTTGAATGTTCCCTTAGTACTGCCTTGTTTTTCCTCCCACACTCCGGAGAGACGTGCCAATCAGGTAGATTGAACATGTCTGATGCATGCTGGGATAGACTCCATCTAGGAGTAAATTAAAAAAAAACAAATACATGAATTATATTTTGCCCAACAGCTGTCAGAATACATCCATCACCTGACACCCACGGGTACCATTTGAACAGTACAGAACACAGTGGTTGAGGGGATTTGAAAGTGTTTTAAACACCCTCCTGGAGACTCTGCACCGCTTTACCTAACAATGGTTTCCTCCCCTGAACACTCCCATGAGTTTCCTAAGAGAGCTCTCTGCACTAAGAGGCCCATTTTGCTCAGGCGGGCAGGTGCTGTCAGGAGAGGTTAAGCTGACATGGTTACAATGTTGTTCTTTCTAATGATTGCATTGTGGGGTTTTTCTCCCAAAATTCATGAAATGTTCACTGTTTTTAAAGAGCTCCTGCAGCAGATTATACATGTTTTTGCCAGTTTGGTGATCTGGCTTCTGAGTATAGCTCGACAGATATAGGACTTTTGAAACTGACACAGATATTGATTTTTTTTTCAAGCCAATAATGGTATACAGTATCTGTCAATATAGATTTTTTTACACAGCCCATGACATAAAATATTTTTGAAGGCACTGAACTTCTCTCTTATTTACAAAAATGGAACAGTTCAAAATATACTATTAGTAATTCTGTCAATTGTTTATCATTTATCAGATGACATATATGCCAATACCAATATACTGAATCTGCCGTGAGCTAAAAGCTAGCTTTATTGGCCTTGCTGATTTATCTGTCAGACGTCTGTGAGAATAGACCCAGGGGTTTTCATGGAGTGACTCCCATACACCTTCTGACAAAATTAGAGTAGGATCAATATGTCTCAAAATAGACACTTTCATAATGTCTGTGTGTTCATGGCTGTGAGTTCTTGTGTCAACACCACCACTAATATTATCAAATTTAAGAGGTAATGGGCTCTTTATCACACTGCCTGTTCAGCTCATTCAATTCTGAACACCAACAGTGCATCAGCAGCATAAAGCATCTCTCTATCCCCCTCTCTTTCTCTGGAACTCAATCTGGCTCACATCACTTCCGACCAGGAGGGGATGATACAAAAGACCCCACACAAGCATACACACTCATATCTGTGCTCACATATGAGCAGAAGCACTGCCAAAAGCACCTTGGGGCCAAGAGTGGGACGGTGGGTGCAGCTGCAGCTGGGAGGATGGTCGGAAGAAGACTGCACCCTCTACGCTTCTACTGGATGAAGATGAGACGATGGCAGACGGCCTCATTTAGGGATAATCCCAGCAGTCTGAATACTTCTCTTTGTTCTGCTTCTGTGGACATGTGCACAGTTCAGGGATCATTTCCCTTTGAGTCCACCATTGATTTCCTCTATATTTGTTGTTGATTCATGTTAAACATCCTCTCTGTCTGTCCATCCATGTGCACACACTCACACACGATACAATGCATCAAACGATTGAGCATGCAGAGAATGTCAGAGAGCACAGAATAAAATAAAGCCTCACTGTGTTTTCTCCTTTTTTTTAATTTTCCTTGCATCCCCTCTTCTTTCAACACGACCAAATTAGTTCATTTATCTAATAAATTCCTGCTCATTCCCAGACGCCTGTCTCACTCTCTGGATCTCATGATGTCACCTTTCCAAAATTACAAAGTGTGACTAGTGATACACCTGGGTCTGCTTGTCATATTGATTTCTAAATTCAAAAAAAATTCTTATAACACCAAGAAGACTTAGCAGGGCATAACTTTCTGCCTACTTCCGATGTCAGTACTGTTATACATGACAGGAATCATTCTGATACAGCTTCAGGAGGCAGAAAGTCACTGACCTACTTTTCTAAACACAGATAGATTTTTCTGCTATGATGTGAACATCCAGCTGTCTGACTGTAGAGTAAATTTAATGCAATTTTCATAGAGCTGAAAAAGCAGTTTGCTTCTCAAAGGATAATTAAAGTATTCAAGTCAACCTCCACACATTTTATGCATTTCCTTGAGAAGAGAGAATAACTATAATTATGTTTGGATTGAAACTGAATATAAATCTACAGTATATTAAGTCTTTTAAGTGTATCATGTCTCTAATGTTATATTGGCATACTACATATATACATAGCAAATTCAGTTGGCATTTACTCCTCTGATGTTTAAGGGGACATATTATGCTTTTTGTGATTTGTCTGTTATTTTTTATACTGTTGTGATAGCCAGCTCTGAATGCTTCATTTGCAATGTATTTTCCTACCCTCTCCATTCTGTAGCCTTGGTTGTTAAGGTTGTTGCTGAACTTTTTCTCTTTGTTGTCCATCTTATATACTGACTCAGATGTATTTGAGAAGTAGTTGAATAAAGACCAAGAAAAAATGTTGAAATCCTAATACTACTGTTTGTTTCATGGTGTGTTATCGTAATTTCCGGAGTCAGTGGAAGTTTCCTGAGGGGCAACTTCTGACCCAATCAGAACAGAGTAGGCTCATCAGGAGGGGGGCATTAAAAAGACAGGAGTTAAAATGGTGTGTTTCAGACAGAGGCTGAACTGAGGGACTACATAAGGGACCAGAATAACATAAATAACCATTTTTTTTGAACTGTAAATCATGCAAAGATATTCCTGTAGAACCCAAGATTAAAAATACTGACCTAGAAATGTGCATAGTATATCTCCTATAAGCGAGAGCATCAGACTAACTCGACTGTGCAGTTCCACTTCCCCCTCTTGAGACACAATCAGATGCCTTGTTACAGTGAGGCGATCCTCAAACCCACACAGTAGCCTCGGCATGAATAGTGCCTTGTTTACAAGTCTGAATGGTCAAATCCCCAAAATTACAGTAAAAGATTGTAATCTGTTTGTTTGGCTGTGGAAGACAGAGGGATCAGAATTCACTGCTGCCTACTCATTCCCTCCAAAAACCTTCTTACACTTTAAAAATGTTAGGGACTTAGTCTTGCACTTGTCATAATCTTGATCTAACCCAGGCGTCACATGTTTTCTCACGCTGTCGCATGTTGTCACTTCTGTTCCCATGAAGACAGAAAACACACACAGTTATACTGTAAGTGTTGCTGGACAAGGTGACAGGATAAGAAAGCACCTGTCTTTCGCCACAAACCTGGGTTGCTAGGACACAGTGTCTCCATCTTTCTACAGAAATTTTTGAGCACTCAGCCATTATCTCCAACAATGCATTACAAGGGTCCCTCAGAGGAGCGAATATGCTCCCTCTATCTCCAAGACAGAATTCCAGACATTCTGGCTGCCTTGCCTGATGTTGGGTAGACCGTAAGCAAATTCCTCCAGCCTGGATACCACACAGCTGTTCCAAAATCACCAGGTTGTTTGTGAGGAAGAAAATGGTCCACTGCTCTCATGTCAGTATGTGAAGACTGTGACTGCATCCTTGGCTGTTAAGCTCTTGCCAATTATTTGCAAATCATCACCAAATACCTAATAGGAAAGTCAAACTGTGTGGTAACTCAATGCCCAGTCAGATTGTGCTGTCAACAGCATCTTCATTGACCCTGGGAAAGTTATCTGAGCATGCAGGGATACCTGAGCTGCTCAGTGAAGCCATTATGTACTGGAGCAGTTCAGGACTCAGCGTTCCTGCCTCAATAGACAATTTTCACAGCACACGTTACAGCAGGAAATGGTACAAACGTATAAATATCTGAATTCCACATAGCTAATTCAGTTTGAATGTCTTGGTATAGATCCTTCTAATGGCATTTTTACTTGTCATAGTGGGAAATCCACTTTTGGAGTTGCACTCATCAGGATATGCGGTTGGTAGTGCAAAATAAGTCCACTGCCATCAAACCATTGCAGGCGGTGCAATGGGATGACTATAATAAAAGAGCTCCACTTAAAATTCATGTTATGGCAAACAATGCAGAACATGTGATGAAATGATGGCATTTATGTTTATTTTATGCCTTCACTTGCAGAAAGATAATTTCATCTGATGTTTTTTCTGCTAGAATTTATCTCCAGTTGAGCTGAAGCTTCAGTAACATTGGTCACATGCTTCGACTGTTTCAATTATAGACTTTTCACAATACTTTGACTTAAAAAAATCTGCTGTTTTCTTAGTGTACATCGGAAATGCAAAGTGGATAGCAATGACTTGCAATGAATGTATTATTTGTGCTTGTTCTTTTACAATGTAACGTGTCAAAATATCTTGCATGAAAAAGGCCTATGAACATGCTGGCACATTCCAATAAAACACATTGCAAATTTGATTGGTTCAATTCTAACTTTTCCTGCTCACAATCAAAATGTGCACATGACCCACAGGTCATTACCAGCTTACTAAAAATCCCATATCTAATTTCAACACCAGTGATTCTCAACCTGGGAGTCAGGACCTCTTAAAGTAACTGCTTAAACTGTGATCAGTGGCTGTAAGCATATGCTACTTCATTTAAAGAGGTTACACACTGCTGGTAAACTCTTTCTATGGAACACACACACACAGACACACAACTGACAGAAGACATGCAGAGACATATTTCCATGTCGCACAACTTTAATAGAATATCTTAACTAACTCTGTACAAATTGAAAAGAAATATTGCGCAAGTAACAAATTGTGAATAAGAACCAGTTAAGGCCATTGCTAGCACACGGTCCAATGTGGTGGATTTGAAGATGTCAACCGTGGCTCTGAGAGATCTGTCCAACAAGATCTACAATCGTTCTTTTAAAAAGAGAGGGGGATGGGTATTATTTCACTGTCACTGCTATCGATGATCAAATGCAGTATAAAATACATTGGCAACCTGTTCCATTTGTTTCCCACAGACATTCTACTGAATCATTAGACAATTTTATTTATACATTTTAAACAACTTTAAACGCTGAATTAGATTAAATGGTGTTAATAAGAATTGGCAAACAATTTAATAAAAGAGGACGGTTGTGTTTTGGCTTCATGGCAAAGAAAGTCTTGAATCCTCCACGTTCACATTTGATCCAAACATCCTGCACCCTGTCATAAGACAGACTCTAAATGACATTTGTTAAGAACTAGATAAATACCAGTAGAGAGACACTAACATAAATCTGTCATCTTAAAGAAAGTATTCAACAGACTGAATGTGATGACTGGGCAGCAGAAAGCCTGACTGAAGTTTGTACTTCGGAAATGTTTGAATTTCATAAATAATCCTTGTTATCCATGTTAACACAAGTGGAAAGAACGTTAAAGGAGTGATGGGGCAATCAGGAAGAGCAATATATGACAGCTCTGAGGTACAATGTATGCACAGTACCTCCACACATGCCTGTCACATGATCTAAAGTAGTGTTACATGTGTCCACTCAAGTGCTCAGTTTAAATGCTTGTTAAGCCCCATACATGTGGGCAGAGGTGAGCAAAATAATGCAGAACACAATTTTTCAATGTTTGAAATACATTTTGATAATAAAAAAACATGACTTGGCAGTATTCACTTTTTGTTTACCTGCTAAGCCCAAATAAGATTTGAGCCAATGAGAAATAAGCATATAACTGTGGCTGGGCCTCGAGAGTTCCCAAAACGCACCACTTCATACAGCTGCATGACACCAGAATAAATAGTCCAATGACATGACAATGAACATTTAAAAAAGAAAATTAAATTCAAAATGATACATTGTATGTCTCTTAAAAAACACCATAACAAAAAGAAAAACAACCCCAGTGAAAGATTAAGTCAAATTTGTTCAGCAGTTTCCTGGTAAACTAACACTTCTCTTGTTGGCATTAAAAAACCCTGAGTAACTGATTTATTTCCATGAAAACTAGAGTTGGGATCCATTCCTTTCCTATCTTTATCCATATGGTGATGCTCTGAAGTTCTTGGCAGTAGTAACCTACTCCACCTTACCAAAGAAGAAGACTGTCCCTATGTGATGCTATGGCGTTTAAATTACACTCAAGTCGCTTCCGCTCTGAGGTCGATTGAAGCAAAATAAAAAAGGGGTGTGATGGGCGCAAGACAAAAGAAAAATAAGTCATGCACATAGTAAAAACGCAGTTTGGTTTGCGTTCTATTGCGTTCAGATGAGAGTTCATAAAAGGGCGGAGACTGCAAGAGTAGGAGGACTTGCTGATTGGCTAAGAACTGATTTGACGGACAGCAGGTCTCCGCCTCCCCTGATCACCATGGTTACTGCTGTTTGCATTCGGCAGGCTGGGGCTGTTCTTTCTGTGGGGAGCAGGCAGAGAGAAACCACATTAGACAACACGTAGACATACGGATACTGAAGCCACTGGGCATTAACTAACAACTAGAAGAGGCTAAGAGGAAAGCAGATGATAGAGAATGAGAGCAACTTTATTTTTAACCTGGTGTGCTACAACAAAGAGGACAATGTTAGAAACCTGGGGATGGGACTATGGGCAGATTGAAAGAGCAAAGACAGGACAGGGAAAAAAAGAAGTCCTATCTACCCAAGATGTGAGTTGAAGGTCCTAAGCACCTCACACTACAGGGAGGATGAAAGATGTAGTGATAGAGAAAGGCAGCCATATTAACAAACCAAAGCTAATGTATAATGTGTGGGGGACGCCAGCCTTAGTTCTCCCTTACCTAGAAATGCATGGGGTGAGAATGAGTGATTATGCCTGTAAAGAGGGAATCCAGGGGAGGGAGAGACAACAATATGCACAAGTTTAATTGTCACATTCAGAAATAACATGGTGAGCACAATGAAACGAATATGGTGAATGTGCAAGCAGAATTACTGAAGCAAAATTAATAGCTGACTGCAGGTACCACGAGAGAAAAACACAACGAGCTACTAAAGACGCTAATTCACAGACAGAGCAGCATTGTTGGTCACTCCCAATAAAACTGCTTACAGGGCATGTTATGTACTCACTCACTATCAGACTGAATCGGTCACAAATGAAGAATAGACATCTCAACTGAACTAAGCCACAAAATAAAAGGACTCTTTCACTAACTGTCACGACATGATATTTCACTGATAATTTATGTGAGAGTGTAAGTGCAGAAAAAGCCAACATATCTTGTAAAGTCTGCCAAATACAGGATGTTTGAGTAAGCTGGAGGTGGAAATTGGAAATACCATTAAAAAAAAAAAAAAAAAAAAAAAAAGCACTAAAATGGGAAGCTTTGCTAAACACAGCACATTGTTCAGTTGTACTATAATGTACAAATGCTTCGGAGAAAACACGCTTCTTCTAGTGAAGACATGTTTGCTATGTCGTAATGGATATCATAAGTGATGAAGAAAAAGCTAAAAATAAAAAAGTCTAAGTTTCACAATAGGCTCATAAGGAATCTTATAAATATAAACTTGAATTCATAACACAAGGTGCTCTCTAGGTACTAAAATTTGGCACTAATGATCTAATGTGGCTGTAGAACATTATTGGTTGTCCCTAACGGAAACCAGATTCCAAATTGAAGCAGTTGTTAATCGCCTAAGCCCAATTGACCAGTGAAGAGGAGTGAGGAGTCAACAGTGTCACAAAATAGGTTTCTCTACAACCGTCAATTTCCACAGCAATGACAGGTCTTTGAGTATACAGTCATACATGTGCACAGAAAATAGGCTGATGGGTGCAGTAGTATATGAGATTAGCTGCAGACAGATAAACACAAGCACACACGCCCCTCCAGGATTAAGCTATGTGGAGATAATTATACTGCAACACTGGACAAGGAGTTGCATCAGATAAAAATTGTGTGTCAACTTTGTTGTAACAATGTCGGGTAATGTTTGCACTGAGCGTCTACCACTCTGGGTCAAAACAGATTGAGATTCAAGTCTTTACCCTCATGGTGCTTATAGCTTATCCAACAACCAACACACATTTACCCCAGTTATAAAAAACAAAAAATAATTTCCTTAAATAAATTTATATAATTTGTTTTGTGCCTGTTTTGATGTACTTCAGCAGTAACAACAATAAAGTCAAACTATTGAATAAGGGTGCAGGTACCAGAGAAGTCATAGCCTCTTGGACATATTACACCATGATGGACAATTCATTCAGTGCATATGTTGAATGTCCTCTCTCTCTGACATGATACATGCAAGTTTCTCTCCATTCCTCCATGAACACAAAACTGAATTATGTCACTGGATCTAATTGTGGATTCTGAATATTCAGAATGTTTTCTAATCACCAGGGGTGTATTACGGTATTTGTTTTGAAAAAACAAACAAAACAAAAAACAACCTAAAAGATGCTGCTGATAGAAGTCATAACAGCATGTATGACATTGTCTAGCCTTCAATGCTGTGTGTCTAAAATGCAATTAGCCAACTTGGACAAGTCTTGCTGGATTAAAATACTTATAATAATGACAATAAATAGATGGGGGGTGTTATATCCATCAATTCTTGCCGGAGGACCCGATGACACTTGTTGCCATGGCGGATACCAAAGTGGGCTGAATGGAGATGATGTGTGGGTGGTGGTGACAGACTGGCTGCTGAATAAAATCATGCAGCTAATAAACTGGTTTTGTAGTTGGAAGAAGACAAAGTTGTATGTGGCATTTGAGGCTACACCCAAACAAGGGCTTTTTTACAAGTCTGTAGCTTTACCCCCAACAACCACAGTCACCATATTTTTCAGCTCAGCCCAGGAGAGACTGACCTCTGGTGGTGTGTGCCGTGCACTACATTACATCACCTCAACACTGCATCTCTGTATCAGTTTAGAGCGTCTGTATTTTTTGACAGGATTGAAAATCATAACTTTGGGATTTCCAAATAAGCTAGTATACTGTAATACCTTGACACTGCCTAAGCCTAGTATGTAGTTTTTTAAAACAGTAGCTTCTCTGATCACTCCACTAAAATCACTCCACAGCTCAGCGATGTCTCCGGGGCTTGTTTGTATGCTCAGCATAATGAGCTACATGGTTAGCACCAGTAAAAGCACTCACATTGAAAAAACAAACAATTAAATACTGTAAACATATCATTAACAGGTGCACAATAATCTACTTAAAAAAAAAAACATAATTCATACTGACCTTGGGGTCAAAGTCTCCCTCGTCATCATCATCATCACCCTCCTCATCTTGCTCCTATGACATCAAAATAAAATCATTTTAGGTTTTCCAAGCCAACAATGGTTTAACAGAAGTATTAACAAGGACTAGTATGATGATAAGGTTTGGCAGGTATATCAGGTCAAATACAATATTTCTGAGTCAAAATGGTGTAGCAAACCTCTTCATCTCCCTCTTCCAGCTCCTCCTCTTCAAACTGCATTAAAAAACAAAATCCAGTGTGAAAAAAAGACCCACATGTGATACAACAGTGATGACAAGTTCAGTTTAATGTATCCTCTAACGTCTGCAAACATTCCATCTTGTGGCTCGTGTGTAACTTGTCTTTGTCATAGTGTAACAGTGTGCGTGCGAGACAGAGGAAAAACTCACACTCTCGTCATCTTCCAGGGCCTCTCCAGTGAAATACAGCACTGCTCTGGGAACTATTCTCTCACGGAAGAAATGACCAATCTCAAAGTCTGTGGCTAGGGTGAACTCAGAGTCTTCGTCCTATAAAAACAACACAGAGAGGCCAATTTAACACAACTACAAATCTGAGCTATGTAACAGAAGACAATATAACGTGTTGAGTTTATGATAAGTAAGCTACATTTTACTCACCATTTCTCCATCTGGTGAAACTGTGAGAGAAAGGACAGTATTTAAGCCATAAGTACGTCAACACACTGGTTTACAATGACTTTGAGACATTAATCCACATGCTTATTTCTCAATGACAAGTTCAACCAGCAGTCACAAGTAGATATTACATTTCTTTTTAGAAAGGGATTCAAACCCATTAATATTTCTAATTTACAAGTTGTAATTCAGTCAATGTCCAAAAGCCCATTTATGGAAAGATGTAGGCCATGACTTCACAATATGTGGTCCACAGGAAGTGACAAACCATTCGCAGACAGCTGTCAGCCTCCACCGCCCAGACAATAAACTGTCTAATGGTGACATCACTCTGTGCTTCCTCCTCTTTCAACAACTCTTAACGTTGAATCCCTTGCAGTAATATCATCAGCTCCAATTTAAAACAGCAGTCTCTACTGAAGTTTGGTTAGGTGTTATAGAAAAACATTCTTACAATATTTTCTCACACATCCTGACAAAAGATACAACTGATAACAAAAAAATGCACTTCCTCTAGGGGAAAATGTAGATATGAAAGTTCATGTTGTTTGCTTGGCGTCGCCATAGTGAGAAATGGCATGGCCACTTTATTCTTCAGAATTCTTCAGTAATTCTGTGATGACCTTTTAAAAAACACAATGAGCTTGTAACTGAATCAGTTTACAGAATTATAGGTCTCTCTAATTTAATCTAATCTAGTAAACTCTCAGTCCAATTTATAAATAAATACATAGCAAACCTCACTCTAACATCTATATGCAATCAGTTTACATGCATTCTTCAATTGTGTTCACGGAGATCGCAAAGAGATGCCTGAGTAACTAATGGACATCCCAACCCCAGAGCGACACACCTGAACACATTTGACAAAGAGCTATTTATACTCACCAGTCATAACCTGAGCCTGTGACTGAACCAGTAAGACAAACATTTGCTTAACCTGTGAGAGCTTGGAACTACCTCTTCAAGACAGAATAAGTTCAGGCATGTCGGACAGGAGTGCTGACGATACAACATGACAGCTGATGAATAAAGATTTGTGCAGCCAAACTCACTGATCCTTTGAAGGAGAATAACTGCTTTGAAGATATCTGCCATAATGGATTAATCACTGTATTATTCATCTATTGTTTATACAGTTTAATTGTGTAACCAAACTGAAATATGACACTGTTAAACTTCCCTCACCTTTTGGGCAAATACCACACCAAGCTTACCTAAAGTCCCATGGTTTTGGGATATATCTTTTCAATTAAAATCACATCATACAGAATTATTCTAAAATGTTACATTTAGGTTTCATTCATTCATTTCCTTCACTATTGTCAAAAGATGCGCTTTAAATAGACATCTGTCTTTCAAATTTAACGCACATCAATAATTTGTAGAATGTTTTGGCTGAACAGACTGTCTGATGTCATTTATCAATGGTCTCACAAATTTGACCTCAAACCTCAGTTTGCTTGTATATGAGTCAGCTATTAACTGTTAAGAATCATAAACACATCTAAACTGCGAAGCTGTTGTGGAAAATAATGGCTAAACCAAAGCTGATGTAAAATGTCCCAAGTTGAGTGAGCTCAGCTTTATGTATAAAGTTCAACTTCAGTGAGCAACAAACAAGCTGACTGTTCCACCTCCACCCAGCAGAAAGCACGATCAACTCCAAATACAAAGTCAAGAGTTTGGCGCCACCTACTGTCGAATTTAGCTTGGCCAATGTGCACCTATTTATGTCCTCCTGCATATGCAGGGAACCTAACAAAATGGGCACCCAATAATAGAAACCCTACTACACAGTGCTACCTGGTATTTTAACATGTTTCCACACTGCTTGCAGATGAGCACAGATATGTTGACTGTTTAGTGTGTGTATTTGCATGTGGCTCTCTTTCAGAGTTGTCAGTGATTTACTGTTCACTCCAGGAATTTGTGTACAATGTGTCCACAGCTAACACTGCAAAGATTTGAATTGTTTACTTAAATGATTAGTTGTTACTTCCACTAGGTACATACATTTAAAAAGTTACTTAGAAGACATAAGGGTAACTGCTTCAAAAGGTTACATGTGGACATTGAGTTAAATACAAGCTAAAACTTTACTATATTTTATGTAAACAAATAAATACTGACATATGCTGCTTAGTGAATAATGTGTGTGCTCTCACCTTTGACAGGGTTAAAGAAGTTGAAGAATGAGTCATTTGGGACCTGTTTGGTAACAGTGCGCACAGTGCCACGGCCTTTATGCTTCTGCTTCTTCTTAATAGTTTTCACTGTCACATCCTTCCCCTTGTGCCAATCTATCTGACAGCTAGAGATAAGAAGTGCACAAAAAAGTGAGAGGTGGCAGTAAGCTAGAACGGTAAAAAAGGTAAAAGTAGGAAGAAGAGGCCCACATGTGGGATGTAAAGTCAAGAGAGACTAATATAGAAAGAGAAAACAGATTTATATCCCCAGAAACCACACAATTTCAATTTTTGCCTTAAAACTCAACATGATCACACTTTTAACATGCATGTTTTTGGGCAGTGGTTCTCACCCTTCACAGTCAATGATCTCTGGTCCCTCAAATGAGAAAGGGTCTGAGGCATCAGGCTCTGACTTCATCTTGTAGACTTTAGTGAGGACTGCGTTGTTGAAGTAACCATTGGGCTCAAAGTGGAACTCTAATGTGAAACTCTGAGACAAAGCCAATATACATTATTTCACTCAGCATTTTAAATGTATTTAGTTTATTAATTTGCAATTATGTCCCATTGACCATTACTAACCATTGGTTGTCCTGGCTCAGAAAACTTGACTTGAATATCTTTCAGGTGCTTTAGGATGGGCTCATCATGTTCCTGATCAGAGAAACAGTAAGGTCAGAGACATCCAGTATTGCTCAGAATTGTGGCGAAATGTACATGAGGCATGAGTTAAAGACGAATCACTGAAACATACTTGTAGCATGTCACTGAGCATGTCCACACTCTTGAATATGGTGAGCCAGAACTCAGGGATGCCTTTTGGATCTTCCTCTGGCGTAACTTCCTCTTTCTTTGCATCCTCAATAGCAGCTTTTTCCTTTACTTCCTCCTACAGGTAGTGGACAGGACATTCATCAGAATTCACTGTGAATTGAGAACTGAGAAACCTCAACTTTAAAGTCTGTCATTGAGATCAAGTGTTGATTGAGATGTTGAAAATGATTTTCCCCATGTAAGCTCATCTACCAAATAAAGTTTTACACTGGAAGTATTTTCTCATCAAGTTATTTGGCAGATTTTCTGCAAAACCAAAAACACTTCTGCGTAATGGAAGTCTGGCACGGAGCATTCAACCTTTCTTGGCAATGGTCTCATCAGTTATTTATAAATAAAATAATGCATTTGATTATTTTATAACATGATCTAAATCTAGTATTCCTGACTCTGTTCTAGGGAGGACAATTTAAGCATACTAGTATCATTACTGAGAAGAAAGAAATAATTTTTCCCCTGCAGAAGAAAACAAGTAGTAGTTGTGATCAGGCTCTGAAGACAAGCAAATCAAACCTGTACTTACAGCTAGCTCCTCCTCTTCGTCCCTGTCACTGTGCCATTCACACTCCTCATCTGTTGGTTCCACTGTTCCTGTGACAATATCTCGTCGCTGTGACACGACAAGCACACATTAAAACAAAGTTTAGCATTTAAAGGAGGACTAAGAATATTAGAGTGAAATGCCTACACAAGCATTATTTAGATAAGGCTGAATTATTTTCAGCCAGCACATTGAAATCAACACCATTTGAGAGAGACTACAGTATGCATGCACACACACAGATATACTGCACATGCATGCACAACTCACACACACAGACAGGGTGCAGACAGGTGCTGCAGGATTTCAGCTGCCAGTCTTCAGTGCAACTAAGAATGGCTGAGTTCATGTCACTCACTCTGGAAATAGCCTCAACTGACAAAAGAACAGTTGACTACTCGTTGCGGCAGTTTTCAATTTAGCACCAAGGATATGTCCTCACTGACCTCAGATTGGACCAGAGAGACATACAGTACCACCCATTAGTGCACAGACCACCACAAATGGGTCTCAAATCTGTTATTTTTCAACAGACTTTGCTTTGCTGTAGCACCATAAAATTAACAAAGAAAAATATAAACTTTTGGTGTTGCAGTAAAGTACAAAAATGTTAAAAGTGAAAAGAAAAGGTTCTGTCATAAAAACATGTACAGTACCTTATCAAAGAGCGGCTGATAGAGGGCAGCATACTTCCTCTCTAGCTCATGGACCTCTTCGTAAAATTTAGCCTCGATGTTAGCACACTGCACCTGTAGCCTTTTCAAGGCATGCACTCGCCTCTTCACTACTTTGGGAAGCAAGCTATGAAAGAAAACAAAACAAAACAATAATAACATCAGTTTCTAAACAAATTATATGGAAATAAACGGTGAACTGAAACTAATCTGTAATCCTACACCAAATGTAACAACGTCTAATTTGTTTTACTTCCAAGTCTTCAATCTAGGAGGTTTAGGACCACCAAAGGATCTCAAAATAGTTTTGATAGAATAAGAAAAAAAAAAAAAGAGGTTGTGATAGTGTGGCAGGTTTCTACAGTGATGGTGTATAATTAATGATCCATTGAACTGATTTTTTTTATTTATCAGCTTTCGCTGTTGAGACAAAGTCAATCACCTAACAAACAGGGTTTTTTTTTAACATGTAAGAAAGGATTACAAATGCAACTCACCACAATCACCACCATGGATAATCCCAATTCACATCATGCTCAAGTTACTATATTTGTGCCTTTTCAATATGTACCAATTATATCAATAAGCAAGGGGTAATAATGTTGGCTTTTTCCAGGTACGTGATATATCTCCAAAGATGATAAATAATATGAAAATGTCCAAAGAGCAAACTTGTTTTACGTCAACTAAGGTCAACCAAAACTCGAACCACCCGCAAACTACATCCCCATTTACTGATATTTAAATATATTATCAAATCTTATCAGGTTTGGGGATTTTTTTCAAGACAGCTACACTGTCATATAGGGTAAGATGCTAAAATTGCCATTTTGCACTACTGTCCTATGTTAAGCTGTCAATCAACTAATGTGAACACTAACATGTTCAAACCAAGACAATCTTTTCATTGTTACCCTTCTTTCACATAACCTGAATAAAGTATGAGCCACCTGTACTGACCTCTCCATGATGTGGAAGCTGACAGGTCTGTCCACCTGCCCACCTGGAATTTGCATCCCTTGTTCCCCTTTACCTGCTGAACCAACATGGAACATTAATGGAGGTGTAACACTTAAATCATCATTACACAAATTACATATTAAAATTACTATGTGAATTGTGCAATATTTTTCATTTATGGTGTTTAAATTGCATAAATCTATTCAAAAAATGGAATATATCACTTTCCAGTAAAATGGCATGTTTACACTTTGTCAGTTGTTGAAATGATCAAAATCATCTTTATTGGCCAAGTATGTTTACACATAAAAGGAATTCGACCTCAGTTTAATGGGTACAATGTACTCACACAAAACAACAATCTTTAGAATTAGGAACATGGAATTACTATTTGAAACTGTGTCTGCAAACTGTGAAACAGGAAACAAATAGTGCAAAGTGAAGAGAAGAGTGCAAAGAGTGTGAAACATTGAGTTTCACCTTGGTTGTATTTTTCATTTCATACAAGTACAGACAGCTGAATATTTAACAGCTTACAATCAGATTTAAAGCAAATTCTGACACATCTTATGTCTAATATACTTGTCTGTACCTTTATTGGCGTCCATTGCTGATTGGCAGCTCCTTCCTCTGATTGAAACAGATCAAACATGTTAGACAAAAATAGTCATATATAGCCAGCAACAGGAAAAATAGGGGAGAAAAACTCAGTTGACTGCATTAGACGAGTGAATCTGGGTTTAGCCTGCTAATTTAATCGCTGCATGTGAGACATTTTTTATTATTGCATCGCCACAATAGCATATGTTAAAGTCTAAAATGTTGAAGCTATTAACTCATAAGAGGTACTAACTTTGGGACAGAGACTGACAGCTGCCTTCAGATGATGAACAGCAGCAGCTCTTGTATTGAGCAAGCGCAGGCCGATGACGCATTGGCAAGCTAACGGGCAGCTGAGTTAGGCTACGATAGCAAAAGTTAGCATCACTCCGTGTACTATGAGCATAAGAAATAACAGTGACAGTCACAGAGTACCACTGACAAAACGACATCACACGAATATACACAATGATATCGACTTACAAGCAACGACCTACAGAAAAAAACATCTAGCATGGGCGGTGCCATAAACGTGACATCGGCTAACTAGGCTAGGTAGCTAGACAGAAACGTGTCAGCGTGCTATGAACAATGTTTTAGTTAACGGCATTTGTGGAAGTTAACACGTTATATTTCCCCTTCATCTCACGCCCCAACAAAACATTTAGTAGTGATAATACTGACGTTACTATGCGGAAAAAACTGACCGCTGACGTTATGGCTGCTAGGCTACCGCTAGCCGCTAATATCAGCTAGCTATCGTTAGCTCGCGGGTTAATAAAAGCAACAGAGTCAAAGTAAAAGTGTCCGGAAGACAAACAACAAAACAAGTGTATTACATTGGGGCGATAACCGTAATACATATGTTAAATACTCTAACTTACTAACCTGAGCTAGCTGTTTTGTTAGTCTTACCTCGAGCTGAGCGGAGTACTAGCTGGTCGCTTCTATTCAACCCCCACACGCATGGTGCTGCGTTCAAGTGCTGCGAGAAGAAAATCTAATGCGGGTGGGGTGGAGGGGAGGGGGGTTCTTCTATGACAGATTCAGAAAACAAACAATGATTCAATACTGCTGTAGTTTATCGATCTCAAAACCTTTGCATCAACCCTCTATAACATAAAGCTTTTTTAAACACTTATTATGTTTGTCTTTATACATGAATATATATAAAATATGTTTAGCTTTTTTTGTTGGCATTGTTGACTATTGGCATTCCTGGCCATTTTCTGTCAAAGAGCCCTTACTTTAATATACCTGAAGACCTACATAGTAGGCCTATGGGTATTATTATACTTGATTTCTAAGGCTAGTCAATATGCCCCTGTAGATGGCCCAATTGACCCCAAATTATTCTCTAGTAAACTCTTGTACGGTTGTTCCCAACCTTTTTGACTTGCAACCCCTTAAAATAAAGCAAAGTCTAACTGAGACCCTTCCTCACATGTTGCGTTGTCCACGTCATGTGGGTTAGGGTTAGGGTTCGTAAATGTAAAATCCTTTAAAGTTCCCCATAGTCCAGAGTTACCTCTTCAGATGTCTAGGTTTGTGACTAACAGTCAAAACCCCAAAGATATTCAGTTTATCACCATGTTCGGCAAAGAGCACTAAATCATCACATGTGAGAGGTTAAAACCAGTTTATGTTTTTTAATTTTTTGCTTTAAAAATGACTAAAATGATTATTCAACTATCAAAATAGTTGCTGATTAGTATTATGTTGATCTACTAATTGATTAATTGATAAACCTTGCTGTTCTAGAGAGAGAACTCATGTTGTTTTATTTGAATAACTTTTAGAGGCTCAAGGAGGTAATATACAGTAATCCACAAGATATAAAGTAAAAATTGAAGCTTGAAAAATAAAATCATAATATTGTGTGTCCAAAATCAGTTTTTTCCTTCATATTCTATCTTGTATTATCACCTCACGACCCCTTTAATTAATTTAGAGACCTGTTGTGAGTCCCAACACCCAGGTTGCTCTTGTATACTCTCTGCAGGTGCCCTTTACACTGGCTGTAAAAGTAGTATTGTCTGTCCTCTGTCAGTATCTCGTCTACACTGGGTCAGCCACAGTAGGTGCTGTGTGTACAAATAAATAAAAAAACTTAACATCATCAAATAAAAATATTAGCTCCAAATTATTATACATATGCAATACAATCCTGTTTAAAAACACAACTGCTGATGATACTCTTTTAACTGTGCCTATAGGCACTGAACTAAAATCACCTGAGTATCAGCCAAATTTTACTCTGATCTCATGAATCTGAGGACGCCCTTGCTAAATGTCTTAGCGGATGGAATACATGATCATGGCAAAGTACAGCACTAGTAATTAATATTCAATCAAATGTTACATAGAGCGTCTGTTCACATTTTGTAGCTAATGAGAATTAAGTTGACCCATGAAATAATTGAAATGAATGTTGCATTTATGGTTTCAAACTCTAAACAACTTTAACAGATGTAATCTGTTGATGCATGTATTGAAAGCTTGTCTGTATTATGTTTGGACCACAAGAGGGCTTCATACACCAGTACTTCATATCAGACTGACAGAGACTCTTGTTGTGTATATTCATTTGAAAGGTAATGTTTTGTACTAAGCGTTCTTAACAAATAAGAAGTTCACATTTGAGTGAGATGATCTAGTTCCTAATTAGTGTGCTGATGTACCTGTAAGAGAAAGTTTGACAGGCTGATTGATGATTGGAGGTTGTACAGTTCAAATTGCTTTCAAACATTTACAAAGTCTGAATAAGGACAATCTCTCCCATTTAACAACTTTTTGCACAGGGTTGTGGTTGTTCTGGTCAACTACCAGTGATATTGTAGGAATGTGGAGTGGAACACTCCTAAATTAAAACCATGTCTAGATGATGGTGATTAACATTTCATTCTCACGCCAGAACAAGACTTCAAATAACTCTTTGTGATGAAACAAATGGAACATATTTGACTAAGCATCAACAACTTGTAACAACATTGTCAAAATGAGGCAGTAGGACAAGAGCTATCATTCACCTGCTTTGTGAGATAATATCAGTGTTTTTATCAGCTACGAGGTATGACATTGAGGGAGATTTTAACTATGTGTGACAGAGAGGTTTCAAAGTGGGAAGTGGTAATAGCTTTCAGTCATTTCCTGTCAACATCCACTGACAGACAGATCTATTTGTTTTCTTTGCTCATCATTAGAAAATACATCTCATATTAGAAGATCGGCAGCCTTTTCACAACACATTCATTTAGAAATAAGATATTCTATAATAAGTGCACAAAACATGTCACAAGGCTAGAGTCGTGATCATCTGTCCATGTACACTACAGTATTCCACTAATCAATCATCTTTTTTTTTCTTGGAAATGTCCTTTTTGTGGAAAAAGTCTTTTCAGTAAAAGACATAAATTCACTAAAATCCGGCCTTCTTTCTGTTTGCTATCAACCACTGCAAAGTCTATACACTTGAGAGGAAGTGACAGTGCTGGGGGCCCTCAGGGCATGATTGTGGTGACCAGGCTTTGTGCCTGTCACAGTGTGACATTTACCAGCAGGATCTGTACTCACAGAAGAAATCAAATGTGATTGTGTAGCATTTGGGTTGAGACAGAGATTTAGAAACAAGTGTACAGTAAATGTTAATTTTAGAAATATAGGGTGATTTGAAATGGAAACATGGGTTAAATGTTGATTTATGGAGCACTTTGTGAGTAAGCACCTTAGTGTAATGTGAATATTTGAGTTCCAAAATACAACAAATATAATTTAAAACCTAATCCAGTGATTTCGAAGGCTTTGATAGTTTTGCGACCCTATGTGGAAGCAAAGTGTTCATTAAAGGCACCGTGATATTGTTAAGACAATACTAACACCTGCAGCTCTCAGACAAAGCTATACTTACAGCTTCGGGCCTTTCAGTGAGTACCTCAACTCCCAGATTACACCCCTCTTGTTCTACCCTACCCCCCTGAGTGGGCAGAAACACACACCTGGCTGTTTAGATGGTATGTATGCTGGTGCATTCCCACTTTTCTAGTGAAAGGGCCATGCCTAGCTGTGTGTGTGTGTGTGTGAGTGCATGTGTGCAGATTTAATTGTGTGCAATTATAGTGCAAATGTTTGCTCTGCACACGTAGAGGAAACACTATAAACTCTTATCATGTTTCTGTACGTTCTGTCAGCTGGTTGATAGCAGCTACTTCTTCAAGCACTGTACCTATCTTTACAATCTATACTGCAGAAGCAGTATACTATTAATAGGGGACAATTCCCTGATCCATGCACGTATCATACATCATAGAGTTCACATCTTATATGACTAATCTGCCTGATGGAATGAGCAGTGTAGCCAAAAGGTAAACGTGACCCCTCCCTGACCCAAACATGTATAGGTTGTCTGTCACTAACAGTGTATATAACAGTATGTATTGTAGTATATCCTTCTCCCAGCCTTTTATTCTTGTCTTCTCTTTCTAGCTTAGCAGCCACAGGTGTGAATATGTTAGCTATGTGACCAACAGGTGACATGATGACAAAGTTGTCTCTTTGCCTTCTGCCAGATTAATGCTTTGATAGGCTTCAGCCCCTGTGACTATGAACAGAAATAAGTAGATTTAATGATTGAACCTTTGTATGTAATTGTCTTCACATTTGTAGTGCAGACAGATCAATATTTTTTACTTTGGGAAGAAAGGTATTTTGTTGTCTATATTGTCCACGGTATATAGGACTGATCTGGATTCCAGAGTGGTCTTGTCATTTCCCCCGTTGTAATTTACTTTTCTTTCTTTTTTGTGTCTTTGTTTCTCACACATCTCACTTGCACAAACATGTGCACGCACAAAAAAAGAGAAGAGAAAAACATTGACATCCTCCTGAAAGTGGATGTCATGATAGCGCTTGTCTTTTTCCGTTGATTGAACACAACAGCATGTACGTTGGCCCACCTCATCCCACTGGGGTATTGGTTTTGTGAATGAAGTGGCCAAACTCCCAGATGGCAGTATTGATATGGCCAGGAGGACAGGGCGGTGTTTATGAGCCATCCTGCCCCTGCATCCTCTGTCGTCCATTAAACCCCTCTCCTCCTAACGCATGGGTAATGGCCTATCTGTACACCATAATCAGACAGACAGACACACACACACACACACACACACACACACACACACACACACACACACACACACGCACACACTGACTGTAAAAAGCCATCAAAACAAGTCACACAATCAAGCAAACACACGGCTAGCAGCCCCATTGACACAGCTGCAGTCATTATTCACAGGAGGGGGTCCTGGGTGGGAGGTGAGGGATGAAAAATGGCCAACGGAACTACTACATCTCCTCTGAGGTGGCTGTGTCAGAAGGCCCGTATGTGTAACAAATTCACCAGAGCCATCGATCTAGCTTATGGCAGGCTGAGTCCTCTGCTCACAACAGATTGAGTTCAATTGACTTTCATCTGCACCGATAAGCAATTTCAATCATGACATCTTGTTTGTTTGTTTGTTTTTATTTGTTGTCCTCTGCAGTCTCTGTCATTCTGCAACGACGACTAAACCTTTTAGCCAAGAACAAAAACAACCCATAACACACACACACACACACACACACACACACACACACACACACACACACACACACACACACACACACACACACAATGACAGACTGGGTAGACAAAGACCAGGGACAGATTTTTCTCCCTATAATTTCAGCATCAAAATAATGACACCAAAACAGGGTTGATTCAAATTCTGACAGTTAAGGATTCTCTGTGAAGGGCATGGTGACTTTAATGTTATTATACACTGAATATTAATGGAATTAGCCTGTGAATATATCAGTTTCTTTTTCCAAAAAAGCAGTTATATCTTAGTTGTTAAGTGCTTTAATTTAGGGTTTCCTCATTGCTAAATTTATTCAGTGTTTGGTCACTTTTTCTTAAAGTGCTTAATGTCCTGGTCGATTATACTTTGTTTCATCTTGTGCTGACTGGATGGTTATATTGATTGGAGTTATTGCTTTGAAGGAAATAGATTATGTGCTTTAAATTCACATGCGTGTTAACACTGCAGCTCACCCACTTAAGATATACACACATACACACACACATAACATAACATATTTACGAAAGGTGGATCTGACTTGATTGCCTTGGGTTATTAAAATGTATATGGGATTTTGAGTTATTTACTTTCTTTTTAACCCTGTAAGGTCCACTGTTGCAGAATTACAACATCACTTTTAACAATTAAAAAAAAAGGTGTGCAAATGTTTGTTTTTTTCTCAAGACCACATTTACATAGTTAATGGGTCCTATTGTTTGTCCTCACAATGCTATTGGATAGAAGAAGTGTTTATATGTCATCTGGCCATTAACTCACTCTACCTGTAAAATTCCCTTTGAGCTTATTTCCTTTTTTTGCACGACTGGATTTGTCTATATTTGTCTATATTCAAGTAAGTAAAATTCCTGAAATATTTTTTTTGTGTTCATTACAATGCCTAGATCATGTACATATTTAGTTATTTTGGAAAACATTTATCAAATTTGACTTAGAGCTTGTTATGTCTATGTTGTAATTCTACAACGTTGGAACAGAGTGGTAGTCAAAGTAGCCTGTACTCCTTACACATTACATAAGGACACTGCAATTCTCACATGTCCACAAATTGTAAAAAAAATTGTAGCTTGTAGAAATTTAAAGTGTTAGATCATTCGTTGTAGCTATATTCTAAATGTATTTTTCTGTTAAAATTTTACTTAGTTTAGTTTAGACCATAATTAAACACCTGAATAAATTGTATGTGGTATTTGAAACCATCATCTATAGCAGTATTTAAAACTCCCTCTATCTTTGTAGTTTTTTAACTTCTAAATGATCCTGAGCTATCGTCTGTGTGTTTGCTCAAGTAGCACTTTGTAGCATAGAAAAACAGGCTCTGATTGTTCTGGATTATTTGGGGGATGCCTGTTGCATTGTTCAGGGACAGGTGCGAACGGTCTTGAATGTGAACCTGTAAGTGCTCTGGAAGGATGCATGTGTTTCTTTCATAAATGATCCTGAGCTATTTTTCTGGGGGTTTGCCCAAGTAGCACTTTGTAGCATTAGGAGATAGAAAAACAGGCTCTGAATGTTCTGGATTTTTTGGGGGATGCCTGTGGCATTGTTCAGGGACAGGTGCGAATGGTCTTGAATGTGAACCTGTAAGTGCTCTGGGTGGATGCATGTGTTTCTTTTAGTATGATAAGTAGAGAGCATAATACTATCACTGCAAGTCAACATAGACTGGGACTGAGACAACCTTCATTCAAACCACATTGAAAGTGAACTTGACTAAGAAGTGGCAAAAAGAAATGTTTTGCAAATACATTTTTTTCCCCAGTATTTTTATTAATAACTGCTTATTCATGAAACTATGATTGTTGTGTGATTATTACTCATGATATATACTGTTATGGGGATAAGTACGCAATCAACCCTGTAAATTAATGCTTATATGTTCTGTATATCTGTTCAGACAAAGTTAGTACAGAAATTCTGCTCCCAACTAGGTCCAACATTGCAATATTACATTTCCGTAGAAACTTGCCAAAATGTAATGTAATGTATATAACTATGAACATTTCTTCTTCATTTTTAAAGACTGGATTCTTGGATTCTGACAATGTAGCCAAAAAAGTTCAAGTGACTTTTGAAAAATCATTCTGCAACATACATTCCTATACACATTGACAGATTTCAAGTGTAAAGCATTTAACAATTAAACATTAGGCATCTAAATTTAGAGCTTTCTGATTGCCAAAATACAAATCAAAGCTGGTTACAAAGTTATTTGCAGAACGTGGTCCTGGCAACTGAGTGCAAAGAAAAATGTTTGAGGACAAACTGAAAATACAGTATTGTACATCCTTATATTTCAAGTGTCAAATAACTTGTTTTAATATTTAGTTGTTTCCTTTTGAAAACACTTTTCACACATTTTTTAGAGATATATATATAGAGGTATATTTTAGAGATATTTCACAACACTCTATTTTCTAACCCCAAAATAGCAATAGTTGGAATTAGTAAAAGAAAAACACAGCATGCCATTTTTTAAAAAGCAAACTACTCATCAAATGGCTTCAACTGCCTTCCAGTAAGAGTAACCCCTAGGTCACTATTGACGATGACATGCAAGTAGAGTTTTCAGTGCTTAAATGATGTTTCTATCACGCTCCATGATGATTTTCTGCAAAGCTTCAAAGGTGTATACGGTTCCTTATCTTCCTTGAACGCTGCCTTTCTTGCCAAACACCCTCATCAGGTTTGAAGAGTGAGCATCCAGCTCAGAGAAGAACTTGGACAGCAAACTAGGGTACACAGAAGCAAGTTTGAATATCATAGCATTGAAATTACCAACTAGTTAAACAATTGTCATCTTTCACCAAATCTTGAATCAGCTAACTTCAATGGCTTCCCCTATTTTGTTTGGCTGATAATAATAATAATAATAATAATGCATTTTATTTAAAGGCGCCTTTCAAAGCACTCAAGGTCACCTTACAAGGCACATATAACACAACAACAGTACATCAAACAATATAAATCAGACATTTAGTGCAAAGATAAAGAATAAATATGAATGTGACTATAAAGTGCATTAATACAATAAATAAACAAGAACGAAGATTGCAGTCAGTGGGAGACAGAGTAGGCCACTCTGAATAGGTGCGTTTTCAGGCGGGATTTAAAGGTGGAGACAGAGTCTGAAGTGCGAATGTCAGGTGGGTGATAATAATACGGTACATGTTAAATAAGGACATTATATTCCAATCAAAGTAAATGAGTGCTATGCATTTATTCACCTACCTCACATACACAGAAGAGAGCCAGCCATCTGCTTTTGTAATCAGGGTGCATCACGAAGAACTTCTTGTCTTCTGTGTGCAAATGTCTTCTCCATCATTGCTGCCACTTTGTCCTCATTGTTCCTTTTCCTTACTTCTAAAAGAAGGGCCTATCTTATCTTTTCAAGCGTCTCTGCAGATTCACCAGATGGGTAGGTGGGCCAGTAATTTACTTTGGCCTTTCAGGGCTTCTTCACACCATAAGCAGGACTGCATTTGTCTTCTGGTTTATTTGTGAGGGAATTCAGTTCAACCTCTGGGCATCCAAGTCGCTTGAATGTCTGTCTGTAGTTGGCAAGTTTGTACTTTAAGCTAATGTCAGGATTCAAAAAAGTTCCATTTTCTTTGAAAGCAGCATTGGCTTTGTCCAGCTGCAGCTCACAATCATATGGGAAACGGGGCACAAGAAAAACAGCAGGCCATCCAAAGGATCTTGAAGGGGTGGACTCAAGAGTAGACAAAATGTCTGTGTCATACAAGCTACTGGATGTAAGTTGTGGCTCATTACTAGACCATGATATGGCAGGAGTGGAGTAGGGTGGAGGGGGTGCACAATGTTAATGGTTTAATGGCTTAATCAAATAGAGTTCAGTTATATGACTGACAGAACAAGCAGTACTAACACCACAGGTGGGGGTTATGTGAGGCTCCAGCTGCTTGATTTTCGTCATGCACTAGCTTGGCCCCTCAGGCTGGTGGATGACAGGGGCCCATTAAGGAAAGGTAAATCTAATTAGGAGTCTCTCCAGCCACAGAGCTGTGTGTCACTGCTAGAGGGGGAATGGCCACAATTACAACGTCATTATGCTGCTTCTGTGACCCCGACCCAGGGCAAATGGTTGGATAAGACTTTAACATGGTGCTTAGACTACTTATCTAAGAACAGGCTTATGTTTCTGTAGCCTGGGTATACCCATGCTCTGTTTCCAGTGACATTCCACTTAGCTCAGAAAGTTAGCATGGCCATCAAGACAAAATTTTCACCTGAGATAGGGAACCAATCACCGAACGGGGAGGCGGGCTCAAGATGATGACGCCCGTAGAGCGACTCTGTTTACATCCAGCATGGCGGCCATGGAGGTGCAGCTGTTCAAAGCAGCAGTAGAGTGTGTGCTAAATAAATTGGAAGGCCAGGTTCACTTTGAAAATAGAACAAACACTTGCACTACATGATTTTTCCTTCATAAAAAGGATGTGTTCGCTCTGCTCCCTACAGGCTCTGAATACCTCATTGTGTATTGTTGATATGATTGGCTGTAAGTTTGTCCAGTAGCGCACAGAAGCATTTGATCGACATTTGTTGATCCTACCTCAAATACGAGGAAATGAACGGATCCTTGTTGGAAACATTAGTCTGGCTAGCGTTAGCCAGACTAATGTTTCTGGACACTGAGGGAGGTCAGAAATGAGAAGTGCTGAGTCATTTGTGGCAACTTTAGATAAGGAACTGCAAGAGTTAAACAAATCATTGTGTTCAAATGTGCGCATGCACATGGAGGGCAGTATTCTACAAACATGAAAATGCTTTTATAATTGAATAAATATTAACATCATAAATCTTTTTTTTTCCATCATTCCTTGGAGCCTTTAATAAACATATTTGTGCTTTATGTGACAAGCGAGTTTCAGACCACTTACAGTGATTGATGGAAATTATTGTTGAATGACTTATAACTCCTCATCTGAATTTTTATCCTGCTGGGCAAATCCGACATGACACACAGTAGATATGTGGATGCATCCGGACCACAATCAAACTTATCAGATATGACATTTCGAAAAGCACATGCTGCTCGTGAAACAAATAGTGAGAGAGCGGAGGACAGTACATGTTGCCTAAAGCACAGATAATAAAGCATTAACAAATGGCTTAAAAAAATTAAGCCACTGCTTCCCTTTCCTTGCTCTTGCAATGGTAGGATCATCCCCCTTAAATTTCATTTTGCCATTGCTGTATTTTTTTTAGACGTCCTTGTTTCTTTATTATCATAACATGCAGTTTCTTTTCTAATTGGGCAAATGTGCAACACTTGACAGGAATGATTTGTTATCATTTTAAACCTTTACCCAATTTAAAAATTTCAATCAACTTGCTCTGCTCAGTCATAATTGGATCACATTAAATTACATTGGCACATTGTGTGAATCTGTGTAAGCACATGCTGAGAACAAACTAAAGTTTATGCTTATTGCTCAGACGACTGAAATTAAATGAAGATGAATGCAGTGTTCGTTTAGTATGAATGGGAGGACTTTCCATTGGGTCCTTGTGGTGACACTCTGAACTGTGATTGAGTCACGCCAGCCTGCTGTTTATGTGTGTGGCGGTTGTGTCACAGCCACAGCTGTAGTTACTGGCAACCATGGCATCAGTATGATGACGGAAGTTGACATGGACCATTGAGCATCAGTCCCTCAACCACTCGCCCATCCCAGGAACACTTTATTCCACCGCTGTCAAATTACACATGTAGACAGAGGCAATGGGGGAGCACTCTGTGTGATTAGTCATTCCACTTGGCAGCTGTATTTTGACACATGCAAAAACAATCACAGTCATCGTCAGTCACAGATGCTCAGATACCCTCTTAAAAAGAGAGAGAGACAGAGAGGGAGAGAGAGAAAGAGAAAATGAGAGAGATGATAATTGGTTCATCATTTTGTGAAAGCACAAGACTCACAGGGAATAACGATACGTAAAACACAACAAGTAATACTGAGTTTCCAAGTTCTTGAAAGCTTTTCAGTTGACATCCTCTGTGATGCTTTTGTGATGTGGAGACTGTGAAGGCCACATCATATGATTCATATAATTTATATAATAATAAAACTATTCAATGACCTCTCATGCCATGTGTGGAAGCATCTGAATTAGTTGTTTTTCTTTTTTTCCCTTAGTCACCTATCTGTATATACTTCACTTATGAAAGTCATATTTGATCAGACATCAGGTGGTTGTCTCAAGCATCACTGATGCAAAGTTTCTCTTTCTTTCGCTTTCGTTTATCAATAATGGTAAGATATCAAATATAATCATGACACACATCTTGAAGCAATTCCAGGTGACTAATATGCAGACAGAATATCCACATATGTTTGCATAAATGCATCTGTCCACACATATACAAATGTCCACACAAAGTCATGAGGGTATGGCTAATCATACAACAAGCACTTCAAGCTGATATGCTCATTTTGAGGCTGTTTACCCAACATTATTGCAATTAATAGAACAGTTATTTTGTGTTTCCTCTTCTCTTCATCAACTGGATGAGTCTAATGATCCCCACAAAGGTGCCCAGCATTGTTCAACAGCGAGAGAGAGAAAAGAAATGTGGAGGATGATGAATAATGGCCCAGCTGGTCTCGTTAGCTGCAATTAGCCTGTTTGAAGTCCCACAATTATGCAGGGAAAAGCTGACACTCACAATGCCACAATGCTGCTACTGAATCAATACATAATTGTAATAATTATCATTCTGGTGTCATTTGTGGACACGTCCAACACTTCCAGAAAAGAAGATTGAATTGGATAAACACAGAGGGATGAATAGCAGAGGGATATTGCCTCTTCAAGTGAAACATTACTAACAAAAGGTAGCCCCGATACCTGGTATGAGCAATGATGGGGGTCGACTTAGTGATGACGATGAGTCACCCTAACTACACAGGGAGAAAGAGGACTTTGTTACCCCTCTGCAGCTGTGATACTGTATATCACCCAGAGAGTCCTGTAGGAGATGGTGCATACCATAATCTCCAGAACCATCAAAGTCATATTTATAAGGTCCCCAATATCCAAATCTCTCTCATGAGCACAGATGAGACACTTTGAAATTTGAACGACAGGTCCCTTAATTCAGTTGTGCACTGTCAATTCATAGTATAAAATGTTAATTGTGTTGCTTTAATTTCATGTGTTTCCAACTCCAACATGAAAATGATAACTTAATCATGGAGCCTGCATTTGGTAAAAAAAAAAACAACAACAAAAAACCAAAGCAAAGCAAAACAAAACAAAACAAAACAAAAAAGCTGAACTTGAACTGGACATTTTGGAAAGTTTCCATAGACAAACATTATAAGGGGGTAGTATCAGTTGTATTCTAAACTAATTTGCACCTCTGAGTCTGCACGATCTGAATTTAAGATGTAAACTGAAACATTATATTCCACTATATTGAAGAAGGTGTAAGGCCTTAGTTTTAGATAATATAATTTGACAAATTGTGATGGATTTATTTGTCTCAGTGATAGATGCAATTAACCACACCCATATAATGTAACATACACAAAACAAGGGTAACTTAGATAGAACTTAGAGTTGTCAAACACTGTACAAAAGGGCCTACTCTTACTTTACAGGTGATTAACATGCCCTCACTGAGAGGTAAAAGCTGGCAACAACAGTGGAGGTGCCACTTAAGTATTTACACTATGAGATACAAAAGGAATAGCTCCACATTTGATGTATATTTGTATAGAATCTTAAGCTTGTAGCTATACACTTTCCTCCTGTCTGTCAGTTCAGTGCCAACGCAATGCTCTGATGTACTGACTTAAAACCTGCATTCAGAATCCAAGCATGTTGTTGTCTGAGCTGTGCTATGTCAGCATGAGCTTCAAACAACAGTTTTTAAAGGAGGAACCTTTTTAAGTGAGGCAGGGTATATTTTGGCTTAACTCAATCTGTTGTGGTTTTATTCTTTGCTCTGCAGGTAGGCTATATGAGGGGTCCAGAATGAATTCTGGCCTATTTTGCTTCTCACAGAACACTGAATAAACTAGACATTTGAACACTTTCTTAGAATTAATTTGAATGTTTTAACACTTGACTATGGGTTGGAAATACTAGGCTGCTATGTCCAAGATAGTAAATAAAGTGAAGGGCAGGGAAGATCGGGAAAGCTTTCTCTCTTGGCGATTTCAACCAGTAATAGGCTATGGTTGTGATAAACTGGGCTGAAACAGGAAAGCAGACATTTAGAGGGAGGAGAAGGAGATATATCAGTTTATCTTGATCCTGATTCAGCCTGTAGCATCACTGTCTTTCCTCAGCACACAAAATCTGGTTGAACTTGAATAAACCTGGGCTGCTGTACCATCATTAAGTCTCTTGTGGTTTGTAATACAGTTGTTTTATAAATTTTTTTTGTATGGTATTTTTAAATGGCAAATATTATCTGGCTACTTGGTATACCTCAATAACTTGTGAATTATTATGGTAGCAATTTTTTTTGTCTTATCATACATCACCCAGAGGCGTAATTAGTGCAATTTCTGATGTTGCAACTACAAGATTAAAAAAAACAAACACTTGACAGGCAAGAACGCAACAAACCATAAAATGGATAATTGTTCCTGTTTCAGATTAAATGTCAAGCTGCTGCCTGTTGCTCAGTCTTTTATGCCATACCACTTTCAGAAAAGGTCAAGATAAAGAAATGAATACAACGCAGCTTTATTTCTAAAGATATACCAATTTACGTATCTCCCATGCAGATAATAGTCTTAAACAGGGTGGAAAGGTGATTTGTATCTTACTGTCGGTTTGCTTTATCTTTCCTTTTTCATACTCACTCTGTCACCCCCCAATAAAAGGAGGGAACGCCGTTGTCTGTGCCCGGGGCTACAAAAGTGCTCTTTGGCTTTCTGTCTCTGTGTTCAGGTTGGGGAAGAGTCACACTGAGGCCCACTTGCCTTCTCTGTACCTTTGCAAGGTTGCTACTGTGGCAGCATGTGGCCAAAGGGTCCACAGATAATCCTTTTACCTCTGCTCGCCTGTGGGCACCGTACATCACTTCACAATCATGTTAACCACCAAAGTCCTCAGCCAAAAGCGGTGCAAATTCACTTGATGTGGTTGTAGCTGAGGTAAGAAACAGACCCAGCAAGGAAAACGTGTTGTTCTCTTTTACTCTGTTGTGTGTGTATGTGTGTTTTTTTCCACAATCAAATCTAATTTGTGAGGAGCAGTGTAGATTGGATTGGCCTGATAAAGTGACTTAATTTTCCACAGTTGACTTTTTTCTGGTCTAACCTTTATGTAAAACCCTGAGGTCAAGGCTTTGATTATTGTCTAAAAATGACTACAGTGCATTCAAATGTTACTTGAAACCACAAAGCTTTATCTTATTTATGATATAAATATGGATCAAATGAAAATTAAGAAAGAAAAAAAAAGTTTTTTTAACTGAAATTTCGACAGATCAGAAAAGTATCTAAAGGTGTATTTAGTTTTCTATTAAACAAGATGAGGTAATAACTAATGACATTCAGTAGCCTATATTAGATATTGTCTAGAGGAAATTATTTAAAAAAAATCCAACATCCTTTGTATGTTTTAATGAGCACTGACAATGTGCCAAACAGGAAAATCAATCATTTAAAATCTAAATCTCTCCATGTGTACGTCATAAAAAGTCTCATACTGTGTAGACGGCTGCAAGTTGGAGATATGTGTGTTGATTGATTAGAGTGGGATTAGCGTGTTTGACGTCAGAAACTGCAAACAAATGACCCCATAAAAGGGGCAGCTGGTCATTTTCTATACTCAAAGTTGTCCTGAGGGCAGAAACGTTTGTGATTGGTTCAATCTGACAACCAATGGCAAGAGAGGAGAGAATAGCAGAGGCGGGACCACCATTTTGAAGTTGTTTTTGCAGAAAATTGTGCCCTGCAGATGGATATCACTTCAATGTAAATTTGTAAAAACAAAATGTGAGCAATTTTCTCCAAAATGGAGCATTGTATGTGCAGCCTGCTAGCAGTTCTTATTACAGAAAGGTAGAAAAACAAGACAATTCAGAAAAACATCACTTTTTCAGTATTAATGAGCTAATGCTATCAACATGATGTGTGCTCATACATGTTAACCATAAGCGCTAGCTATGCTAGCTAGCCAGTAAGCTAATCAGGTGAGCTAGAAAGCTTGTACATTACATGGCATTAAGCTTTACTGTACTCGTATTGAAAAAACAATGGATATTTAGGGCAGTGTAGTCTAATTTATAAATTTGGCTTTTCTTCATGGCTGTTTAGTCTCATCTGGTCTCGGGGCTGAACTAACATTCTCCTGGTCTCAGGGCAGAAGTTGTATTTTGTTGTTTTACAGGTTTTATTATACACTGCCTGGCCAAAAAAAAAGTCGCCACCAAAAAAAAGGTCACACACTAATATTTCGTCGGACTGCCATTAGCTTTGATTACGGCATGCATTCACTGTGGCATTGTTTCAATAAGCTTCTGTAATGTCACAAGATTTATTCCCGTCCAGTGTTGCATTAATTTTTCACTAAGATCTTGTATTGATGATGGGAGAGTCGAACCACTGCGCAAAGCCTTCTCCAGCACATCCCAAAGATACTAAACGGGGTTAAGGTCTGGACTCTGTGGTGGACAAGCCATGTGTGAAAATGAAGTCTCATGCTCTCTGAACCACTCTTTCACAATTTGAGCCCGATGAATCATGGCATTGTCATCTTGGAATATGCCCGTCCCGTGCCATCAGGGAAGAAAAAATCCTTTGATGGAATAACCTGGTCATTCAGTATATTCAGGTAGTCAGCTGACCTCATTCTTTGGGCACATAATGTTGCTGAACCTAGACCTGACCAACTGCAGCAACCCCAGATCATAGCACTGCCCCCAAAGGCTTGTACAGTAGGCACTAGGCATGATGGGTTCATCACTTGATCTGCCTCTCCTCTTACCCTGATGCGCCCATCACTCTGGAACAGGGTAAATCTGGACTCATCAGACCACATGACCTTCTTCCATTGCTCCAGAGTCCAATCTTTATGCTCCCTAGAAAATTGAAGCCTTTTTTCCATTAGCCTCACTGATTAGTGGTTTTCTTAAGGCTACACAGCTGTTCAGTCCCAATCCCTTGAGTTCCCTTTGCATTGTGAGCGTGGAAAGGCTCTTATGGCGTTTTTTCACAAATTAAAATGCGATTTAAAAAAATAACGCGTTATGGATTGCATTAATCTAATTGCGATTAATGCGTTAACGCTGACAGCCCTAATATATATATATATATTAGGGCTGTCAAACGATTAATTTTTTAATCGTGATTAATCGCAGAATTTCCATAGTTAATCGTGATTAATCGCTTTTTGAATTGCATGTTTAAAATCCTGTTATTTTACATTTCAAGGCAGTTTTAAGCCCATAATGTAAAGCAGGGGTCTCCAAACTATTCCACAAAGGGCCATGTGGCTGCAGGTTTTAGTTCCAACCAAATCAAGAGCACACCATTTGACCAATCAGCTGTCTGAAGACTGAGATCAGTTGATTAAATGAATCAAGTCTGGTGTGCTCCTGCTTGGTTGGAATGAAAACCTGCAGCCACATGGCCCTTTGTGGAATAGTTTGGAGACCCCTGTTGTAAAGCATTTCTTATCAGAGTGTCTTAACTGGGAAACAACCACGGGTCTGCTGCGACTCCCACACTCCAAAATGGTACTTTGGTGGAGCTGAGGCTCGCTTGGCTGCACCTGGGTGTTTAGTGTGGAGGTGCTAACTCAAACTCGACGCACTCCGGTGGTAGTTAAACTCTGTTTGACACAGGTTGCATTTTACTTTTGACTTGTCAACTGAATCGTCTCGAAGTTTTTTAAAGTTAAACATGCCGTTCAAAAGTCCAGTAGCTCTCTTACTTTCCATCACCGCAGTAGGTTCACTGCAGGAGGCCATTTCAAAGCATAGCGCTACAGCAAGAGGAGCCGTCTACGGGTGAGTAGAAGGGACAAAAAGGCTTGCAAAATGCCTTGCATGATGGGTTCATCACTTCATCTGCCTCTCCTCTTACCGATGCGCCCATCACTGTGGAACAGGGTAAATCTGGACTCATCAGACCACATGACCTTCTTCCATTGCTCCAGAGTCCAAACTTTATGCTCCCTAGAAAATTGAAGCCTTTTTTCCATTAGCCTCACTGATTAGTGGTTTTCTTAAGGCTACACAGCTGTTCAGTCCCAATCCCTTGAGTTCCCTTTGCATTGTGAGCGTGGAAAGGCTCTTATGGCGCTTATTCACAAATGCGATTTAAAAAATTAACGCGTTATGGATTGCATTAATCTAATCGCGATTAATGCGTTAACGCTGACAGCCCTAATATATATATATATTATATGCCTTGGCCAGGCACGCATCAATTATAGAAAAAGCACCCTTCAACATTTCTGACCCAAGGCCATGCATAGCGATGCTGCAAATGGACCAGATGAAATAATCACTTACAATAAATAATAAAACCTGTAAAACAACAAAATATGACTGCCCTGAGACCAGGAGAATGTTAGTTCAGCCCTGGGACCAGATGAAACTAAACAGCCATGAAGAAAATCCTACAAAACAACATCTGCCCTGAGACCAGAGGCGACAGTTGACTTCCTTTTGTCCAACTACGGGGATTCACCTGCCCTCAGACAACTTCTGCCCTGAGGGCAGGAGGGATTCATCTGCTAAAATTGTTTGAAACAATGGTCTCTGCCCTGGGACCAGATGAGACTAAAATGAAGAAAAGCCAAATTTATAAATTAGACTACGCTGCCCTAAATATCCATTGTTTTTTGAATATGAGTTCAGTAAAGCTTAATGCAATGTGCATTGACAAGCTTTCTAGCTCACCTGATTAGCTTACTAGCTAGATAGCTTAGCTAGCACTTATGGTTAACATGTGAGCACACATAATGTTGATAGCACTAGCTCATTAATACTGAAAAAGTGATGTTTTTCTGAATTATCTTGTTTTTCTACCTTTCTGAGATAAGAACCGCTAGCAGGCTGCACATGCAATGCTCCATTTTAGAGTAAATTGCTCACATTTTCTTTTTACATAGAAATACATACATTTTACATTGAAGTGATATCCAGCTACAGGGCGCAATTTTCGGCAAACGCAACTTCAAAATGCTGGTCCCGCCTCTGACTGCTATTCTCTCTCCTCTCTTGCGATTGGTTGTCAGATTGAACCAATCACAAACGTTTCTGCCCTCAGGACAACTTTGAGTAAAGAAAACGGGACCTGTGGTACCTGCTATAGACACAGAACAGCCTGAGAGGTCTGAAGAGCGCCACAACTACATTGTCACTCCAGTCTTTCTTTTACATGCAAGAAAATACAAAACTGAAGACTTCTGCTCCTAAAGATGCCACTTTCAAGCAGCTCAACGTCCTCCTCAAAGAGCATCCGCCGAGCAGCATCTGAGCTGGAGAGGTCTGACTCCATAACGGTAAGAAATATCAACAGAGTGACTTAACATCAGCTTTGAGTTATAATCAGTGGTCCATGATTGTGATAGTGACATATCCAAATGAAATCCACAGAAGCGCTAACAGCTCTTGTACTGCGCGCAGATTGGTTGGCTGGGTATCCATTACGCAGTGGCGGTGCCCAATGCGCAGCACATCATATCCATATAGCCTAGATAGAAAGTATACATGTTATCATGTGTGATCTGGCAGCGATATTTCTTGTACTCAGTCTTAGCCATGTAGTGGGTTTAACTTGACTGCATTGCTGTTCTAATGCGCAGTTTGGAGACGTAAAGCGCTCCCATCAACTATCCAAAGCGATGCTCAAAAGATAAGATAAGCTCAGAAGTTACCTCGCTTTGTTGGTGTGCCGCTGTGCTCTTTCAGTGGGTTTAATCGAAGCATTTTGTGGTACGTATGACTTGAATATTTCTTTTGACAGTCTCCAAGATTCGTTGGTAGACGGCAAAGCTTGATCGAGGACGCACGAAAGGAAAGAGAAGCCGCCGCTGCAGCAGCAGAAGCTGCAGAGGCCAGTGAACATATTGTATTTGAGGAGGACGATGGAAAAGCGCTTCTCAACCTCTTCTTCACTTTAAGGAACTCCAAGACACCTGTACTGTCGCGGACCCTTAAAGTTTTCGAGGTATCACAAGAAGATTTCAGGAATTATTCAAATATTTACGGTACAATGAATTATAGCCTGCCTGTGTATTCACAATTCTGCCAAAACATATATTTTTTAGAAGATAATAATGTTTTGAAGTACATACTGTACATATGTTATGTACAATACGTTGTGTCATCAGCAGATATGAGAAAATACATCTTATTTACTGGGCAGTAAAATCCCGATTATTTATGGAAGGTGATTACTTCAAAACTCAAACTTATCACCTTATTAAATGTAATAAGGGTGCAATATGGAGTTTACTAGTCAGAATAAAAACATGCATACCACCTGTTGGTAATTCTGAGGGAGTTTAGGAGTGTTTTTAAGATTTATCAGTCCTACCGTTTAATCCTGTTATAACAGTATGTTTGTCTTTAATCTTAAAAAACCTAAACTAAATAGAAGCAGTTAGCCTGAGGTCAGAATACAGATTTAATGCTTTGACAAACCAATCAGTCAAAGACCAGCAGACTGTTTCCTGCCCTAAAGTCATGATGTGTTTGCTTGTCTTGCCATTTTGCTAAAACTGTTAAAGATGCTTTGTGGATTTTTAATATGTTTTAGAGTCACAGATGTTTAAATAGTTATATGATCTAGCCTTTGTCAAAAGTCAATAACTTGTATAAATGCATGCAATGCATCCTGCCTTCATCAGCATTTAGTAGCTGGAGTTACATTTCAGTGTGTTGATTGTATTTCAGACGTTTGAAGCTAAGATTCACCATTTGGAGACACGGCCATACCGGAAACCCAGGGACAGCCTGGAAGGCCTGGAGTACTTTGTTCGCTGTGAGGTGCACCTCTCAGATGTCAGTACTCTCATCAGCTCCATCAAAAGAAATGCAGAAGATGTTAAAACAACCAAAGAAGTCAAATGTAATGTCCTTCACTGTTTCTATAAAATATATTTGAAACATTCTCAATATTTTGGAGTAATAGTAAGTAATCACTAAAGTAACCCAATTGAACTTGTTCTCTTTTCTCTATTAGTTCATTGGTTCCCAAAGAAAATAGCAGACTTGGACAGATGTCATCATCTGGTCACAAAATTTGATCCAGACTTAGATGAAGACCATCCTGTACGTAACTAGCCTGTTATGTTGTTGGACCAATATGCCATGACACAGAAAATGTGATCAGTGTTTAATATATTTGATTTAAACAGGGCTACAAGGACCCTGCCTACAGACAGAGGAGGAAAATAATTGGTGACATTGCCTTCAGATACAGACAGTGAGATACAGCAGATTTTCTGAATGCTACACAAACATCCATTAAATAAAATAGGAAAAAACAGACAAAATTACTAAACTTTATTCCTAATACATTTATGCGTATTTCTGTCCACAGTGGGGAGATGATTCCCAGAGTGGAATATTCAGAGGAGGAGATTGGCACATGGTAAGAGCTGCTACATGCTCATTTTCAATTCTGTGAATATAATGTGAATGTGATGAAAAGTGTATTTCTGTAACATCTTTCAACAAGAAATCAATAACTTAAAAAAGGAATAACGCCAAAATATGAAATAAGCACACAACATATAAAAAGACAGATAAATAGGATTCAAGAAGTATAAAATAAAACAGAGGATAACAATAAGCTGAATTTGAAGAAAACTGATGTATAATTAGAGAGATTTATGAGGGATTTCATAATAATTTGTTGTTGCATAATACCTCAATCAGCAGTATCCTTCCTTTTTAATATTTGAGAAGGAAACAAGACAGATATTATTATATTATTATTATTATTATTATTAATAATAATAATAATAATAATAATAATAATAATAAAATATATAATAGAGTGATGATATTTTTTAACGCATTTATATTCCTAAATAGGAGGGAAGTCTACTCAACCCTGAGGGATTTGTATTCTACACATGCCTGCAGTGAATACCTAGAGGCCCTCCGCCTGCTGGAAAGGCATTGTGGGTACAGTCCGAACAACATTCCCCAGTTGGAAGAAGTGTCACACTTTCTCAAAGGCAAAGACAGACAAATGAAAAATGAAATGACACGTAAACACACAGCAGAGCTGATGTTTAGGGAATACACTGTTAACAACTGATATCTATGTCTGTCTCACCTGTCTCCTGAACACACGCACACACAGAGCGTACAGGTTTCCTGCTGCGTCCAGTGGCAGGTCTGCTCTCAGCCAGAGATTTCCTGGCCAGTTTGGCATTCCGAGTGTTCCAGTGCACCCAGTACATCCGACACGCTTCATCTCCTATGCACTCCCCTGAGCCGTGAGTACACCTGCGACTCCTCTTGCTGTGCTTCTCACTTCAAATCCTTCCACATATTTTGGCCATTGTGATTGAAAATGTATGTGCTGTCAGTGTCTCTACAATAATGCGGAAGTCTCCCATTATTTTATCTGAGGCATAGTATCTTGGCATTAGTCTTCTCTCTCTCTCTCTCTCTCTGTCTCTCTCTCTCTCTGTCTCTCTCTGTCTCTCTCTGTCTCTCTCTCTCTCTCTCTCTCTCTCTCTCTCTCTCTCTCTCTCTCAATTCAACTTAATGAAACAATTTTGCTCTGTTACTTTGAACATGTTGACAAAGCCAATACATCAACAAAGATACATAAATGCACAAGCAAAATACAAAGTGCACAGAGTAAAACAACTACTACTTGTAATAAAGTAAATTAAGGAAGAAATATTTTATACTCTCTACTTTATGTTGAAAAAGAGCACAGGAAAAATCTACTTATTGCTGTGTATAAAATACGATTGACAGTAGTAGTTTATAAACCAATTAGTCAATTGACAAAATTTTTTGGGTTAGATATATGACAAATAAAGAAATGATTGTTTTTTCCATCTGCAAAAGTGAATCGATAATTATAATGGTCCTACAGTATATACGAGTTTTTATATTTTGCTTAAGCTTAAATAAGTTCAAATAAGTATGAAAGAAAGGAACGTCTTCTTTTATAGGGGAAGGGGAGGGGGGATTTCCTTTTTTTCATTTACTTCTCTTTTTTTCACATTTTAGCTCATCCATAAGAAAATGAACTTCTGTCTTTACTTCTCCAGTTTCACCCTGGGCACAGAGTTATTTTTCACTCTGTAACCATTGTTTTGTAATGTAACCAGTGTAAATTGCCAGTTTGTGATCCCAAAATCTGTATTCAGTTAAATCTATCTGTGTCGGGTTTTTTCAGTTTGGATCAAATATGGTCACAGTTAATTCCCTCTCTTTCTCTTCAGTGACTGTGTCCATGAACTTCTGGGCCACGTCCCCATGCTGGCTGACCGCACTTTTGCCCAGTTTTCACAGGTGAGGGGGAAATCAGTGAAATTGATAGATTTACAGATTATTTCCCATTCTGCACTGCTATGTTTTTATAATGGATTATCTGCTGCAGAACCTCGGTCTGGCGTCACTGGGGGCTTCAGATGAAGATATTGAGAAACTGTCCACAGTAAGGTCGACAGTGCTTATGTAAAATGTGAAATGTATGTAATGAATTGAATATTCACACTAGTATCCTTCATTTTGTCAGTCACTCTCTTAATGTTTCTCCTGTCAGCTGTACTGGTTCACCGTCGAGTACGGTTTGTGTAAACAGAATGGTGAGGTGAAGGCTTATGGTGCTGGACTACTCTCCTCTTATGGAGAACTTGTGGTGCGTATCAGCATGTTTTCTGCCATACTTATCTTTCCCAGTGTTTTAAAAAGGAGCAATAATCACAGCCACTATCATCTGATTCTACATCTTTTTGTTTCACTTCAACACAGCACTCTCTGTCCGATGAACCCGAGACAAGGGAGTTTGATCCAGATGCTGCAGCAGTGCAGCCCTATCAAGACCAGACATACCAGCCTGTCTACTTTGTCTCTGAGAGTTTCTCTGATGCCAAGGAGAAATTCAGGTATTGCACTACATATTTTATATTTTTTAATATTCTGTTCTCACACAACATACAAATACACATGAACATACAGAGAAAGGGAGAAGAAAAAACAAAAAGATAGAGAGGTTATGTAAGGACAAGGTCAGAGAACAGCCAGCCAACCCCAGAGGCCACAAACTTTTGTAGGTCAACCATGGCGGCCAGAAGACAGCTGTTACTAATGTAGTCTTTCTTACCCAGGCAAAATGCTGTAGTTTTATTTGGCAAAAACATCAAGTGTTGTACTCCCTGCAAAACAAGTAGCTTTAGTGAGTGTTTTGACAGTATTTGGTCTCTAGTAGAATACAGCACATGACATCCCTGCCACACTAGATGGGAAAATATCAGCATGGGATTGTTTGTAAAAGCATAGCAATTGTTATATATTCTTATGTGGTGCTGATGCAAGCAGAAAAGTCCAATTTCTATAGTGTTCAGGTCAAACTACGACTGGGGGAAACCAAACTTATTTTCTAGTCAGTTAAAAGGAAGTTTCCTCTAGGCAAGTGAAATGTTTGGATTTACAATTCTGAGATGGGACAACTTAATGGAGAGCTTAAAGACAACTGTGCCTTTATGCACTTATTTTTCTTTTTTCTGACCTCTTTATATCTTTATCCTTGAGCAGGACATACATGGCCGGTATCAAACGTCCATTTTCGGTGAGGTTTGATCCATATACCAGCAGTGTCGAAGTCCTGGACAACCCACTGAAGATCCAAGGCGGCTTGGAGGGTGTGAAGGATGAGCTTAAAGTGCTGTCAGACGCCCTCGGTGTTATGACATGACGCCCATGCCCAGTCATTGACCCTCCTGCTGTTGTTTGCTTCCTTTCCGCTGCACTCTGCAACGTCTGATGTGTGATGAGACCAGTGTGTTCACCTTTCTGTGCTGTACCTTCTGTATGAAGCTGTCTATGATGAATTGTCGCTTGGTGTGGCTGGCCAACAAGGTTGCAACCATTAAAACCTCAATACATAGTCAAGGCAAAGTTTCCAAAGATGTTTAAGTTTTTGCTGGGTGTGAATCCATTCGTGAAATAATGGGTTTTTTTTCAACTGGGCCGTTCATGCTTTTAAAGAAAAAACTATGTTGTTTGAGAAATATGACAAAATCTGAACCAAAATAAAAGGGAACTGTGATAATGAATGTATTAAAAGATAAGTCAATGGGTATGGTGTACTTATTTTAAAATCAAAGAAATATAAATGTACAATGAAGATTAAAGTGTATATTTAAATCATATGTATTTTATTTAGAAAAAATATCTGCTGTGTTTAAGGCTTTATTTTTCACATGTGAATTTGGTGTTTGGGTCTCACCTATAAATCTGCTGATTTATTTGGTTTAATGCTGTTTTTGTCTTGCAGTGTAAATGCATTAAAAAACGTTCCATGTAGTTACTGCTCCAGTAAAAAGACTATGTTAAATAATAAAGACTCGCAAGTGAACGTTTTGCTGTCATGTTTACATTCTCTATCAAGCTTTTATTATAACTCCTGTGAGAAATGAAATGTCATTACACATATTTTTTTTAATCTCATAAGCAGACAGAAATCACTTGATCATATGGATCCTGATTTAATGACCCCTAGATATATAGTGCTTTACATTTGTCTGCCACAAGAGGGAGCAGTCCAGTAGCTCATACCTGCCTGACGTTACAGTACAAACACAGAAGAACCTTATTTAACCTATTACTATAAAAGAATACATCTGCATATTGTTCTCCTCCTGTTTCCACCCACAATGGAATATTTTACAATAATAGTATTTGCTTTAAAAGCACCTAATATAAAATATTAGACAAAATTAAATCCTAGTGGAGTAGGAAAAAAGGGACAAAAAATCTCTATAAATAAATGCATTGAAATCAATTTTAATATTAATTAGCATCACAGAAAAAGTCAGAGTTAGTCAAACTTAGAACAATATTGTGAGCTAGATGTACATATTATTATGGACCATAAAGAAAAGTAGGTGTGTGTTGAACCATTGTTCAAATCTGAAAGTATACATCTCTGATAGTGTGTTTAACAAGGCTCCTGCTGGTCAGGTACAGTTCATAATGTCAGATCCTGGATCAGCAATCCAGCTCACACAACAAGCTCTGGGAACTGTAGCTGCTATATAAACAAACGCAGTTCCGGTCGACGACCACTAGGTGTCAGTCTGAGAACATGTTCACATCCATCCCTTCTGCAGAAGCCACACTTATATAAGAGAACCTTCACACTATGTTATAAAGGGGGGAAAAGTGAAAGTTGCTTCTTGCGTATATGTTAAATCCCATTTTCTTGTTGTATGCAACCATCTTAGTGCACTGTAAAACTCCCCATGTAACATCTGGATGAGGTTTTACAGCTGGATTTTTGACAGGGCAAAGTGTGTTTGGTATCTCTCATCCACAATATGTGAGTGATGCGCTGATATGTTCGATTATTATTATTATTTATTATTAAGTTAATGAGCAGCCAAATGTCATGTTGTCCATTTTCATCACTTCATCCCTATCTCCCTCCTCAGATGTTGATGCAGCATTTACAGTGACCCAAAGCTCTGACAGCACATCATTCTGCATCAGTCAATGACATTAAGTGTTGCTGCGTCATTCTACTCCTCTGCATCAGTGTATGACAATCCAGACCTGTGAACACTCCCGTCTTTCCCAGGTTTTTTGTTGTTGTTGTTTCTCCCAGGAATCTTCTGTCATTTGAATGACCCTCAAACTTTAGCATGAATAATCGTCATACATGGATTTTTCAATTGTGTATGTTTGTCTGCCGTCATTCAAGCTGTCAGATCGTCTATGACACACAATCCACACACGACATACAGTTTCAATCTGCCACCACAACCTACCAGGGGCGTGTGCACAGCTGCTCTCTGAGCAGGCAGGCGATCCAGGTAACTGATGCTGTCAAAATGTCAGGGCAGGACGGCGCCCCTCCTAAAAAATCCAAATACACCTTCAAATTTAAGCAGAGTTGGAATGAACAGTATCCATATCTGCTAATATAAATAAATATGTGTTACCTACCACAATGTTAAACTGCTGTTTTCCTGTCATAAAATGTTGTATAGCTATATGATCATGATGAATATGAATATGAAGAATATAAATGATCCTGGGGGTTTATTTATTTACTTACTTATTTAGGTTACTGTTCCCAATGACACCCCCCCCCATAAAAACAAACAACAACAATAACAACAAAACAAATCACAACAAACAGACAAAATCCCCAACAACAACAAACAAACAAACACACAAATAAAACAACTCCCATATATCTATATCTATATCTATCTATCTATCTATCTATCTATCTATCTATATATCTATGTTGGCAGGTATAGTACAACCTCAGAGTTCAACATTCACTTCACTGTCAGACACATTTGACCCCAGTGACTACATCTGCACCTGAGCCAGAGGAAAGCCGCAGACCTCGGCCACACTGGTTCCCCACTGAATGTTAATCTTAATTACAGCAGGGCGGAGACATTGACATTTTTCTTGGAGTCTGAGGAATTACGTCTATTCTTGTTCAGTCTGCGTCCTGTGTGTAAACATTGTGATTGTAGGTTACAGTGCGTAAACGTGGAAAATGCCTATGGAATTGTTCCATATTTTTTGACTCTCACTCTCTCCCTCTCTTTCTCTTCTTGCTTTTTCTCCTTTAAGCACTTTTCCATAAAACGTCTCTGGAGCATTTTTTTTTTACCAGCCATGAGGAGGAGGAGCGAGGGGGTGGGGTGTGGGTGTAAGGGGCGTGTTTGGTATATAATACCTCTCCCTGTGAAGTTTTGCCTGTCGCCTGGTCTTTGGGACAGCCTCTCACACATCATCTCTATAGCCTCACCAACTGGGAAACTAACTCACCTGCAATCCTCCAACCAAATAACCCCCCAACGTTTTGACTACTGCCATCTGACATGGAGACCCAGCAAAGACACGGCCACCACTCACTTTGCCACACCTGCCGAAGAACGGAGAACAGCAGAATGAAGGTAACCAGCGGGAACAAATAGTTTTATACTCTTCGGTCGTGCTATGCGGGTATTGAAAGACCTCTGACAGTTTTGTAACGATGTTGTCTTGGCTTTATAATTGAGAAAACCGCTTCGGGTTGAGCAGATGCATTGCGCGCATCATTTTTTTGTGCAAAATGAGCTGCCTGACATCTCTTAATGTGCATGCAACAGAGGAAGTTCAAGATGCATATATTATATGGGGAGCGCCTGAAGCTTTGAGCCTTTTGTGCAACAGGTTACCTGAAAGGACTGAAGGAAAAGTCAAAAGAGGTATTCTATTCTTCTCTTGTCTGGATGGTGCGCCGTTCGCAGGACTCAAACAGCTGGTCCTTTTTTACCGGCAGATAGGGGGCGGTAGGACTGAGGGTCAGTGAGCTCACTACATGGTGAGCAAGGGGAAAATATATGCTGAGTCTGGCCTTTCTGATAGTTAACTATCGAGCAGCCGGTCTTGCAACTTTTGGAGAGTTGTGTAAGAGGGTGCAAGCCAGAGATACTGTCAACTTTTTCCTCCAGAATAAGCACTTATTTCAAGTGCGACATAGTGACAGCGGCTGATAACATTCAGGGGGGGAAACTGCATATTTGGCATCATTTGTCTCACGCAATGAAGTTTTGTGAGTTAGTAGGTCAATACATAGAGCAGCATCTAACACTGGAAAACGAACATCTTGTACAAGCGTGCAGAAATGTGTGCGCGTAAAGAGTGGGTCCTCGTATATCACACTGAAAGGCAACACCTGGCTGTCATCGGACAGTCTTTAGAGAATATTTTATGTCATCACTGCTGAAATGTGTGGTTGCATTTGTTGACCCGATGCTTCATTCAGTAATGTGTGTTTTTGTCTGCAGGTCAAGAAGATGTCTTCATCCAGTCGTGCGCTGCTGTTTGCACTGGCCCTGACGCTCTACGTTGTGGAAATGGCCTCGGCAGAGACGCTGTGTGGGGGAGAGCTGGTGGATGCGCTGCAGTTCGTCTGTGAAGACAGAGGCTTCTATTTCAGTACGTTTCACAGTAGGTTTCAAAGCATTCAAGTTCTCTCAAAGAGCTGCATTTTATTATTGTCTCTGCCGTTCATTCGCACACATCTGTTTGGATAGCTGAGGCTATCGCTCCGTTTGTGGCCGTGTGGTATGCGTGTTTGGTATTTTTCTTTCTCACGCACTCACACACGCACGCACACACTGAGAGACAGACAGAGAGAGAGAGAGAGAGAGAGAGAGAGAGAGAGAGAGAGAGAGATTATAGCCAGCTGCTTGTCTCAAGACTTCGTCCAGGCGGCTCTGCTGAGTGTGCGCATTCTGCCTAGCCTACAGCCCATACTGTACCTCTCATTGCATATGAAAGGCCGGCTAGCTGTGAAGGCACACACGACTCAGCGCGACACAATGGGCCGCTTGTTTACCAGTAAAGTAATAGCACCCCAAGAGGCATACCAGTCACCTGAGCACCAGTGTTCCCAGGCTAGGCGACCACACCGATGAGTCGGAGGGGGTGGAGATGGGAGCTGTTTTTGATGTCAGGTTAAGAGGAAAGATCATTAACATCAATTCTGATCATTGCTTCCATTGTAGTGATGATGGGAGTAGCTGTAAAGCATTATGAGAAAGCCTTGTGGTAGCTGTTAATCCTCAAATGGATAAGCCTCTGTTTGCACAGTCTGCAGTGTTTGCGACAAACATAACTTTCCTCAGATATCGGCATCTGAAGCAGAAAAGGTATCAGCTATGTCCCACCCACTGTTTTCACCTTTGACAGACAGGCTGTTTCTTTGTGTGCTGCTTGCCACAGAAGCTTTTCTTCAATCACAGAGATCATTATCCAATTTGGGCCAACATAGATATGCTCCCTCCTCCTCCTTTTTTGCCTTCTCCTCCCCCTGGATCACCCTCTCTTTTTCTCTCATGTTCCTCTTCCTGCAATCAAATCTAGCTTTCTCTCCCATGAGATTTCGCCAACATTGTGTGGGGCGCAGGACATCAAACAAGGCCTTTATTGATTGTGGATAGTGTTCCCCTGTGCAACATGCTAACCCTCCACCCCCTCACCTGATTCTTCTGTACCTTTTTCTCTCCTGTCTTAACTCTCTCCCTTTTGTTTTGCATTCCTCTCCTCTGTTTTGACCCTCACACACCCTCTCTCTGCACTTATCCCTTTTCTCATGTTTTCTCTACCTCTCTGCCCCTCCTCTCCCTCCTCATCCTCTTTATCTTTGCTGACTTGACAAAGGACAAGGTCACAGAGGAGTTTCCATTTTATGTATTTGCTCACCCAAAGGTCTGTCTGAGAGCTCAGCTGTCTGTCTCCATCACTCTTTTGGTGTCTACAGCAGGGTGTTTACTCGTGTATTCACTCATTAAAGGACTTCCAGATAGTCCTAATCAGATTATCCTCTACAAACAAAAAGATTTGTTGCAGTTGGTCATAGATTTCCTTTTATCCTCTTTGCTCCATGGACTGCTATGATTGTCAAAGTAATCCTGCAAAAACAACCTAGATTCATTTCTGATGCCAGTGTTATGTTCTCTGCACTAGAACTCAGGCCTTGCCCTCACCCTCCTCATTGTCTTTTCATCATCCCTCACTGTGTTTCTTCTCAGGTAGGCCCAGCAGGGGTAACAACCGGCGCACCCAGAACCGTGGGATAGTAGAGGAGTGTTGTTTCCGTAGCTGTGACCTCAACCTGCTGGAGCAGTACTGTGCCAAACCCGGCAAGTCCGAAAGGGACGTGTCGGCCACCTCTCTACAGGTCATACCCGTACCACTAAAACAGGTACGTCGCATCAACAACAACACACCAGTATGGGAAACAATGCCAGTCTCCACCTCTATCTGTCCTCCCATCTCCTGTGCCTCCATTCACCTCTGTGCTTCACCCCTATGTCCTGACACTGTGTACAGACTGAGACCCACACAAAGACTGGTTTATCCTGTTAAATGGTTAATCGTAAGCAGTTACCTTCCATACAAAGTGCTGACCATCGTGGAAAACATCAAGACTGTCACAGCGCATTATATTCTGGAAAAGGCAGAGTCATAGTCACAGACTTGAATGTGTGTGTGAGTGAGAGGAAGAGAGAGAAAGTCTGTGAGATGGTGGGGACTGCTGGTCCGTAACAAAACAGTGTGTTCTGAGTGTGTGATTATTAGTCACGGAACAGCAAGCTCTTCAAAACTGGCATGCATTTTGATCTGTGTGGTCAAAAACACCTGACCTGGCCAGTGGAGGTTTTTTCTTTAAAAATATGCCACAAACATGCAGGGAATTGTCAAAGTGTTTCAGGTCCTTTCACTGCAGTCACAAGACTGAGCTGTGGCTGTGTTCCAGGCCTCTTAAAATCCCTCCAACCTTGCCTTAGACAAGAAAAGATGTTTATAATGTTTCTGGTTTGGCTTGTTAGAAAATCAGTTTCAGTGGTGAGAGATTCCTAGAGATGTAAACAAAAACAAAAAATAAATAAATATCGCAAATGTCGGTAAAGTAATGGACCCTCTGTCTGAAATGCAAAAAAAGAGGCTGCTAGGGAATTAGTTGGGACATGTCCCTGGTTTGTCTGGGCAGGGAGAGTTGATGGGTACAGCCTGCTCTGAGGGCCAGCTGTTCTTAGGCTATTGAGCGGGCCTGGAGTGAATGAAGGGGGATAAACACTCTTCAAGTGGCAGGACCAAAACAAGCCATTCAGATGGAGCACTGGCTACTCACGCATAAATTCTAGCTTCGCTGTTACCACTCCCACTTATTCTCAATATGTGGAGCTCAGCACAACACTTAACAATGTATAAAAGAGTTTGCTGTGTAAGGATAGAAGTTCTGAAATGACAATGTCTTTATATATTGTTTCGGTCTGCGGAGGTTAGTCAGTTCAGCGGGTCGTTGGGTGAACGACGACGTGCTCCTCATATGTATATGAGGCAAGTGACCGCCCTTCCCTTTGACAGTATGTTAAAGAGGCTGAACTAAGCACTTGTTGACAGCTTCTCTCAGTCAAGGGAACCAAAACAAGCACCAGTCGGAGGCAAGCCGAGTCTGTTATGACGCTCCGCGCTATAAGAATGACATTTGATTTCCATTTGACTGGCCCAACAATGACTGAATGTTTTCACAAAATAAACAAGGCTTTCCTCCATTGTAATAAGCATTGCACAGTATCTTATCACCCCTAATGAACTAACTCCCTCTTTTCCCTTTTTTCTTCTATTTTCGCCTGCACGCCACAATAGGAAGTCCCAAGGAAGCAGCATGTGACCGTGAAGTATTCCAAATACGAGGTGTGGCAGAGGAAGGCGGCCCAGAGGCTCCGGAGGGGTGTCCCCGCCATCCTGAGGGCCAAAAAGTTTCGGAGGCAGGCGGAGAAGATCAAAGCCCAAGAGCAAGCAATCTTCCACAGGCCCCTGATCAGCCTGCCTAGCAAACTGCCTCCTGTCTTGCTCGCCACGGACAACTATGTCAACCACAAATGAGCCCGCTGCCAGCCCTTTGCACAGACAAGAGTTTGGAGGGAGAAAAAAAGACTAGGGGATTATAGCTTTGTCTCTGACGTCATTTCTGTGGCAGTCCACTCTGACCTCCCCTGCCCTGTCCGAGCCCACCAATCCCTCCCCCTGCTCTCATCTACTACTTCTTGACCCCCTGCCCCTTTTCTAATGCCCCCCCATCCCCACCCATCCACCCTCCTCTGGCACACAAACATGCCTTCACATTCATCCTGTCTGAACTCTTTCGCTCCCTCTCTCTTTCAGTCACTGACACAAAAGGCACAAACACAAATGATGAACAAAAAGTTAACAATTTGGCTGAATGCAATTCAGGTGGATCCTTAAGCAAAAGAGAAAAGGGAAGGGAGAAAAGAAGATGAAAGAGTTCTGTGGTTTGCGAGTGTCAAGAGGACACCCAACGGAATGTTTTTTTATTTTTTTTGTCCTTGTGGAAGACAACTGAAAGTGAAGAGCAGCTTGCATGAAAGAATCCATTCCACATCATTTTTCCTGAGGCAAAAAGAAAATCTCTGTTAGTTCTTTTTCTTATTAGTTTGCACCTCTACCTATAAAGGGACTTCCACACTGTAAGGAATTATTTTGTAAAATTAGATTCCTGTTCCAGCACCTTTTGATCACAAACAAAAAGCAGAAAAGAGTCTGCAAATTGCACATTGCCACGGATTACGTCAAAGTAAAGAAAAAAATGGCACTATTTTTTTATGAACAATGAACGTGTAGCTTAAAAAAATGTCATGGTGCTAGCTTTGGGGATGGACTCAAAGAAGAGGTTGAAAAGCACGTTTTTTTTCTTTGAATGAATATTAAAACTTTCCGTTTTATGGAAAGTGTGACTTTTTTAAATAAAAAAAGGAAAATAAAGGATATGGGGGAGCTCCTGGCAGTGGCAATGTCAAGGGGGAAGTGTCACTGAGAAAAGATACGGGCTGTGTTGGCATCTTGACTCACAGCGAGTACTAGCGGCTGCTCATCACTAGCTTGCCAGCATAAGCGGCAAGAGGGACCTGAGACCCAGTCCCTGTTCCTCCTGTCTCTCTGAGGCTGCTGGACACAGGGAGCAGTGTGGGGACATATATGGGACACCGTGGACTGCCTGGATTTGGACAGTACTACAGTTCTGGGACAGTACTTCCTGTTTGCCATGGCTTTGCAGACTGCTCTGACAGGAAGTAACATGGCATGGACAAAGAGCGAGTGGGATAATGATGATTATATTTTATTTTGTCTTTTTTTTCCTGTTTTCTTTTCATATCAATGTTTCAATGAAAAAAAAGGAAAACCCCGTCAGTTTCTGGTACCGTGACATTCCTGTTTTTCCAAGTTAGGCATTTTTTTGTTTCCATGGTTATTGTTATGATGTTATTTTACAGTTCTAAAGAAAGGCACAAAAATTTCGATTCAAAGGGAAAAAAACAGCAATAATGTCAACTAACATTTTATTTTTATTGTATATCAGTAGTATTCACATGCTTTTGCCTGAAAACAAATACTTGAAGATACATATATGTGTGTATATATATGTATGTATATGTATATATATATATATATATATATATATATATATATGTGTGTACATATATGTATGTACATATATATATAGATATATATATATATATCTATATATATATATATATAATAAATATAGATATATAATTAGTTTCCAGGGACGTTGTGTTATTTTCCTTTAGTCTGAGCTGTATCTTGCGTAATGAGCCGCCAAGCTTTTTTGTTTGTTTGTTGAAATACAAATAAGGGCACTGTATAAAGGCATTATTTATTTTGTTATAAAATATATTTGAAAAATTGGTCCAAATAATATACGTAGCACTGATGCTCAACTGACGGATTTATTTTGTATGATCTCTGTTTTCCAATTGGAGTTGTAAGGCTTTTTTGTAGATGCTTTGTACCAAAAATAATGTCTTTTTTTCCTTTTTCGTTTGCCATAGTAACTTTAAATTAATATTTTAACAGCAGCATAGCCTGGATGCTTAGGCATGTTATGTCACAGAAATAGGCACATATTCTGAATACGTTGGTCTGCATGGATTTCCAGAAACCTGTCACGGTTATCTGCGAAACGGGAAGCATCAATGAGTGACTCTATTATTGGAAAAATAACTGTTCAACATTGATTGTACTCAACCCACTATGTTTTGAAGCCACTTTAGTATTGATGGCGGAGGGAATGATGAGTCCTTCATTAAATCGTGTCTTTGTAATTGTGCATGGTGTCCTATGATCTTCTAAGGAGCATCTTGCCTATGTGCCAGTGCCACTGATGTTTTTGCGTGTTGATTGGGTCATGAGGCCAGAAATGTCCACTCAGTTGAAGATTTAGGGCTTCGCTTACATTTGACTGATAGATGTAATTGTGTCGTTGCCCTAATTGGAGGTAATACTGTCACTATGACGCAAGTAACATCAAAGGTCACCTAAAGGTCATTGTCTATAGTGGAGAGTTTATCATCAAAACCTCACTGTTGTCTCTCTGTCTCTCCATCTTTCTCTGTCTCTCTCTCTCTATCTATCTATGTTTTCTTCCATGTCTTTGTTTGTAAAAGACAATGCCTCTGATCTTATGCATTAACAGTATGTATCTGTATTTGCATGGAGGAGAGGGGAGGAGGCAGGGTTGTTAAACTGCAGTTCACCCCTCACCATCTTCCAATCATCCATCCATTATGCATTTGATGAAGGGCTATCAGGCTGAACCATTTCTGAAGCAGTCAAAGCACTCAGGAAAAAAAACAAAACAATCTACACTCTCCATGGGAGAAGTGGAGTAGTTGCTGAGTGTAAGGGATAATCTTGTTGTGGAAGGGCAGTTGAGGTTGTTAACCATACCTGGCCTCAATGATACAGTTCTCTGTGACAAACCACTGAAGCCCATGTCAGAAGCAAGGTCATTCTGTGCCACATTATAGTTTCCTCCTCTACTGTGTCATGCATCACCCCATGAAATGGAGACTTAATGGATACTTGCCATTCTGTGGTGAAGAGTCACGCCAATACTTAATATCTTCTTTCTGTCAGAGGGATCTCAATTATCAAGGCTGTGTCCTGTCTCTAATTATATTCTACTTCAGTTGTGCAACGAAGCAGGCAGTGCAATTATATTATTATTATTATTATTGATAATATTATTATTATATTTTCTATTTTATTCTATATTTTCCTGCTAGGACTGCATTCATTCACTATTGTAATGTTCAAACAGGCTACTCTAGTGTTCTTATGAATGGCGTGAAAGACAACCACTTCTTTTCGCTGAATATGAAGAGATATCTTGCCGAGCAATGGCAACTTTTTCTGTGTCAGTAGCTCACTCAGCCTGTGTGTATTTTATTGATTTAACCTCTGCACGCTAGAACGTCCGAAATGCACAATTCATGTACTTTCATTTTTAATATCAATAAAAAAAACATTTTATCAAACATACAACGTCTAAAAGAGTTACTACTTTGTTCAGTGTATTTGCCAGCCTCAGATGTTTCCTGTATGTTCAGACTGCATGTGTGTTTACATATTTCTGTGCGTGTTGAGCTTGAGGGCCATTTTTGAAATCTTTTAATATCAGTTAAACCTTACGTGTGCCCTGTAAATGATTTATTACATCTTAAGGCCTTGCAAAGAATCTCCAGCTGCTTTTAGCACCATCTCGCTTTCTCTCACCCACCCTCCCCCATTTTTCCCCTCTTTACTCTCCATCTCTGCCTACCTCCATGTCTGTTCATCTGTCTCTGTCTGCTTTTCTCCTGCTCTGTCCCAGGGTAAAGTGTGCAAATCAGCACTCACAGAGTGGCAAGCATGCTGGCCTCAACTCCTCAGTCCTTCCTCTGCTGCATACCACACTTAATCTGACCTGTTCTCACTGCCTCTGACACACCCTTGCGCACATCCATCCCTCCATCCTCCGGTGGCTTGCTAACTACTGGAGTAAGCTCCACTTCAGTGGCTATGTTTAGTAACTGACATGTCTCAAATTATCACATGCGTATTCTGAAAATGGCACGACCTTTCATTGTTGATATGCATGCACATACCCACCCATGGGATGTCTGTTACTGGGCAGATTTACAGTATAGTATCTTTGTTCCTAGAATGGAACAGTTTGGGGCACAGGGGTTATCTTGGTGCAGTAGAGTTTGATGTAGGCTCTCACTACTGTTTAACGTTGGCAGAGTTTGAACTTTAAAGTCAGAAGTAGAGATATCTACTTTTCTTTGGCTTTATTGCAAGGTTCTGCCTTACAGTGATGAGATGCACATGTGTTGCTTCTGGGAAAGTGGAGAAGCTGGTCGGTTATCATTGTAGAGGAGCCCGTATTCTGTGTTTTATGGTCATAAATCGCTCAATTAAATTACCTTTGCCTCTCTCATGAAACCTTATTGCCCTACTAAGGAGTCAACCCTCATGTAAAAACAGGGAAAAACACTCAGCTGGAAGAGTATCCCGTCAAAAATGCTTCATTTCTGAAAGATGGCTAGAGGCTGAACAAGTTCACGCACAATCATGCATGTACTGTACCTGCATGCAAACACAGGCAATGATCGCATATTTTCACCTCTCTCTGCAACTGAATTCTGCACTAACACTTAATTCCCTTTACTGATAAATGTATTATTGGTGCAGTGGTATTAATTTGTTGTTCCCAACCGATACCAAATTCTTGCTTTTTTTTTAACCTATTGGCAGGTGCGTGCGCATGTGTGTGTGTTCTCCAGCACCCGTTCTCAGACTGAGCTTGTTTCCTGCAGGTGTTTATACAATAGAATGACTTTCTAGTACTTGGTTATGAGATCAGGGACTCTCTAGTCCTCAGGGCTTGTCACGTCATTGCTGTTCCTGACGGGACAGCATTTGGCACAACATAAGTCAAACAAGCTATCAATCTAAACAAGCCAAGCCCGGCCGCAGTGCGCCAAGTTATATACTTGTTTTCCTGACGATGGAATTTGATGGGTAGGTTGGTTAGATCTTGTCAAGATCATTAAAGCTGATACATCAGTAGAAGAGAGGAGATGTAGTTCTTCTTATCTATTGAGGTATTATATTATATTAATGGTCTATTCATGCAAAGACCTCAACTGAACTAAAGAAGATGTCATATTTTCTTGTGTTCAAGGTATGTATGTAATTTGGATAGGTACATTTTTAACTTGTCAGATTTAAATTGACATGTGCTTCTAAATCTGGAACCAAGGCATAAAATCACCATAACATTATCCTAAATAAGTAAACAATAGCAAGAGCACAAAAATGCCACCTCAACCTAAACTGGTGGAGCCAAATAAACCATAAACCCCATCCCACGCATCCATCCCCATCACAGAGGCCTCCTGAATTGTGGAGTGGAGTGTAGATGTGGGTGGCACAACTCTCCCAGGCCTGACATTGGAAACTGCCAAAGAGCACACTAGAGTTAGTTGTGGTTGGCCGGATGCACGGGATGCATGTAAGGCCAGGCCAACTATTGAGGCACAGGGTTTGGCAAGCCCAGACCATCACAGCCCAGCGTGGCCACACAGGCCAATTAAGACAGGCCTTCTCCTCTCCTTTCTTCTCCTCCCCTCCTCTGTCTCTCTCTCATCTTTCCCTCTCTCTTTATCTCTCACTTTCTCTCTTGTACTCCCTCTCTCTTTCTCTCAATCCTCACAAAGCGTGCTCACACATTCCTCTTTTCCCACTTTGCCTCTCTAATTGCTGTGGACTGAAAAGAGGGATGGAGAGAGGGGAATGAGATTGACAGAAAGAGACAGAGAGAGGGAGAATCAGAGGGAAAGGGGGTCATACCATAGAACCTCTATGGACAGGACAGACTGTACTGGCCCCCTGGAATAGTCAAAACTCCTGTGTGCAGTGTGTTTGAGGTAGAGCATCCAGCCTTCTCTCTCTCATTAATTACAGAGAAATAAAAACTATTTGGCTAATTTCCCCTGAAGAGCTTAATCCCATGACGAAAAATATTATTCAATCTACGTTCTTGCATGGGCTCTGATGGTTACAGCAGAGCTAGAGCATAAAGAGGGGATTGTGTTTCTTCAGTGCCCCACAAAACTATCTAATTGTTGATTCCTAATCAACCAGGAGCTGCGAGGAAGCTTTCCTAATTATGTAACCGTAAGTTCTGACAACAATGAAGTGGAAGTTTTAGTTGATTTTGCACAAAGTAAAACTGTGTAAGGAGAAAAGAAAAGGGTTGGGGAATTGAATTTTCCACTTCATTGAATCTATGTTTGTTTATGTTGACATGGATTAAATGTGCAGTGTGTAGAATTTGGCATTCTAGCGGAACAGAATTGGTAGAAATGGACTGTAATATGCATAAGCATGTTTTAATTAGTGTTTTATCACCTTGAAATAATATTCATTGTGTTTTTGTTACCTGACAATGAGCCCTTTGTATCTATGTAGGGAGCAGGTCCTCTTCCACGGAGCCCACCATGTTGCACTGCCATGTTTCTACAGTAGCCCAGAACAGACAAATTTAGCACTGGCTCTAGAGAGCACCTTTTGTAGGTTCAGTTTGTTGCAATCTGCAACATCACTGCTAGATGCCACTAAATCTGACACACTGCACCTTTAAGTTGTCATTATAACAATTATTTATATACATATAGTTTATCACGTAGTATATCACAGTTATTAGAGCGGAAAATACAGGCTCAAAGGCATCAGGATGATGGGCGGGCATATAAAAACAGCTGCATATCAGTGTTTGTCTTTGGTCTATGTCTGATCGTCTCCTAAAAAGCATGAGAATGATCCATACAGCCCACTCACACACTAAACATAGAGCACTTTGACTGCTACATTTGTGAAGTTTTGCAATTTTGAGGCTTTTGGTGTCTTTGTCAACACACCAGTGAAAGGTCAGGGATGGCAGAAACAGCAGAGCAATGTGGATGTGACAAAATGTGTGGGATAGACTATATTCTAGAGGACCAGAACATGGGAAATGAGGTGGTTAAGCCATACTAAATCATAACAAAAGGGGAAGTGGTTTCCAGTGTGGTCACTGGGTCATTGCATGACAATTTCCTCTTGCTGGAAAACAAGGGGGTCACAGCTTTACACTGAAATATACTCTGTGTGTGGTGCAGAGACCGCATGGCCTATACTTATTCACAGGGGTCAAATGTTATCCTCTGTGGCCTCTCAATTTTAAGAATCAAAACAATCTACATTGCCACACACAAGACAAATTAAAAAACATCATTCCACATCTACCTTTTCCAACAATGGTGATCTTTATCATTTTTGGCATTTCTGAAATATTCATGGATTTGTTAAATGCTAAATGTAATTGAAGGTGTGCAGGAGAAGTGAAGTGGGTGGCAGTAAATGTTTAAAAGCAAAATGCTGCACTTAATTAAACAAGGAGGTCAGCATCTTGTAACGTTTAAGGTTTCTGAGTTTTTAGCTTTAACATTATCCAGGTGGGTCCTTACTTCACTCTCTCAGGGCATTCATCATTGTTGCACGTCAGTGTCACTATGTGGAGGTCACCAGGGCACTACCTGGGACAACACACACACATACACACATGCAAACACACGCAAAGGCACTGCCTTGCTGCCAAGCTCATTTCATCACATTAAAGGAAAGACAGTAAAGGATGCAAAACTTTGGCAGATATCCTAAATGTATACACAATAGATACAAACATTTCATTGTTAATTAAAAAAAAGAAACATCTTAAACTTTGAGACCAGAAGCAGACAATCAGTGATGCTAGCACTTGTTATGGTAGAGGCAGAATAAAGCAGGCTGCACAATAACCAGGGACACTCCCCTCTGTGTTTGAACAACATATAATTACAGATCAGGATAGGACAGCCCATTCTGAGGGGAAAATAGCAATCTCTCTTAATTACAAGGCAGGCCATGATCCATACCTATCCGTCACTTCAAATAACTCTGTTGGATGACTCTCTGTTGGAGTGGCTGGCAATATTATTTCTGTTTAGGTAGAGATAAACAACACAAGCAGCACTGAAAGGGCTACCAGATAAAGTGAAATCTATAGAGTGACATCAGTAAAATCAGCTGGCAAAACTATGCTCACATTTAACAAGACTTTGGATTTTTGCAAGTTTCTGCATTTAAACTAAACTAATTTGATACTTGATTGATTTAAAAGAAGAAAATCTTCCATGTGGGAACAACAACGTCTGCTAACTTCTGTTCTGCACATTTTCCCGTTTTTATAAACCAGATCCCTGTGGATGTTATTATGTGCTTTTGAATGACAAGTGTTGAGTTGAACGTTTGTGCAACAGTTGAGTCAGTGCCAGGGTGTGTGACCAGCTGTCATGCTCACACACACATAAACAGGCTCCAGTCTTTAGTCTCCAGTGAACAGTGTCAGCATACAGCTATGGTGGAGGTTCCTCTCTCTCTGGCCAGATGAGCATTCTAGTTATCTTCCCCATATAAACAAGATAAGCTCCATTTCTTTGGCCCTCGCCAGGGCCCAGGGGTTACAGAGTTCTTTCCTTCTATTGCTCTCTTTCTCTTCCTCTCCTTGACCTTTTTCCTCCTTGTTTTTCTGCAACTTCTGCTCTCTGTGTTGTAAAGATTTCTGCAAAAATGCAGACTGCTCAAAATCTCCTTGCCCATAAAAATTATCCTCTGGTAGTGAAAATGTTTAATTATACACGAGTTGGTCCTGAATACAACCACTTTTTCTAAGAATGACAGAGATTTCATACACACACACGCACACACACACGCACAAACACACATACGCAGAGACAGACAAAAACATGACAGAAGAGTGCAAATATTTGTGAGGAAATTGCTTCAGAAGGACATTGCAACTGTGCCATTTGGCTGCCCCAAACCATTGTCCGTTGAGACTTACCATGGAAGCTGGCAGCGGTTGTTTGTGTCTGCTGTGCCATCCTTCAGCCCAAGACTGTCAATTTCATTCTCATGGTTCAGTAATGCGGATGGGAAGATGTCCAGAAATGCCACAACTGAAAGACTATGTATATACTTTGTGTGTGTGTGTATGTGTGTGTATGTGTGTGTGTGTGTGTGTGTGTGTGTGTGTGTGTGTGTGTGTGTGCATGTTTATGCGTGTGCACTTAAATATAACAGCAGTGCCACCAGTCTGGCACACAACTGATGACAGTGTTCTCTGTGAAAACCCACACATGTACTCACTAGCATTTGCACAAACATAAACAAACAGGCATGCATAGACAAACATACATGCATGCACAGATGCATCCATTACTAGCACATGCATGCACATTTAAACACATGCACATGCAACTATGAGAACATACGCACCTATACACACGCATTTGTGTTCATGGAGCCCTGCTAATGATGGGTGGCAGTATGACGTTTGTGTGTGTTCCAAAAGAATTGGCATTACTACTAGGGCCAAATCAGCAGCCAACAGCAGCAGGCTATTAACAAAACTGTTTCTTTGTTTGCTTTTTTCCTGTTTTCTTTCTTTTTTTTTCTTGAGAGGCACCAAGCAATTAATGGTCTGCCTATGGGAGACCAGTAAACTGTGCCACAGTGGAGAATATATGCACAATGATGCAAGACATGAAGAATAGATGATATTATGACTGGCCAGCTTTCATCATTTTGATCTTTATTACGGGATGGATCACAGAGGGCAAGTCACACTTTTGACCGTCCAGACCAGTGCTACCAAGTTCAGAGCCTGCAGGCACGTACAAGAATGAGAAACAGGATAATGTGAGAGTGTGTGGTGGGAAGTATGATTGCCATGTTGAATGAATCCTATTCAAAACATGACAGAAAGAGAGACAACTGGGAGCAGACTGTGTGTTGCTTTTTCTTAGTCAGGTCTTTCTAGGAAAAGAGTCATTTCTAATCTTAATGGTGCAAAACTAGGTTTTCATGATGGTCAAATAAAACAATTAGAAATGACAGGGAGTGAGGAAAATATAGTTCATCCGTGACTGGGAGGTGGTAAAACCATCCAAATAGAAACAAGACTAGGTCAAAACCTAGTATATGGCTGGACTACGTATGAAACGCTAGAGGGCTTTTAATTCGAAACAGACACAGGAAGTGGCAGCATTCAGTCGACCAATGGTATAACTTCATCACTCAGTCACGCAGTATTCAGCTGACCATTGGTGTAACTTCATCACTCAGTCATGTGGAATTTGGACGACCAATAGTGTAATTTAATCACAGTCACGCATTCGTGGACTTTCACCTTTATAGGGCTGACCCTGCTGTTGTGGTCCTGCCAACAAGTTCTGTTGAAGAGCTTTTATCTGCTGTTAAATTGTTCCACTTAAACAAAGCTGATAAGCAGCAGACTATAGATACCATGACCAGGAAGGGGAAAAAAGGAAATAACATTTTACTATAAATAACTGAGCTTAAAAGTGATGTATAGGTGAACATTTTATTTTTTAAATGTATATTTCAGGTGTGATATTCTCAACTTGAAGAAGTTACACAGCTTCGTGTAAACTAAAGAATTTAGGAAGATCTTGTATTACAAATCGGAAGGTCTTGTATTTGGCTATGAATAAAAATATGTGAAATAAGCAGGATATGGCCCTAGAGAGAAATCTAAATTCTTACTAATAAGGATTTTATCTTTTCATATAGTTTCTTCATTTTGAACACTAGACAATAAAATGACAAATACTGATTGGAAGACAGATTATAAAGTGCAATGTGTCTCAATGTGCTTTTTTTATCCAACCCGCCCTCCTGGATCTGCCCACATTGCATTACTGAGCACCAAGGGCTATGGCACGCAGCCAGCGACCTGACCTCTTCAGTCCATGGTTCAGTATTTACACCTGCCCGATCTGGTGATACAAAAATCACTTCCGCTGGTTGTTGTGTGGAGAAAAGCAAAGAGATTGTTTGTGATAAATGGAGCACATGTGCAAAGAGGATGGACAGGATTAATGTTCAGCCAGATAATGCTAAATTAGAGGATATGACTGCTCCATAAAAGTGTCAAGAAGTGAGATAATGATGTGAGTTTATGGCCCTTTGGTGGTAGTCAAGCTCATGTGATTATTAGATAAGTTTCACTGTTTTGACAATGCCACTGTGAGGGAGCAGTGCGATGTGCATGTGTGTGCAGTATGTAGCCATACATGTGGGAAAAACATGTCAAAATGGACTGAAATTAAACCATGTACTGTCACTATCCAGTGAAAGACATTTGATCTGGGTGATGTCAACTTTTCATGAACCAAGAAAAACAGCCTTCGATTTTATGACAGTTTTTCGTTAATTTAATGTAATTTCGAAGGATTTAATGAGCTTATGAATTACGAGAATCACCCAAAACCGAAAGAAATATCACATTTTGAGATTAATGTTTTTCACTAGAGAGTGACACTCATCCCTGAGAGCAAGAATCAACCCACTTTGTACTGGAACTGGAATCATCCAGCCAATACAGTCAGTGGTCCCTTGTGTATTGCAAGGGAGTAATGATTCTAGAGACACAAAAACAACCAAAATTTAAAATTTAAGTTAAAGCAGACCAGCATCAGTAATTTTCTGTTTCTCACTGACAGCATCTAGTGCTATGAATGACTCTGACAGACAAGTTAACAGCAGTTGTATCACCTAAACTATACGTTTTTGGGCCTGTAAATGTTTAGCTAATTCATACATGCAGTGTGCATGTTCTTGAGTGCATGTTTGTACACGTGTGTTCATATTTAGTGTGTGTTCATAACCATCAACAGGTTTTTTTTCTTTCTTATTTGGGTATTCATATGTTAAGTGTGTTTGTGAGAAGTGGCTGCAACAGGTAACCAGGAATTATCCAGTGGCTTGTTCCCCAGACAGACTGTGTGCGTACGCAGTGTGCCAGGCTAGTAATTGTGGGCTCGGAGGGAGAGAGGCTATAGTATGTTAGCCTTATTATTATCATTAAAGCGAGAGTTAGCTTGCTGTCTGAGGCCAGGTCGAACAGGGAGATGTTCCTCCAGACAAAATTATGCTTACAAGCCTCCTGTTTGTCCCACATGTGCTCTGTGAATCAGCAGCTGCCTAGTAGCAATTACTGCCAAACTATCACTGCAAATAACAAGTTGTCTTTTTTTTTTACCTCCATGCTGAAGCTAATTTCTAAAAATTGAAAATGAAAGGTTGTGCTGATAGTTGCAGGCATCTCTCTCTTACAGCATGTGTTGTGTGTTAATTAATAATGTCAGTTATTAGACCTGTAGGCTTTGCCACCTGCAGCCCACAGTGCAATACACAATGAGAGCTGCTCAGCTGCCGACGCTGAGAGCCATCTTTGAGTTTCTGTGTGTAACAAACTGTACCTGTGCATCAACTCTTTTAACACCCTAAACTGCTCTGACATCTGCTCAGCTGCTCAGACTGTATTGAAGGAAAGAGTGGGAGAGAAGATGGTGGGTGAGGGGTTATTTTCTGAAAGGTACATATAATTTATTTCCTCAAAAAATGATAAAATGAAAAGCAAGGGGCGAATGAAGACCCTCAAAATATGTCAAAAATCATCATTGAAAACTGAAACGAACATCCTGTGGTATTTTCTGCTTTCACTTTTTTTTACAATAATTGCGTCTTCGAAAACAAACATTACTCTCTTCAAAAACAAAGATATCATTCTTACAATTATGTATCTTTCACAAGTCAGTAGGGAGACAGAGTTCTCGCCATGGACTGGCAAACCAAACAATGAAGTGAGGAAAACAATCCCGGACAACAGACAAAGTTTTATCAATAAAGATGTTCTTTCTATGAAAATAATCACTGTGGCCAAACAAAACATGGTGCAGGATCCAGGGCTGTTGTCGGAGGTTTGGCAGCAGACGCGCTTAGAGGAAACTGAGCAGCAGTGGGGACAGGGATGACGCCACAGGGCCTTTTCCCCTAAATGTCCCCCTCCACCTGTCTCACTCCACATTCCAGCAGTATCACCTGTTCATCTGTGTCCCCCGCAGGTAGAATCCAGAGGGTCCTGGAGTCCTGGGCTTTCCAGCAGTGTGATATTAAGGGATGATGTGCCTCCCGGCTCAGCTCGGTGTCATCAGAGTGAGGTTTTGTTGAGTGGGGGAAGGGTGAGGGGGACAACGGCAGAAAAACAGGGAGATTAAAGCACACAATAACACTTTTTTTATTATTTACTATGTCCACTCTATGTATCACTCTTTCCCTAGATGAAGTGAAAATGAGCCTTGACAAACAAAAACAACACTTCGAAGGAAAATAACACCCAGAGGTCAATTGTTTTTTTTTTACAGTGTCCCCTCGTTTAAAGAGTCTCCTCATCATACATTACAAAAGGGAGATACAAGCATAAATAAAAGGCACCTTCACTTTTAGCATGCTGTGGGAACTTTGACATGTTTTCCAAGGGCCAAAGTTAGTAGATGAAGTGAATGGGTTTGGATAGCAAAACAAAATTGCCAGTAATGGAAAAAAAGGTGAAATATGGGTTGAGGAGAGGACAGAAATGACAAAGAGACTGGCCTCAGTTGTTAAGACAGGAATGGAAAGAATTTTGATTTTTTCAATTTATTAATAGCACATGGCAAAGAAGTAGTATGTGGGACTGTGTGCGAGCGATGCGTGTGTGTGTGTGTATGCATGTGTTGAGCGCACAACAGGTGCCAAACACAACAGAGGAGACGAGAAAAACATGGTGGGGTTAGCTCACAGCTGGGCTTCCCGCTAACGCAGTGTCACAAACAAAAATGGGACAGTGCGTAAGTTTGAGCGTGCCTGTGCGACTTTGTGACTATGTGTGATGTTATGTGTGCTTGTGTGAGTGTGTATGTGTTTGATAGATAGTGCCTGAGAGGATGCACATGTCGGTGTGTGTATGTGTGTGTCAGTGTCTGCAGCTGTATGTGTGAGCAAAGAGCAAAAACAGTATGGGGAAATGAATGAGGTATGTTTAATGGTTGCCACTCTGCTATGTTCATTAGGCCACAGCGCATGTGAGTCTGTGTCTGTCTATGTTTGCTTTGCTAAAACACAAATTCCTGAGAAACAGTAGGAGGTATGGAAAGTGTTCCCTGCACAGCTTTTGAGGTTTGGTTGTCAACATTGTCAGTATAACATCACTGACAGTAACACATGAGACAGATGCTGACACTGTAGCGGATTACCCTACATTTGTTTGGCTCTCGACTGACAGATCATTTTTCTCATTTCTCTACTGCCTCTGTGGAGAGTGACATAAATGTTGGACCTTGCATATTTTGTGGTGAAAATATGTTATTCAGAAGATGAGTGAGAGCCAGCATGTACTTTCAAAATGTCCTCACTGTGGTCCAATGGCATGCTAGAGCACCATATAGATACTGTATGAGAGGACATTTTTTCCACCAATATTTAGGTGATGAACAGTACATTAGCTGCTGCCTGGGTCTGCTTCAGAAGGTCTTTACAGCTGTTTGGATCCCAAACACTTTGCATTAACTTACTTTCTACCTCCTCATATATCACCTCACTCCCATCCTATTACCTATTCTTTCACACGTAATCATTAAGTGAATGTTATTCTCAGGCTTACTGAGGTAATTCAGAATTATTGTCCACATGCACTATATAGTTCAGAAGAGCAGGGAAACATTGTGGCACAACAATGTATAAAATGTAATGTAAAACAGAGTCAGATTTTTCCCACAGGATTAAGTGGATATAAATAAGATCTTAATGTGCTGTGACAAGTTTGGCAAGCCCTGTTACATATACAACAGATATATTTCCATAGAATATGGAGACACGCTCTTTGAATTTTCTGCCCCCCCCCCCTCAGATAATAGTAATCTTGTGTGCCAGATCATATAATAACTACCCTTTTACAGCCTCAAAGCCAAGTTGTCCCAACATCATTAAATGTATGGCCCTTGTTAGAGAAGCCATTATGTTAATATGATTGAAGTTGTTTTCCATATAAGGCTTTACATTTCCCAATATACCCTTGGCTGTCCTCATATGGCTGGGCTGAGCTGGCTGACCCCCAGCACACTTTACTGGGAGTTTCGCTTCTACAGCGCTTCCCAAAAAACCTTCCGACACAGACAGCTGGCTGTCCTATAGCTGACATCCACTCAACTGACAGTGATTCACAGCGCACACACACGAAACATGTATATCATACCAACTGTAGCAGTGGAATTGTACAACAACAACCAAGACATCACTGATGAAATATGTCATGCTGAGCTGGCGAATAGGTCATACAGCCCGAAGTACTGTGGGAGAAAATCTGAGCTTGGTGCTTTGGAGTATCCTCCAAACAAAATCTAATTTTTTTCAGACTTCAGACTTTTCAGACTGTCAAATAGAGTACGCAAGCTAATGCCAGTTTACTCACTGCAGCTCCAGATCAGTTTGTTTAATGTCATCCATGTCAAGACACAGTACGAGCAGATATGTCCTTTAAGTTATTCAGGACAGGAAGCAAATATACAGTGTGTTAAAACTCTATGGTGATTAGACCTTATTCAGTCACAAACTGTCCAGCAGTTGCACCTGATTATGTATTAACCGGAGACAAAAAATGCTGTGAAAAAATGTTAATAAGTTCAGTAAGTCAGACTGCAGCCAAAGCTAAATATCCTTCTTTTTGCTCCTTCTTTTTGGTCATCTACCTGCTGCTTTGTCTGTGTAAATATTGATAATTGGAGGTAACTCTTTCAATTTGAAGTTTGTAGCAAACTGCATCGCTGAGGCTTTTCAGCCTTTAGGCAATGCAATCAATGGATTTTAAAAAATCCACATTTTCTACATTTTTGTGGAAGAAATTACCATTGGCATGAAAGAACTTGCTCTTAGTGGATAATGCTGTATCAGTTTGCATGATTGGCGTAAAAGCTGTTGCTGGCAGCAAATTCTTTTTAACCCGCTATACCATATGAGTGAATACTTCAGTTACAGAAGCTATTTCCCCTCCCCTGGTCAGTGAAGATCAGTGGTGTGCGTGTTTTGGGCAATAGTGCAAGGTGGGATTGCAAATAAAAGTCCTGACCCCGGGCCGTGGAATTCCAGGGTTGGTATTCGAGGAACATGGCCAGCCCAAAGAGCAGGCGTGCCCAAACCCCCTCTGGGCAACTTCAGCCTTACACAACACGTCTGCAACACACAAAAACACATATGCACACACACACACACACACACTCACACACACACACACACAAACACACACACACACGCACACATGCACACAATAAGCAGACAGTCCCCTACCCCCTTCCTTTTGTTGTTGTTGTTTTCTCTTCTCCCCCTCTCACAATGGAAAGGCATCTCCTCTCTCTAAGAGGCCACAGGGAGAGATTTTCTCAGTAGCAGAACAATAAACAGAATACTGGCTACACTCTGCGCCTACCTTGGACTTTAGTCAGCCAACTGATCCTTAGATACATGAGGTAGATAAGAAACAGGCATGAATGCTCTAGCAGGAGTAGCAAGAACACACATAAACACTCTCTTTCCATCAAATAGGGTTATTGATAAAGCCTCTAGCTGCTTCAAACAGCATCAACTTCTGGGGACACTGTCCGTCCATTGTTGAGGCCCCAACGGCATCGAGGCACTCGGTGAGTCACTGTCAATACAAAGCTCCTTTGAGCTTGAGCATTGTCTCCTCCCTGGCTTGGTCTCTGATTAGTCAGCAATCTGCTATCATACAGGGCCCTGGCCTACTTCTGCACAGGAATTCGACCTATGACATCAGTCTGCAGCAAAGAGGCCAAAGTCTGTCCGGCATGGGTCCTATAAAGTCCAGGTGGAGAAGATTTTGGCCGTTTTGAATTTCCAATTAGTGATTGTCACCCTCTCTATGTGAGCTTCATTAGCACATGCACACAAACCACACAGACGGAGAACATTCTCCTGAAATGTTATTAAATGAGCATAAAAGTGAGAGAATGTGTCCTTCCCTGAAAAGATTACGTGACAGGGGCATGACTGGAAACAGACATAAGGTAGACACAGAAATGTTGTTGTGGTAGGTTTTTCTTATTTAACCATGACCAAAGCCTTTCAAACTCTAACCACAATCATAAACCTAACCTAAGCCATACACCAAATACTTTTATTTTCTTAACCTTACCCAAACCTTTAACTGCCTAAACCTCACATTAACCTTAAACATTCAGTAACCACTCATGTGATTAACACAAGATGCCAAATGTGCTATTATCACATAATCTAATTCGCGGTAGTGAATACCGTATCATACAATTAGTGTCGGCAACACGTAATTTGCATTTCAGACTTTACGTTCATTTTCCAAAAGTTTATGAGGTCTTGATGGTGCACACACATACAACAGCAGATGCACACTCAGACGCACACACGCAAGAATGAAAAAGACACTGATGGAGGAGGGGTTAGAGAGAAGAAAAACAGAAAACGTGAGAACAGAAATGGGGAAGAAAGACTGATTAATCCTCCCTTTGGTGGTGTTCTTAAGACGTTTGATTCAACCGCGCACACACACGCCCCCCCTTCACAACCTGTCTACTTCTCTGTGAGGTTGGTTTGATGTTTCATTCTTTCTTATCAATAGCACCTTTGCATCAATTACCCAACAAAAACATCCTTCAGAGAGAAGGGGATGGGGGAGTGCAGGGGAATGGCTGGGGTGGGTGGGTGCTGGGGTTTCTCTGAGGGAGTGTGGGAGACAACCTACTTGTAGCACATTCCAGGCTTTTGTCATCCCTGGGAATTTGTTTCCTGTCAACGTCTTAAGCCAATAGATAATATGTTATCAGGGATGAGAGGAGCCCCCTCCCCCAATGATGAGAGAAGAAAATATATATGAGGAAATACCTTTTAAGTGAGACGTCTTCTTTAGTGATGAATGTTTGCTGGTTTATGTCGGCGGCGGTAATTATTAAAAAAGAATGGGGAGACTCAATTGGTGGAGTCATGATTTAAAGCATGAGAGAGCAGAGGAGAAGAAAGACTGAATGGTCTTCTTCGGACCCCCCCGAAAAAAATTATCAAGAGAGCTGATAAAGTCAAGAGGCTGCCAGGTTCTTACTCGAAGTGACATAAAAGATGTTTACAGATTTCTCTCTAATATGGATGTTTTGGGGTATTGTTTCATAGCTATTTGGCCTAATTTATGAGGTGCTCCACACATGAGCTCGTTCGGTTTTATGGCCTTGTGTTTCCCAGTGTCTGCAAAGAGATGTGTGTGTGCCCTCTAGACGGCCAGCCTGGGGCCAGTAAACCTCTCTCTGTACAGGCAACCGCAACCATTCTCTCTAAATTACATCACCTTTCCAGATCCCACCAGTGAAACCGACATTCAGCTGCTGCTGGATTCACCCCTTTTTTTGCACTTCTCTCTCTGTCTCCTTTTCCTTCTTTCCATAGACTTTGAACATTCAGTGAATAAAATTGTATTCTTTCTCTGATTCATAACCCCATTAACACCCAAAGAAATGTGATCATTTTCCTACATAATTTTATTCTCATGTCAACATTATCATCATCATCATCATCATCATCATCATCATCATCATCATCATCATCATCATCATCATCATCATCATCATCATCTCCTTCTATGTCCCTTCTACCTCATCCCTCTCCATCCCCAAGACCTACTTGGAAGGAAGTGACTGTGGGTCAGTGGTATGTCTGCAGAGTAAACAGTGGCTAGCGGAGGCCTGGACCAGGCTTATCAGGTCGCGTCTGTCTGATTGACCCTCCACTCCCTTTTTGTTTAGACGTCCTGACAGGCGGGTCACCACTCCACATCCTCCTCCGCCTCTGTTCCATTATTCCCACAATTTTGTGTTGTAAAAGTGAAAGGCCATGTTTTACTTCTTTACTTGAAGGGCAAACAAGCAGCCGGAGGTGCTTTTTGGGAAACCAAACACTCCATAAAGGGACTCCGGCTGCCACCTGAGACACTGCAGGTCATGATGCTTAGACAGGCATCTCTGATATGTGGTACACTCTAAAGGAACAGTAGGGAAAGGTAAAGGCATGTTGTGGGCCACTGACAAATATTTATAGCTCACTTGGACAACAGGAGGAATGTAGGGGAACGTCTCTATCTCACCCCCACCTTCCTCTTCCCCCTCTGTGTGTGGTACCACTGTGTTCTTCAGCTTTTCCCCAGGTCTGTCTGAGGCCGCTCTGGCCTGTCAGCCTGTCAGATTAAAGCTTCGGTCTCCCAGTCTCCCTTAAATGCCACACGCTTTGTTTTCATTGAGGAGGGGTGCAGAATGTGTGTGATCTCTTGTCGGCCTCCTTCTCATCCATCTCTGCCAGAAGCCGAGGGGGCAGAGGGGGTAAAAGGGGGTTTAGGCAGGGGCAAGGGACAGGGTCACACAGGGGGAAGAGCAGGGTCAGAGGTTAAGCTAGGTTACCCCCAGCCTTTGCAGTAGAGCCACGAGGACCTAAGGAGAGGCCTACCAGACACACAAACACACACTCACACATAGACACACTCTTCTGCCCACCAGTAATAAAGCCTTCCACTGACATTTCGCTCATGTCTGCAACACTGCCGTTATTCATGCAGAGTGTGGCCTGTTATTGAGTGCAGATGTTGAGCTGTAATGAGCAGTGGCTCTGGCACTGACTACCCAGTGATGAACAGAGAGCTGCGCTGTTCCCAGACATGAGGAAGAGAAAAAGAGATGGATGGAGAGAGTGAAACAGATGAACTGAATGAGATGAGTCTGTGGGGAAGATGAGGAGTTTCAGGGTCTTTTGCAGGTGCAGAGCATGTCATTCAGAGTCACCTGTGAGCTGCCAGTGGCGCAGTGTAACTATACATTCTTTTATAATACCTGTTGAGTGTGTGGCGTGGTGCATGTAAATGTATGTATGTATATGTATAACATATAAACACACTGTATATAAATCATTATCTTTTCCCTCTTTTTGCAGAGTACATAGAGCAAAACAACTGAAAAAGAAATCCATCATTTGACAGCTCATTGTGACTATGTACTCTTTTTCTCTGGACAGATTTAGTTCAAACTAGAGTGAACATTGGTCAACCCCTGCTGGAGCCTTTCTAGTTCTTACCCAATCTCCTGGTATCAAGTTGTAGGGTTCAAAGATCACTTATCAGGTAACCTACCTTATACACATCAGCACATTTTGCTGACATCATTATATATATAAAATGTATATATATTTATGTAAAATATACAAAAAACTTATGAAACATAAAAAAATTATGTTGAATTAGTATTGCTGTTGTGTAACAGTACTAAAGCTCATAGTTTACGGGATACACAAGGCATTACTCTTTTTCCCCAAAATGAAGATATCCTCTTTTTTACTTTGCAACTGCACTTTTTAAATGTGATGTCAGCAAAGCTAAGTTCTTGCAGAATTTCCTCAGGAGAATGAAACTATTGAGTAACTATTGAGTTGCTATTTGAAAGTGTTTTCGCTTCCCTAAAAGCTGTGAACTTGCTGCTCTGGTGCAAATAATCAAGCTAACAATAGGATGTAGGATCCAGTGATTCATCATGTGAGAGAATAAATGTATCTATTGCAATTTGACTCTGATGAAGGCTGCAAGCCGAAAATGAGATGTTCTAAGTTCTATACTAAAAGTGTTACTGGAGTTTAGACATTTTTACACCATTTTCCCTTCTCTATGCACCTTGGAAGTAGGTGGAATTGTGCCAGGAACCTCAGCTCTGCTTTTATTGCTGCTTTTGTCAGAACACCCATTACCAATTGTGAGTTAAAGATACAAACAATTAAATATAATACAATATAAAAATCTGCAAGATGTCAAAACCCTTATTTTCTCTAATTAAAAAAAGAGTTTTTGGAAAGGCAGCAGAGGGTCTGAATGAAGGCAAATGAAAAGAGTTTGGGGCATAAACCTTGGCCTGATGTAGTGCTTGTCAAACAGATGGCGGGGACAGACCAGTGTCCAAATATCTTATCTCAGTCTGTTCTACTTTTAAACTGTCTGAGTGACTTTCTGGGAAAACGTGAACATGATTCTCTCGCTGGCGCAATGACGCACTATCTAAAAAGGCCTGTGTAGTTTATTCCTGATATGACATGTGACACTGATTATGGGCAACTATGTAACCACATATATTTTCATGTATAAGATGTTTTATTTTAAGAGAGATTTTGAGCTTGAACCTTATATCTGATATCAGTCTGAAGTTTGGAACCTCTCTTTCCAGCAGATTCAGAGTGGAATGATCACATTGTATGACATTAGTGGTGATGACAGGGGGTGAGGGAGGCTCCAGCAGAAGAACATCCAATAACAGAGTGCACTTGTCTGAGCCTCTGTCCATGGTCCTGAACCACTCATCTACACCCATAGACCTAGAGCAAGTAGAATAGACTGGCCAGACATTTTACCAACCGGCCACCCAAACAGATGTTCAGTTCAAAAGAGAAACAGCCTGCAGTTGGAAAAACAGGATGTTAGTTTGCACCCAAATCATTTCCTGAAATGGCGCTCTCTTTTTTTTTTTTGCATGTCTTTAGATGACAGTGGTTCCAGATAGAAAATCTGTCTGGAAGACACAATCGCAGATAATCCTGACATTTAAAAATGTGTAACTTATTTACCTTTAACACAGTAAAGTGAAAACAAGTGAGCCATGGCTGCTCTACCTGTGGGTATTCTTCTGAAAAATATGTGCAGAATAACTTAAAATCTCATCAACATTTTAAAGCTATTAAAAGCCAAAAGTAAAGCAAAAACAGAGGAAGCTATCTGCCAGACAACTTCCAACTGTCTTCTGTCCTTTTCGTGCCATCCTTCTTTGTTTCCACCTTCTCTGGCTCTCTCTTGAGATGTCAGAGAAGTAAGTGTGCCGGGAAGAACAGAGCACTCACCTCAAATGGAGTCCGCTCACATAATGCATGAGGAGATGTTTTCAGTAAATACCACAACAGGAAGTGTTTGAATCTATGAAACATCCTGCTTTCTGAAAGTTAAATTACCTGCTGTAAACAAGTTGTCTCGCAGGGCGGTTTCTGTGTGTGTGTGTGTGTGTGTGTGTGTGTGTGTGTGTGTGTGTGTGTGAGTGTGTGTGTGTGTGTGTGTGAGTGTGTGTGTGTGTGTGTGTGTGTGTGTGTGTGTGTGTGTGTGTGTGTGTGTGTGTGTGTGTGTGTGTGTGACTAATACAAATAAATAAACTACCAGGCTAGAAACTGTGCTGCACTCAGGTAAAAAAAACAAAACTTTGAAGTAAATCCATTAATTAGACAAATTTTTCACAGTTTTTACAGAGTGGAGATTTTAACAGGGCGCCTGTGACTCGGTGCGGATGTGCGTATGTGTCTTACTCACCTCAAGCCACAGACCATAAAACCCAGAGAGCTCCTGCTGTGAGCTCCTGACCTTCCACCCTAATAATGTCCACCTCACACAAGCTCACACCTCATGTCTCACACAAGCACATAATCACACACACACTTTGTTTACTGTTATACAATCACTATTGCTGTTCAGTGTGTTAAACAGCTGGATGAAACCTTAGAGACAAATTGGAAAGAATGGCATTAAGAGTTATTTAGACATCAATTTATTTGACACACTTAAGCCATTAGACGACATCGTGGCGTCATCTTTTTACAGGGAGAGCCGTACACAAATAGTCAGTCTTGACACTGACAGGGGGGAAAGAGTGAAGAACAAGCCTAGCTGAAGATCTGGATGTATGTGATCTTGAGTAATGAGCTCTCTGGAAGGACTGATTTGAAAGGTAGCTCTAAAAAAAAAACCCTAATCACACGAGCAGAAAAGAACATAACATAGGTTTGACAGCAATTAGATGATAGGCTCATGGCAAGTTATGGCAAAATCTGATTGTTGAAGGTGAAAGTGAAAAGTATTTCTGAATGGGTTGGTGGGCCGGGGGTGGGGAGCACTTCAATTACGTAACTTGTGAACTATTAAGTCAATAAATCAATAAAATCTATAAAAAGCTTATCTTTAGTTTGTAACACTGTCCTTCTGGCGCTGCAGTGTATTTCAGGTAAGATTATCAATTACACTAGACTCCATATCTGCATGTGTGATAATGTGTACTGTAGATGAAGTTCATTTAATCTCAACTCAGATGGCACATACTATACACACACACTCACATGCATTTCACAGGAACAACACTTCCTCTAAACCTGAACCATGGAAAGCCCTCTCTGAATTCAGCTGGTTTTCATGGTCCTTCAAGAACAACGTAATGGGGGATAAGAGCATTCAGCATTGACCCTTCCAATATCACAAGCTCCAGCATGCTCTGACTGGACACTGATTAACCAGACACTTGATAAGATCTGTTGGTTAAGCTGATAAGACCTCTCGTGTCAAACACAAGGGGAGATCATTGACACTCACGCAGCGTTATGAAACACCAAAACCTCAGCAGCAACCTGTGTTTTCGCAGAAGTGGAAGATTGATTGATTAATTCTGTTCTCTCCCTGTGTGTGAAATGGGCTACCTGCCCTTTGGTCTCCTGTTATAACCCTATACCAGGTATCAGGTGAAGGTTCTGAAAATTTAGAGGATGCCTATTGCGCTATCTAGGAAAAAGAGGCTTTAACTTAGTTCAAAGTGACAGAATAACAATAGACAGAACGTCCTCTGTAGATTCAACTGAACAAACTTTTTTAAAGCAACAGCAAAGTAAAAACATTTTGTACCAATTGCATAGACATCGTCCATCTCTCATGAGAGCTGCTGTGTGTTGTGGCTGCCAGAGTACTCAATAATATTTTTTCATCATCAAACATCACCACAGTTACAACTTTTGTAAACTTAAAGCGATGGTTCGGCGTATTTTCGACCTAGCGTCATATGCACCATGAGGTCTATCTAAACACCACCTCAGCCGTTCATTTTCATTTGGTCGGAAAATAGTGGAGTTAGAGCCATCAGCCGAATGTCTTAGTACAGGTGCTTGCTAACGGGACCACCAGTGTATCTGGTAAATGACCCCACTAATAATGCCAGGATTGTTATCAAACTTCTACAGTAGTACAAATAGGGTCTTTACTCATAAATCCATGCAGCTGTAAACATCTCGTGAATCCCGCACAGATCTCTAGATGTGCTGTGCGGGATCTCGCAATATTTCGACGATGTTAGTTAGTTAGTTAGTTAGTTAGAGTAAAAGCCATCAGGTAAGTGTTTATTTCAATAAACTCCTGGTGTACTTACACACTTTTCAATGCATGGATTTATGAGTAAAGAGCCTATTTGTACTACTGTAGAAGTTTGATAACAATCCAGGCATTATTAGTGGAATAATTTACCAGATACACTGGCGGGTTAGACATTCGGCTGATGGCTCTAACTCCACTATTTTCCAACCAAATGAAAATGAACGGCTGAGGTGGTGATTAGATAGACCTCATGGTGCATATGACGCTAGGTCGAAAGGTCTTTAAGGACCACCAGCACTTCCCTGCATATAATGTATGAAAAGGATTCCAGAGTATTATTAGGAATTGTTTAAAGAAAAGGTTTGCATTATTGAAGTCATTGAGAGTTCACTTCCTAAGTTAGACAAATAAACTGTATATATTTGAAATTACTTTTTAGTGAAAATTCCCTCTTTTTGTTACTATGAAAGCAAGAAAAAAAAGTCAACACAGTAGCTCCCAATGCAGGTAAATTTAATTGGATACGACAAGTGATGTTTCAATCTTAATGCTCTTCTTCAGATTAAATAAACAGTTACCATCTTAAATCAACAAAGGCCCAGGTCACCTGACAGTTACATAATATGCCAATCCCATTCAACACTTTACAAGTGTACATATAGGTGCAAAAAATAAATAAATTAAATTAAATAAATAAATAAGTAATGCAAAATAATAATAGGAGTATAAAATAGTACTATGGAATAAACAAGGCCATATGTGATCAACAAAAATGAAGGAGAGAACTCTTTTGGATTTTCACATTGGATATTCTCACTCCTAAAGGATTTTAGCATTAGACCTGAAGATTTTAGTATTAGACCATTCCTGTAACTGTTAATTTACTGTGGTTGTGAAATATTCCTGCAACTATTAAATTACAGATATTGTGAAATAGTCCAGTGACTGTTAACTTAGCAGGGTTTCAATATTTTCCAGTTACTGTTAACTTAGCAGGGGAGTAAAAGAGACTACATGTCATCTTTTTGTTTCTTTTTCTTGTATGACATGGTGCTTTATTGCATGCTATAGATATGTTTATTATGTGGATTTATATGTATTGGGTTCTGAAACATGTAAATAAGGGATATCTTTTTTATAATATAGTGGAGTCTCTTTAAAAAAAACATTCTGTCATATTGATATTATGATGGCTATATAGCCTGATGCTTTGTTATTGTGCTCTGGGGGTCCCATCTAAATATGTTGTACATTTATGTATAAAAAATATTTCTCTGAATATCACATATGGTTTTGTTTATTCCATAGTACCACTATCATGATTTATTTATTTTATTTTATGTTATTATTATTTTTTGCACCTATATGTACACCTGTAAAGTGTTGAGTATGATTGGCTCATCATGTGACTGTCAGGTGACCTGGGCCTTAGTGGATTTAAGATGGAGATGGTTGATCTTTAGTCTGAAGAAGAGCACTGAACTTGAAACATCACTTGTGGTGTCCAATTCAATCTACCTGCATTAGGAGCTGCAGTGTGCAGACCTTTTTCTCACTTTGTTCTTTGGTCCAGCTCCTGCTTTCCTACTCCAGATGTGCGTGTCTACCACAAACTCTTTTTGTTACTATCCCATCACTGTAGCTCAGCAAGGACACATAGTCTGTGGATGCACAAAGATATAATTTCACTCTAAATAGGCTGTATCTTTGGAAGATATACACTTAATTTGATTAACTGACTGTTGAAGCTTCATATTAGCTTCAGTGTAACTTTAAACTGAGTACATTTACACAAAACAGGGATTTAAGTGTCATTAGAAAGGGATTTATTTGCGGCCATTCTGGAAAATAGGAACAATGACACAAAATAAATCCTTCACTGTACATATAGGCAGTCTGTTGAGGCAGTCTGCTTCAACAGAGTTGAAAAAAAGTTATCCTCTCCTTTAATCTCAAATGAACAGCCGCATTGCCACTGAATCATCCTGACTTCCTGGAGGCAACCGCAAAATAACAATTAAATCAATCCACACCTATTTGAAACTCATTTGGAATTTAATAAAAAAAACAAAAAACATCTGAAGCATGTGTAACCAGTTCAGACTTGATAAATGTTACACCATTTCATCTCTGCATTCTTATTGCTGCAGCCGCTTTCTTAAGCAGATCTGCCCCTGCAGCTCATGACAGACACTTACAGATCTGTATCCAAGCCCCTGAGGTTGACACAAGAAACCCTGCCTATCATTCCCGAAAACAGGACATTCTGGCATAGGAGGATCGGCATAGGATCAGACATTGAGATGCGGTCTATGGGGCTGATGATTAACAGAGAACCAACCAGAGGAGGGAGAAGACAAACTCCATCCTGACTATGATTGGAGTAGACGGTGTAGTCACAAACTCCATGAACCCACTCTGCCAGCATCCAACCCTGCCCACTGCTAAATCTCTCCAACAGCTCGCACTCCACCGTCCAACTAGCCCTCCCTCAGGGAATGGACTATGATCTTTGATCAGGTATTCGAAAAGCCTTCATTCATAAATTCAACTTGAGTTCATTGATAAAAATAACAACATTTTTATGATGCAAGGTCTTCCATATTATTATTTTATTTGACATCAATCTTATGATGCCTACCCATCTATTAAACATTGTTAGAGTAAATGTATTTCCTGAATGATTTCCAAATGGAAAAACTACTCATTCTTTAAAATCACCCAATGACCCTCTTCCCCTATTCTATTTTCATGTTCACCAGCCTCTTGTGAAGTTTTTTCGCTCAGTGTTGACCAGACTTTGATGCACACACAGTCACGTATGCACATACGTATAGTAGTCAAAAACACCTACAATACCTGCACACAAGCACATGACATGCTCACATACATGCACAAGCACACAGCTCATGCACACACATTTCCATTGCAAACAGTCACTTTCATGGGAATTATACTTCCAGGCAGGGAGCAAAAAACTTTGCTTAGCACAAACTGCCCTTGAGCAGATAACTCTGTTTGATTTGTTAGATTTTGGACTTAAAGTTCAGAGATGGCCTGGGAAAGAAATGTCCTTAAATCACGTGGATCAACAGACTCATTTCACCATGATGTCACTGTGCTTTAAATCAAAATTTCACATCGAAGTTAAGTTAGTCATTGCAGAGAGTAGAACTGATGATCACTGCAGCACAACAAGTTCATTTGAAAGGGATTTTGCAATCATGCAGTGGTTAGTTACTTGGAAATGCTACATTTTAAATAAAGTCTCTGTTCCAGGACGAATTCATAGAAGTAAACAAAATGTCAACAGATCTCTGGAAGAACGGAGAAAAGCCAATGGGTCACCTGTGGTTTTGTGGTATTCACAGACCATCGATGCCCTCATTCTTTTGCGGAGTGTATTACAACAATATTTAGAGATGAAGTCATCTTTTCCCCCAATAATACTTGAGGATATTTGTTCAGTGAAAGGATCATGATATCATGATGTCACGCAGGATATGACCTCAAACGGCTCAGATGACATAATTGCTATCACCTGCATGATGCCCAGACATTCCTGAGGCTGGTCGCTGTTGAGGCTATGATAATCATCATAACCATCATCATAATAAAAACATGCAGCACTAAGAGGTTTTTGTAAGCACGTGAGAGTGGATTTCATCTTACTATAAAATGTGACAGAATTTCCTACCACCAGTGGGTTTCCAAAGCTGATTTCAACACTGCTGCCAAAGGATTTCCATGCAGACTGTGTCTTCTTTGGCTGCCTCTGGGGATTTTGTCTGGGTCATAGTGACCTGGAGTCTTGTGGGAGTTGTACAAGCAGCAGCAGTAAAGTAGTAGTTATTCTTGTAACAGCAGCAGTAACAGACCTGAAGTTTTAACTGTTCTAAGACTTTTTTCAGTTTCAGAGTGGAACATTAGGAATTCATTAATGGCATTCCTGTTGATGCGTGCGTAGAGATTTTTGGAGAAAAGCCTCTTTGGTTTCAAAAGGCCACAGCAGTATGCTGCCATCTGCAGTTATCTGCATGGGACAGAGCTCCCTCTCTCTCTTTCTGTGGTGTGTATGTGTGCATGCATTTGAAAAACTACACATTAAGGTGTATGATCTTCTCTCCCTGCACTGATGATGAATGTCAGCACCCTTTAACTGGAGCCTGACTTCATCTGAGCTGTACAGGCCCACAGTTATATTTCAAAAGAATGACAACTGATACAAACTGTACTCTACTACTACAATTAATGTCAAGTGGGTTTCAAATAAATGATTCATCTGGTCATGACCAAATGCTTTAACAAGACAAGTATTCATGTCAAATGTATTTATTACCACCATTCAAAATTTTGTCCAAAACTGTTTTTGCTTCACCTCTCACACACAGAAGAATATTTAGTAAAACTTTCTCAATAGCATGTGGACTAGCAAGAAAAAAAGTTGTTTAATATGATTTATGAGTGTTCTCAACTTGGCTGAAGCTGTGCTGAGGACATAAATCTAGTCTTGACAATTAAGCCAGAATAACATTTGATCATTTGATCCCTAGAGGGCATCACGAATTGAAAAGGTAAAAAAAGTTGAAAGTGTGTGTTTTTAGTTAAATTTAGTTTGCATGTCCAAAAAGTTTATGGAGATTTGTCACAATTTATAAAATCTAATTTTAAAAGTCACAACAGCAAAAACTGTTACTGAAAAATTTAAAGCAAAATTTTGATCCAAATTAAGAATCAATTTAAATGTTTTATTCATGTTCTTTTAAAAGTCATCTTTAGTGCTGTTGGTGAACTATGCAGCGATCTTACTGCCACTTCATCATCTTGCTGAAACCGTCCTCACTGTCCCCACTCTCCACTCTCTTGCAAAATATCATGACATGTTGCACACAGGCCTCAAACTTTGACCCAAAGAGAGCAAACAGCAATCAGCTCTACATTATTAAAGTTCCCCTCCTTATTTTTACTTCAATTTGATGTTTAACTGTTACTGTGTTGAATGACATAAATAACAATGTATTTTTCACATTAATCTGCACCTACAAGCAGTATTTGTGACTTTTCAGAGAAGAAAGCGACATCTTGTGTCCAGTCATTACATTTTTAACGAGGTGACTGAACTTTATTGTGGAGAAACCAGATCAGACGGCAGAGTATTTTTATATGTCCAAAACATGTCTGGGGGAGGAGGGGCTTTAACTATTGCGCTATTTATTTATTTTATATTCATTTGTCACATGAATCATATAGTGTGCTTGTCGTATTTTAGCCAGTTTTATCATGTGCTAATAAGTTTAATGTAACAAACAAGGAACTGCCAGATCATCAGCATGTTTTGCAGATCTTCTGCTAATAAGGAGATGCTTTAGAGAAGTGTGTTATCACTAGTGAATGGTCAATGTTGAACAGTGAGTAGGGAGCTGTTGTCTGGTCTGATTGCTCAAAGGCCACATCAAACATCTGTAGTGTGGAATGCCTCTGTAATAGGTCAATATAATGATTCACAGTGAGCTGTGCCTTTCAGTAGAATGGACAAAATGAATTAGCCTTTAAAGGAACCAGTTTTTCCTAAAATATTTTGAGAACAAAACTTTTCCTCCTTCTCTCTTGCAGACTTGAGAGAGCCCACAAAACCTGCTATGCTGACATGCCCTGGAACAATGGGCACAAACACACCCAGGAGTGGTCACGCATGCTTCCTCATGGCTGCCACAAAGGTCAAGTGTAGGTTACATGGAGCTAGCTGACCTCAATATTAATGTTATCACAGTTAGTCTGCCCTTGTATGTCAGCCAGATGTTTAGGTCAGAGCAGAGAGGACCATAAACCACAAAAAAGTCAAAAAATAAAATAAAATAAAAAGTAAAAAAAAGTTAGTTTAGTAAGAAAATGCTGGAAAGTTCCATTTTTCATGACTGGAAGACTGAGCCATTATTTCTGATGATGATAATAAATTAGGTAGACACAGGTCGTGGGTCCACTAAACCAAAGATGGCTGAGAACGACCACAGTGATAGGACACTGTATACATGGACAATCAGCCAGGTTTCAAAAAAGTCTAGTACAACCAAATGATTTGAACAACAATGTGTAAGTGAAAACAAAGGTGAACAAACCAGAAATTCTAATCACCCATTGCAGTTTGAACATATAATTATATCACGTTAAGGTCAGTTGAAGTTGAACAATACAGTTGTTTTTCTAATTGCACTTTGCAAAAGGCAGATGGAATGGAAAAAATGTTTGCCATCATTTACACATCCAAATAAGGAACATGTATCAAAATAAGTTAACATGTATAACCTGCTACCTGCTGCACCCTGTACAAGCTAGAGAACACAAACTGCCCCTGCAGATTTTACTGCATGGTCATCTAATACAATAGTTCAGTCCGCACAACCATCAGGAGTAGCCGTGTCTGAGCATGTGCCATTTGATCCATGTAATGGGACGATGGTGAACTGGAGAGAGAGCACTCAGATGTTTTTATGGGGCTTGCAGCATTAGCATACTAAAGCCCATTTGCAGATGGAACAACTAAATTCAGCTGTGCACAAGTATTTCCTGAATGTCTCTATGAATAAAATCGTCCACCACATTACCATTGCAGTAGACTTGCAAGCAGTGGAATTATGGCCACATAAAGTTACCATTATAGAGCTGAGGATCTCTCTCATCCTCGTTTGATGGAGAAAAATAACATACCGTTAGCCACAATGCCACAGCAGACAGGCTACTGTAGGCTGCATATGTCAGTCTTCATTTTACAGTAGCACAACTAGAGCGCCTTTGAGCCCATTCTATCAGTCAATCTGGCTGCGATCATTGAAGCCACAGCTCATAGGCTGAAAACTACCTGCGCTGTAAATATATCCTTCACAGAATGACTCAAACATTCCTTGCAATTTCCCTCTCACTAATAGAAACTTAATAGAAAAAAAGGGTAAATCAGACTTTCCTCTTTCAAAAACCCACACGGTGTATAAGTGCTTACAGTAAAGTCAAGTGTGGACGCCGGTGACCTAACATGATGACTTCATCTTATTTTGACAGTTGCCCCATTTAATGTGGAAACGATTAAAGAGGAAGACAAAGAGGGATTTCACCCATTACCCATTAAAGTTAACCACCAAATTACATGGGATTTTATAGGCCATAAATAAGAAAATGCTGCTGGATTTTGCCCTCCTCTAGCCACTGTTGAACCTCCCCTGTGAGTGTGTGTGTGCACTGCCAAACTCAGGGGGAGAAACCTCGCCACGGGACTCACCCAACTCACTGCTGTAGACACCCAGCACACAGCACATACAATTAGGACAGGCTTGGGCAGTAGACACTGGGCAATACAAACACATACACACATTCACTTTCAAAGTATTGAACAGAATTCAAGCTTCTCACATTACAGTGCACTGTTAACCAGCCATCCCTGGCAGAGATCATGTTCACAGTGCCGACTGTTGAATGCTGTAATTCCTGAAAAGCGATGGGCAAGCTTATTTCATGCAGTTCCCTCTCATCCATCCATGCAGCCATCAGAGCAAAGGATCTCTCAGCACTTTCACCATTGCACCACTCATTCACTGGGCCATTTGGTTGTGATTTACTACCAAAGACGTTTACAGCAAATTGTTCCTTCCTCTCCTTTTTTCTTCATCTCTTCTTCCCCTGTATCCCCTTCCCATTCTGATCTGTATTATGGCATTTCATTGTGTTTTGTTTGTTTCCCTGTGACTGCTTTCATCTCCCAGTCTGTCTGGCCTCATATCATTTTTAAAGTGGACCCAAATGCTTTCCCTGGCACTTGCCAGCATGCGCTTCCAGTAAGTCTGAGACATAAATCGAATATTTGAAAAAAGACAAATAAATACAAGTGTAAATAGCCTCTTGGAAATGGCCTTAGCAACTTCTGTGTATAATTAGGCTGTCGTCTGTGAGTGTGCACATATGTGTCCGTTTGCGTATGTGCCTGTAAGACTGTGTGTGTGTAAGGCAGAGAGAGGGAGAGAGGGAGAAGAGTAACAAGAGTAGCAAGATGTTAGCAATTGTGTTTGTGTGTCTGCATTAGTGTGCGAGTGACTAAATGCCCTTTTTAACCAATGTGTGAAATGTTCCTGGTGGGGCTGGAAATGACTTAGAAATCCCTAAGGGATGGTTAAAAGGTCTTTTCTGTGTTGGCAGACATCAGAGTGATGACCCCCGCCGACTATCCAACGCCCCCACACCTCTAGCAACATTTGAGCAGCAAAAACACCACTATGTGTTGGCATTTATCTTATGGCTTAGTGTCTTACTGATTCACTGCTGTCTGGTTGTGATTTCAAATGAGCTTCCAGGAACACAAAAGAACGAGGGGATACAAAAAAACAGACAAATAGAATGACATAGTTGGCATTGTGGAAGATGATTCATAGAAACCAATGCATGTCTGGTATCTGTGAGTGTCATAATCATGATGGGGCAACCCCTCTGTTTTTCCCTCTGTTTGTGTGTGTGTGTTTGTGTGTGTGTGTGTGTGTGTGTGCGTGCGTGTGTGTGTTTGTGTCGATCATACACCAGTATGTGTTCCATGCCAGTGTCGCCAGTGAGTTGGCGCATTTGCCATGTTTATGTGTGGGTATTGTGTCTGCACTAAGTGGTCATTGTATTCCAGACATGTGGTATATTCAATGCCGAGTGATTCACTCCTACCAGCATCTGTTGTCTACCTCTGCAGTCTCTGAGAGGTCTGATTAACACCACACATTGACCCAACCGGAACTGACCGGACCTGACCAGATCTGACCACACCTCCGTAAATACTCTACAAGTAAAAACTCTAGAGACAACAGGATGGAACCAAGACAGAGGAAGCAATCATCCCTGCTATAAATAACACACATCATAGCATAGGCAAAAATATTTTTACTGGTGTGATATCTGGAAAGAATCATTTTAGTGACCTTACTAGCACACCAATGATTATTTCTTAAATGTATGGCTGATCTCCAGGGCGTCATTGTTATGAACTTCAGTTTAGTGAAGTGGAGACAGACATACAGTCAGCTGCAGTGCTCAGAGGAAACCAAGTCATTACACTCATCTCAATCAACACGCTGAGCACTTAGGCTGTGTTTAACTTTGTAAGCTACAGTTTATTTGCTGATCATTTTCAGACACCCCCCCACCCCCCCCCCAAGTTCACTTTTCTCTTTTTCGGTAATTGGAGATAAATCTAAAATTCCGTATTGTGCAATCTTGAGATTTGATTGTGGTATGGCAGTAGCACCGCCAATGTCAACTTCCAGGAATGCCACTCCCAGAGGCAAAGGGGAAACAAGCGTCCCCTGCTTTGAAACTGATATCGTAATTTTTATAAAAACATTAAAAGTACTAACCGTAGTGTAAATTCTCAAATAGTTCCAAAAATATGGCCTTTGTTTATACCAATGAAAGAAAGAGCCAGGACTGGACAAGGGTCATTATTAGAGATCAGACATTATTCCCAATTTCTCAGTTTATATTTGATCATATTTTAGTAAGAAGCCTCACTGTCAACCGATGGATTCACATTTGTTGTGTTAATTTAAGTTGTTGCTGCGGCTCTCCATTGATAAAAAACTCAACACTTCCTTCATCTGTTTCACATTAAAATGGTTACAGTGGTTCAGGACGCATAATCCCTTCCCTGGAGGGCTTTTATTGTGAAATATTTGCAGGAAAGGTTTAGATAACAGCAGCTTAACTTCGGGATACAAAGTCATATCGAATGGATTCAGTGAGTGAGAACATATTTACATAGTTAGATTAAAAAAAGAGAAACTCAGAGAGTGGAGGGTGAGGTGTGATTATGGTGTAAAGATGGAATAAATACTGTGGGAATATAGATTAAACTCAAATGATTTTGGTCCATGTTCTAGTAATCTAAAATAAAGTTATGACACTGTTTTTCCCAGCTTTAATTCGTTCAAACAGGCTTGACTAAACTCTCAAATTGGCACAAATAACTTTCAAAGAACCAAAAAGTATTTGTGCCTTGTCCAGATTTTTCTCCCAATCAAATAAGCGATCAGCATTTCAGTGAGAAGTTGCTCGGGAAATGTGTATAAAAGCGGTGTGTGCACGCCTCATTTCTTCACACAGCTGTTTAAGAGAATACAATTCAATTTCAATTAAATTAAAACAATGGCTTTTCTCTGTTTAGAAAAATACGAACACGTCATAGTGCCACTTGCATCAATGTGCTGCCACAAAGAGATTATGTTTTGGTTTATTCTGCTTCATCGTGCTGCAACAGTTTTAATCAAAACACGGACTTCAGGCTAACACAACTCTTCATGCCAGCCATCTTGTGGAAATTACAAGAAGATTAGATTTGCAAGAAATATAATTGAGATATTAAGATAGCCACTCTGGTCACAAATATTTCGAGATGAAGTCAAAGAAATAGAGGTTAGAACATAATGATTTTGGATTATTCCAATTTTTCTACTTTATGGTAATCCTGATGTAACCTTTTTCCTCAACAGAATCCAACATTTCTGTCCCAAAGCTTTCAGGACTCAAAAGAGCTCACATTTCACCCGTATTTAGTCATCATTATGCTGATAATACCAGCCTATATGGCTTCTCTTCTCCCTTTAATGTTGTAGGTGACCAATACATCAATACATCATCTCAAAGAGAGGCTGCCTCGGTCAGCTGCTTCTATGAGATCTGGGCAAGATCAGTCACAAGCCCACGCAGATGCAAGTCCTTGAGGAGGCTGTGAAAAAAGGCAGCAGTATTTATCCCACTTGTGGCTGTTTTCAGGACTGGGAACAATGCTGTCTTTATGGTGTGGTTTTTATCTCTCTCCGGCCACAGCCAAGAATGGTTGCTGTCTTGTGATGGCCACGGCATAAATCAGTTTTGGTGCTCTCACTTGGCAATGTAACCAGGCGAGAGTTAGATAAGATGAGGATGAGGAGGGAGAAGTGAGAGGGGAGAGATGGGCTTGGGGAGGTCATGAAGACTGACAGAAGAGTTTTGTAGAAAAACTGATAGAGTAGGAGAGAAATGCAAAGAAATTTCGGGCTACAGGAAAGAGGAGGAGGTCTGGCTATTAAACAACCAGTACAGTGTGTGCTTTTAAGAACAACTCATCCCTCCAACAACCTAAACTCCTTTTGAATAACTTACCATAAATAGAGGTTTCTAATCGACTTATTCATCAAAGGGGGGTTTCATTACAAGGGCCTGTGAATGAGGCAGAATGAGGTGTTCCTCCAGATTACAACTCCTCAACTTGGTCTTTGAGGATTAAGGAAAGTACAATAGAGTACAATGAAGTCAGCTAGGGTGGGTTCTACATATAAGCATTCATAGGAATCAGCAGAGGGGCAGAGGAAAACTACATGTTTTCCTGCCCATGTATTTCGGGAGAGCCTCTCCAAACCAAAGCTGAATATTACTGTCTGAATATATGAACAGAGATATTTAACTTGGCTAAGAAGATTACTTTTCTAAACGATTTAAGTGGCTCAGTCAACATTTAGACTTTTTTTCCTCCACAGACAAACTATACTGACTCAGATAATAGCAGTTGATTAACTTCCAAGAGCTGAACAAAGCGCATTTATCAGATTCATTCACAGAAATGCAGATTGTAACTTGTGCGCATGCTTGTCTCCATGTGCAAGCTCCTGTATACACATACACACACACACACAGTACTCCTTGATGCGTCAGTAACCCTTCATTAAGGCTAGAAAACACAGGCAAAGTGGGGAGACAGGCCATGCTTTGTTAAGCTGCTGAGGGAGTTAAGTGATGCTGCTGAGCGTGTGTGCTCAGTGGATTAGTCTTAACTGTCTTTGGCGTTGATGAGATTTATCATAAAGGCATAATGTCATAACCATATCATCAACACAATGGCTCCTCAGCCACGATTAAAGGAGATTTGGTGTGCCGAGATCTTTGAAGTCTCAGACGAGGTACACAAACACTGAAACATTATCCTGTCGCAAGTGAGACAGAAGTGCACCAGCTATCGAAGAAATGAATAGAAAGAAAGAATGGCATGAATGGTGAATGGGGGAGGTTGATACTGTGGATGCCTAAGGGAACCCAGGAGGTGCATTCCCATTCACTTCATTTCGGGGTGTGTGCTTATTTGTGTGTCTGTTTGATGTGTTGTCAGAAAAATGTGACATACATGCAGCTGTATTGGCCTCAGTGTTATCGCAACCTGCTACACAACACTACAAGGAAACAACAGCTCCTTTGTGAACATGTGTGTTTATGCGAGGTAGAGAGAAACAGGGAGAGAGCTTTTTGGCAGACCTTATTACCATACAGCCCCACTCTAATCCTGCCCTTCCTCTCTCCACCTATAATATGGCTGCATATCCGTTAGCCACGCTACAGACGGAGAGGAATCTGCAGCAGAGGAGAGGGCGATCAGAGGGCGCGTAATTGAAAACACACAGAGAGCACTGACTCAGAGAACCCAGCTACCAAGGGAAGGTGCAGTGTGTGTGTGTGTGTGTGTGTGTGTGTGTGTGTGTGTGTGTGTGTGTGTGTGTGTGTGTGTGTGCGTGTATGTGTGTGTGTATGCAAGGCATTGAGGGAGAAAGCCCTGATGAACAAAGGTTTGAATTGCGAAAGAGACAAACTCACTCTGCGTGACATCTGACTAAATACTTTCATTGTTTCTCCTGCCGAAAACAAGTATCAAGTATCGCGGCTGGGAGTGCAAAAGAGACAGTGTTCTGAGACCTGCCTCGTTAACTTACCCCAACGTGTGCTCACGCTAAAAGAATACACAGTAACGAGTCAATACACATATCAAATCTTGACATTTACCAGTGAACAAACTACTTTCAGCAGCTGCAAACCCAACTTTACTCATTTTCTTAAAATGAGTGGAATCCCCCTCGTGGTTTGCCTTGTTTTGAGAAAATTTCTTGATTTCTAGAAACGTTCTTGAAATTGAAGAAAAACTGGAAACGATTATCTCGACTTGCTGAATGAAATTTTATCTTTTTTCAGAAAAATGTGATCCAGAGAGTAATAAAGAGTAAGACAGATGCTAAGGTGAGTATTCTTGCTCTGTTTCCACTGTATGTCAGTGTGTCTGTGTGTCTGTATACACCTACTGTGTGTGTTTCAGTGTCTTTTAACACCAATTCAGCAGTGGAGAGAAGAGAAAACAGTGTTTGAAGACTGTTTATTCATCTGAAAGGGTAAAACAATGTAACCTTGTGCACTACTACTTGGAAGCATCCTGAGGCCTCTTGGAAAGATTTAGTACTCGGAGAAAATGCGATTGATAGCGGGGAGAACTTGAGGTTTCTTTCACCGAGGTCTGAAATATGCTCCCGGCATTCAAGCCACGAGGATGAAAAGCTATTGGACCAGGGAGCTAATTTAAATCGAAAAATCTGTGGCTATATGGTTGAATTCTATACTCCCTGTATCACATTTCAAATGACTCCAGTGCTTGAGCGCAATTCAGCGTTTGGATTGTTTGATTGTTTGGGGCTGTCTGGGCTCTCAGTCATGTGGCAGTGCTCCTCGGGACACAGGCCAAACTCATAGCATATGTTGGAAGGGTATGACAGGAGTTCAGTGAGTATGTGTTTTTGAAGTGTACACACACAGACACCCACACACTGAGAAATGGCCTTTGTTTGAACGATATGTTTTTGGCAAACATTCACACACATTCATGAATAATGAATGCATGTGTTAGTGTCTGCACAATGACACGCACACACACACTCACACACACACTTTCTCTCTTTTTCTGTGGGTTTTACACGTACCTAAGCACACAATAAATTCAACAAAAAACACAGAGGGCAATTTGTCTTAATTTTTGAGTTTTCCTCTGTAATCTTTGAATAGAAAGGTCAAAGATGTCTGATATGTTGATCAGGACGCTGATATCATCTATCTGCATCATTTGTTCGAATGGGGTTTGCTGGATGTGTGTGTTTGTGTCTGTGTCAGCGTGTGGGTTTCCAACCCACATTGAAGCAGACTTCTGCCAAACACACAACCATGTAAGGTAATTTGCCCATCCTGGATGTGTGTTTTTTGTGAACATTAATATCTCAAACATCTGTGCACGTCTGTGGTTGTGAGTTGGCAACCTCTCCAAAGTTTGCCGTGGACCCTGCGACATGATCAAAAACATATTTGTGCCAACCTTATCTTAAGAGTGGCTTTTATCCGCCATGCTGACTGCTGCTCTGGTATTTTTCTGTTTCTCATTCTTTCTTTCCCTCCCTCGTTCCTCCTCTTTTCCCTCCATCACTGGTCTCAAGGATTTCCTCTATTATTCACTTGTTTTTCCCCCCTTTTCTCTGCTTTCCCTCTCACTCTCTCTGTCCCTTTCTTCTTCTTGCTCCCTGTTCGATTCAGGATGTGCCAGTTTGGGTGGTGAGGATGGAACTCCCCAGACCCTGGAGGGGTATTGGAGCCGTAGGAACACTGGTCTCCGCCTCTCCATGCGTCGGCATTGTGAGCGTGGGCTAATCGTTAGAGCGAGGCCTCAAAGAGAGAGGACAAAAGGTCACAGTGGGTCACTTTGGCGTCCTAACATGAAAGGAGCTCCCAGTTTCAATGAGGATTAACCAAAAATTCCATTGACTGCAACACTATGGGAGCTGCCAGCATCTTATACATGTGAATTCCCCACCCATATGAAAGTGCCTTCTCTCCTCTCCTCTCCTCTCCTCTCCTCCTCTCCTCTCCTCTCCTCTTCTCTCCTCTCCTCTCCTCTTCTCTCCTCCCTGGCACACATGCAGTCACTCACAAACACCCGTACGTGCACGCAGACAAACGCACAATGCACACATCATTCGGCGGGGAGTTAAATGAGTTCAGTGTCGGCAGCACTAACGGTCAAACTTTGCCCCTTGACCCCTCGGGTGCCTTTCATTGAGTCTGTGTGTGTACAAGTGTATGTGCGTGTGTGTGTGTGTGTTTGTTTGTTTGTGAGCATATGTGAGGGAATTAAAGTGTCTGTGTGGCCAAAGACAGATTAAGGTCCCCACAGCAGAGCTCATTCAGAGGTTAATGTGTCAGTGAATGAACTAAATGTGCATAGCTTCATGGTGCTATGAGGTGAGATCGCCACTACACTGGCATGCTGGTACCTCTGAAACAAAGCCACTTGACTGGGACAGAGCTGAGCATTACACCCTCATGTGCTCTGTCATGGAAGATGATAAACTGGGATCAAAATTCAGGCTATTGTTTCACACCAGATAATTACACTAGGAGTGAAGAATTGAGAGAATGAGATGAATGAATGAAAGGATGACAGTATGAAGGGGTTACTGAACCATGGCTGTGCCCTCTGTGTAAATGTACAGACCAAGGGGGCCCACAGGCAGTGCCTTTGTGACCTTAAGGCTTGTCCACAATATACACTCAGTTCTAATCATCTCTGCTCCTTACATGGTGCAGAGGCCGACAAGCGGCTGCTGCTTGACTGGCTTGTTGCCCACTTAGTGTCATGGGCAGCGCTTAATAGCCACATTCCTGCCTGGAAGTAAAGCTTTATGTGCCCATACATTGAGTGGGTCATTATAACAGGCAGGGTCCTTATTATCTATCAATGTCACAATGCCCTAACATTAACTTCAAACACGTTCCTCTGACTCGATGGGTCGATCATGCAGAACCGAGCTCCATTCAGGTCCATTCCTTGAGCTCCATTTTTTATGACATGTTTTCTCATACTTAGTATAAAGGAATAGCACTTGATAGGGTGCTGACTAATGGCAAATATTCTAATCACAGACAAAAAGGCTGCACAAGTCAACTCCTTTCACTGCAAGCTAAGATTAGGTGATCACTTTTTATTCATGTGCCATTTGAATTTTTGAACTTTTGTAATATCCCAGATGTACAATCAAATATAATGAGTGTTATTTCAACTTGTAAAATATGGTTATTCAGAACACAAATAACTCATAATGCATTTCTTATCTGATAACAACTGATTCATACCTTAATTATATCTTCACATCATTTTTAACATTTGGCTCCATTATATAAGAGAGACGAGGAACTCCAGAGGGAGAAGTGTTGTATTTATAGTGAAGACTACACAGGGGTTAGGTTTGACCAAGAATGTTGTTGCAGTAACAAATAGTTTTCCTCAAAATTTCCATGCAAATCAGAATAAAATCTGGAAATTCTTCGCCTGTTGAACCAAAGGCTCCAGGGAACCCTGCGCACATATGTGTCACTGATTAATACTGCAGGCTTTCCCAAAAAATGCGAGGCAGAGGAAAAAAGAAAACACCAACTATCAAAAGAAAAACATAGATTTCCCATCATCATCCTCTCTGTCACAGGCCAATGGTCGTAGTTCTGGGAAATAAGTATTGCAGTAAAAGCTCATGATTCAGTGGCCAATACTGCGTCAGATACAGAAGCTTCAGTGGCCACTGATCGTCATTTACTATCAACATGCGTGCTATGTGTAAGCAACCATAATAATAGAGATGATAATGTGCTTTAATTCTGAAGCCAAGAGCTGTTGCTCATTTTGAGTGTTCATAAAAAGCATACCGACATGCAGAGTCACTGAAATGGATGGAAATGTATGCCCTCTGATACAGTGTCGGACAGGAGTGATACTGTGCCCCCTTTGTGCACTCTGAGACTGTGTCGGGTGCAGAGATAGGGAATGGGGCCCTGTGAATCCATGGCACAGAGGAAGGCAGGCACAGAGGGTGAAAAGAAGGGGGCGGACCTGAGTGCCAGCATATGTTACTCATCAACAGAAAGAGAGCATGGTGATAATCAGGGCTGGGCTTTGATTACTGACATTCTTACAGTGTATTCTGTGAATGATGTATTATTACATACACATTGTGTAATATTAGGTGGATTAGGTGGTCATGGTTACATTACAGTTCCATGAACACATTTTTTTCTCTTTTTTTTAATTTATCGTCAGCTCAAATAAGAATGACACCATCATGACACTTTCTGTGACCCACTCACTCAACAATGCAAGACCCCTGAAATATTTGTGCTTTTCTATCTTCTGTTCTCCATAAACGATCTGGTCTGCAAGATGCATTCTGCTCCCTTTTATGATGTTTATTGCTGTGTTTGTATTGCTTTATTTAATATCCTCTCAATCTGTCTACACTGGTTTGCAACTCAATTCACCACAGACTTTCACTGAAAATAATAGCAGATGAGTGGTTGATATAGTAATACAGAGGCACTAAATTGCACAAAAATAGACTACAATTTGGACTGAATATTGGCAAAAATTTACTATAAACTTTAAAATGTCTTGAATTTGATTTTTTTTCTTTTTCTTCTTCTTTTTTTTTTGAAAAGACAAATCTGACCTTCATTCAATAATAAAATGGCATGCTGTGACAATAAGATGACCCTGACCAGAGACAAGTGTATTTTATGCAGCCTCCAGGTTCCATCTCAAATGCTAAAAAGTATATATACACGTAGGGATGAAAAGATCAGCTAAAACTGTAGAACACAGACTGAAATAATGGATAGACAGATGAAATGGCCAAGACAGACACATGCACATACAGTGTATACACACACAGCCACAAATACACACATACACACATACACACAGTGACACACCAATCCCCAAAAGGACAAACAGCTTTTGTTTCTGTCATGCGAGGCTCAGAGAGGCAGAGAGAGGCTTTATTGGAAAAAGGGCTGTGGTGTTTTCCTCTCCAAAATCACTAGGGCTCATTAGAGAAGACATTTCAGAGCTGGAAAGGAGCACACGACACATCACACTTCAGAACGCTGACCTATTTACAGGGTGACTTGTAGCATATCTATAAAACACATTACAGCCCCGTCACCAGGGACCAGTCCATACAATTGGGGGAAAATATGAACTAATCATCTTCTGAGGTTACGTACAGGGAAGGGAGGAGGGGATGATTTAGCTGTCAAATAGAGAATAACAGGAGCACCACTCACACACATCAAATGCACTTCAAATACAAGTGACGCACACATTCACACCCACTCAGACAAACACACACTGTTATTTGCGTTTGTGTTTCCTCTGTGCACTAAATGAATCATATATACATATACTTTATATGTATGTGTATAAGCCTGCGGGCTGCTGCTAACAGTCTCCACACCACAAGCTTGCAGTCCCTGCTGATGGTTTCCATGTGTTGTGTATCAGTGGTGATATTTACCTTTTCCATGGCAAAGGAAGGGCAACCTGACACAGTGGCATCCCCCAAAATGTCTCCGCCTGCAAAAAGCCACCATAGAAAAAGAAACCATAAACCATTCACTTAGATGAGGTCATACATTTTTAGTATGGGTTACCCCAGTGTGGGAAACACAATATTACTGTGGATCATACAACTCTGTCTGCATTTTTGCTACAATATAGCACAGCATATGGCTTCAAATGGATTCTCTCTCTTGTCTTTACATCTGGACTTCTTGGGTTTACAAAAACACTTTTCAAACTGATAAATCCTAAACTGCCTGATAAAACCCTTTAAATGCTCTGTTGTCTAAAAAAAGATAAAAACACGTCAGTGAGTCACAACGCTGCATTGTATGACATGTTCCTTCAAGCGGGAATGTGGTACAGGGCTTGGCTAGCTTGTTGTGCGACATATTGCATGCTTTGTATTAGATTATAAATTGATAAATAAAGCTCTGTAAAGTTCCTGCACATGTACAGTGGCACCTGCTGTGTAAGGAACATCTCTCCTGAGAGTTACAGTCTTATTACTGTTATTAGCCTCTGTAACTGTGTCTAAACCAACAACCATAATCACTCACTTTGTGGTGAAGGAACATGTCACCTGGTGCAGCGGTGTGACTCACTGACGTGTTTTCAATTGCTTTTGGACAACAACAGTGGTCAATGACACAGAGGACTACAACATGTCAGGCTTTGGATGCACACAAAGTACCTGTAAGTAGGATCAGTTTATTGTTGGTCTCGCTCTGCATATGAGATTTGTTGACTGAGAAAAATATCAGTTTTATCCTTAAGAGATTATCCATATTTTTCTTATTGTCAGTAAATAAAAAGCCCCAAATCAACAGTGTGTTAGTTTGCCAGTCAATACTTTCCAACTTCTCCAGCCTTGCTTTGAGCCCCAAACCCATTGGTTTCTACTGAGCACATGATTCTTCTCTGTGCTTTCATTCATAATGAAAGCAAAATAATTCAGCAGGGCAAACCTTATTCAAAGAGGAGTGAATTGTGTATTTGCTGAGGACTGTTTTCAACCTCAGATTAATACATATTTGGTGCTCTAGTGCATATTTACAGAGGGGTTTTCAGAAGCAGTGTGGCTCGTTGATGTGTTTTTAATAGTTTTTGGACAGCAATGGAGTCTCCACCATGTGAATATGTGTAACAGTGTAAATATGAGGCAGGGCGTTGACGATTAAAGGTGTGCATGCTCAGCTAAACCTGTCTCGGACAAATATGTTTCTATGTCCTTTTTAATCAGCAGGTAAGGATATTCGTGTACCCTCCATACATGTTCCCACAGCACAGAAGCAAGTACTATATGTTCCTATCTTTCCTTGTATCAGCAGTGAAACTCCATCCCTTCCTCCTGTCTCGTTCCCACCTATCCAGTTCAGTCCAGTTGTGTTTTGAAAGGGTGGTTATATTCACTGTTATTGTATGATTTCACAGAACTTCTCCTCCCAGCCTTTGAAGCAGCAAAGAGCTGAACGAAGCTGAGCGATCCCTGCTGTAAGCCCCAGTCTGGGCAAGACCTGAGTCAGTCCCACCACCAGGACTCTTCCCTCTCTCATACTTGTCCACATTCTTCCTGCTCCTTCATGCAACTGGAACAAATTTATGTCAGCTCAACAGATTTTCAGGGCACTTTTGAGGCACACACAAGGCCGCTAGCCTGTTGAAGTTGACCTGAGGGTATTTGTCCTGGTTGAGGCCTTTGAAAATAAACAAGAGGACAGAGGAGCTTAGTCTTGTGAAGCGGTGAGATTTCAGGGGCAGAGGAAAACAACAATTACCCAAGGCGTTATGGACATTAAGTGCTGAATGAGAGCTGTCCAGAGGTAGGGCTCTCAGAGTAAATAAGCAAAGTGGGGATACTATCTGCTGTGCAGCGGACATTGATGAAAGGGAGTAATAGAAAAACATAAATAAACTTTATCTGACTCGGCACTGACCTCCTTTGTCAAAGTGCTACCGCTGGGTTGGAGGTGTTGGGTTTCCATCAGCTAGGCGCTCTCTCTCTCTGTACTCAGTTTTCACACTATAATTAAGGCCTCGTATTCTCGTATAAAGCCTTAATGGTACAACGAACGCCTCTTTCCCAGTCAACAGCGACCTGAGGTAGCTGAAAACAATAGTGCATGTGTTTATAGGGAAGTGCAGCTGCAAGGGGATGGTGTATCAGTTCAGCAATGTGCAACAGGGTTGCAAAACTCAGTGTTTACGCTTCATCCTCCCACTTGTCTTGGCTGTTTAATTCTTCTACTCTTTCGAGGATCTGGCGACAGGGCCGATGGGCCTTCCATGTCTAACCTTGAATGCTCCACTGACCTTCGATTGATGAGCTCCCACAGGCTTTAAATCCTTTTCAACACACAGCAAGATAAAGTGTTCTTCTACATATGCATCTCCGCACTTAAACCTCCTTGTCCTTTAATTATTTACTTTTTTCCTTCCCTGTGTTTATCCAGCATCTGAGCTCACCAGAACACTCCCAACCAACATACTCCAGAATGAACATAAGGTATTCCCCTTTGCTGTTTCAATCCCAAAAATGAAAGAGTGACATGTTAGAAAAAGAGTCTTTAGGGAATAGGAAACAATTAGTCCAAGGCTGTGTTTTAGTTGGTCCTAATTAACACCACAGTTAATGGCCTCACAAAGGTCTGTTTGCTGTAAAAGACAAAAGAGCTGTTATTCACCCCTTGGTGCCCCTGTGACCTTGTAAACAAACAAGAACTACAAAAGCTGTGGCAACCTTTAATTTCTGCCTGCCACCGCAAGATGCCGAGCATCAGAGCGATGATGAGGGCTTACAAAGTCTAGACCATTTTTAGGTTATTTTACTATAACCACACACTATGCATTCACATTTTCCAGTTTTCTGCAAGGGACACACACACCAAACATAAATTATGCCCATCAGTATCCAACTGCCCTCACTCTGTCTCCTATTTGGTGTTTGATGGCATGCAAACAATGGTGATTCTAGGAACTGGGGAAAATAAGTGCAGGCCAGTTGGCTCTGCACAGACACGCACAACAAGGAAGAGCTTTGGCCTTGCCACTGCTATGACGTTGCGGCTCACTGGGTCACCAATGAGTTCCTAATGACCCAAACAAATATCCCTGTCAGCGTCATCTGCCTGGTTTTGCTGCTTTTGATTCTACTTTCCCAGTTCGTGCCATCGCATGTGCCAGTGTTGATAGGGGATGTTTATGAGCAATTATCAATAATTAAGATTGTCAAACGTGCTCCATTTGCGTGAGAATGTTTTATAATTTTGTTTGTGATAGCACCCAAGCATGAGACAAGACTGGCTGTAGCTCTGAAACATAGTGACCAGGGGAAATTAAGATGTAACCTTGACCCAGAGTCCAGGTGACTATAGGACATCATACTTCCAACAAACCAACACAATTAATGTCTATAACATCATCAACAAAATCACTCCAAGTCTAGAACTGGAAGAAGATATATTAAGAAAGTACATACAAAACACTGAAACTGCATAATTTTAAAATTGTGGTTGTGGTTGTGAATTATTATTTTCATGTGCAGGGTAACCCTAACCCTAACCCATACCGATACAGATACATTTGTTGGTATTAAACCTCTGCAAGCTCAAAATGGCAATACTAGCTATAGATATGATGGACATTAGGTCCTTAAACTCAGTGAAGGTAGTCTTTAGAGGCTTTGTTGTTATAAAAAGACAGCCTGATATTTGTACACTTAAGTGATCAGGGATCTAATTAAATGTTTAAATAAGCATGCAATTATGTTTCAATGAGAGGGTAAGTTTGAAATACCTGCAAACGTAGATCGCCAACAGATCATTGTCAGTACTCTTGGCAAGTCAAGATTCCATAATGTCAAAATACTGTAGCTTGCTGGTATGTAACACATTAGTTTGGTTTGGTCTCTTATGATTTCTCACTTTTTCTCTCTCCCTCTCCTTCTTCTGTTCCTCTAATAAAGACAGGTTTTCTGCTCAGTGGTTCTCCAACCTCTGCTGCTATTTCAGAGGAGCAAGATCCAAGCGAAGCAACGCACTCTGGTCCATCTCACACATACACGCATTCTGACCTGCTCTTAAATATAAAGATAACCAGTGATACGGAGATAGACACACTCACAGGAACCCACTCTCCTTAGCTGGCAGGACTGAGAGTTCCCCTCCACAGCACGCACATTGTTGGCAGGTGAAGAAGCTGAGGAGGAAGGGCAGACATGCTCTGGCCTCATCTCCAGTCTCCTTCAATATTTCATAAGGAACCTTTCTCCTGTCCCCTGGAGCCCAGCGGCCTTCCCCTGCATGCAGCATCAATTCTTTATTCTTCCACTGCAAACAGCTGTCACTCGTCTCCCAACAGGAAATAAAGGAAGTTCCAAAAACCCTTTTGCATACTTTTACTAAACTATTTGCCCTGATCATTCATTTCCTCTGGGTTTCCCATAGTGCTATGGTTTGTGTCGCCTTGGGAGTCAGTTAAAGCGGTCAGATTTATGCTTGGCCTTCTAGCAATGAATGTTGTGGTCAGTAAACAGGTACAGTGAGTCTGGTAGCTTCATACCATTCCAGGTTAATGGAGAAAAAAATGAAATGATTCAGCACCAACATGTCAGTGAAGTTGGACAATTACAAGAAAAAATTGTATCAGAGCAGTTATGTCGTTAGACTGCACCTATCATAGGCTGATCGTATTTAGACAGCAAAGAAGGATCAGATGTGCAGTACAGGTCAAGCATTATTTTATATTTGTCTATGAGAGTCCCCATACCCATCTCTGAAATGCCATATGTCTTTAAGAGGCAGGAAAATTGTTGAAAGGCTTTAGGAAAAACAGTTCTCTGAGATGTTCACAGTCACTACACAATGCTACTGCTGGGAAATATGATTAAATATATAAAAACACAGATTGAAAAGTCACGGTCCGGTTAATATTCCCACAAAGTATAGTTTATTCCTTTGTTGTGGTCATTTATGAGTTGGTCCTTCCTTTCTGCCATTGTAATCAATGATGTCAACCAGCTCCACCTTGAAAAGCAGCAGTGACAAGCACAGTGTCACCATAAAAGATGAACTGATGTAGGATGCAACAACCACAGGTAAATCAAATTCAATAATATTTTTTTTTCACAAACATTAAGGCTCTCAACTCAACTTCTACTTGGGGGTAGTTTAGAGAATTATTGTTCAAAGGAGTTACGGCAAAACAAGCACATTTGCTGTGTTGTCTGCTTTTCTTCAACCCAGCTTTCTCCCCCTTGACCAACTTTTTTTTTCTTTGGCTGTATTACTTGGCTAGACAGCAGTGATTTTGAAAACCAAACCAAACATCTATTGGTGTCACAAACAGTGCCTTCAAGACTTTCTACAGTTATATATCGTCTTCTGGTTATTATTTTATTATTTAGAAAATCAAATGTATTATCTTATTTCTTATTGTATTACCTTGAATGTATTTTGTCTCAGATTAAATTCCAAGATTCAATTGTAAAATGACATTGAAAAAAATAAATTATTAGCAGTTAGCTGTCTCCTTGTTTTATGATATGTGCATTTGCATGTAACTGAGAGTAAACATATCAGTCATGTGTTGTTTTGGCTTTTTTTAAGTACTGCTGAAATGAAACCAACCTCCTTGGATTAAAGAGAGCACAGTGACTCAGCAGTTTGTCCTCTCAGCTAGAAGGTTTTGTATTTGAAGCCTAGACATGTGTTCAGACTTCCCCGACAGTGTGAATTGTCTGTCTTTGGGTTCGTCTTGCAATGAACTGGCAGCCTAGTTCCCGGCCTTTCACCTACTGCGTGCTGGATCAGGCTCCAGCTTGGCTGTGATTAGTACTATGAATAAGCAGTTAGAGGAAAAGAGATAGATGGATTGACCTATAGACCCAGCAAAAAAGGGAAACCACTTATCACACATTCCGTGAAATAAGTTATTTTATTTAGTGACAGAGAAAGAGAACTTTATATTTATGTTGCACTTATGGCAAACATTTAATGGTCTGAAATTGCTGTATGGTTTTGGCAGCAGGCAGAAAGCTTTATGACACCCGGGTTGAAGTGAAATGTCTGCAGACATATTTCATTTGATGCAAAAACAACCTCCATTGGCCTCTGTATAATTATTCAGAACATTTTTACAAGCTTTAATAAGTATGTTTTTGTTTCTGACAGCTCCCTCTTCTAACTGGAGTTCAGTTTTGGATAATGTGTGTCAGACTGGGATTTAGGAGCAGATTTATGGCAATAGTTTTTTGTCAAAGCAGCATTACGCAACTTTTGACCACCAGGCAGTGGCAAGACTTTAAAACGTACTCAAAAACAAACATTTGAGATGTTGTCAACTTATCAGGTTGTTAAAGCTGCTACCAAATAGTTGTCTACTTTACGTATCCAGCAGATACAGACAAGCATGAAAGTTTCAGGCCATGCAATTAAGTCAAGTACTCACAGCAACACACTATTAGCTCTGGTTTGGTCTCATCCAACTCCTGAGAAAATATATTTATGTTTTTAGTTTGACTTGCTTCACTTTTCTTACCGGTCATTGGTTTCTTTCAGCCTTCCTGTTTTATGCTGGTATGAAGTAACATACATTTGACTTGAGATTTGTGTGGTGGGATCATTCTCAGCAGATTCAACACTGTGATTAACTTTTCCATTCAAAGAGTTTAGATCAAATTTATACAGAATATAATTTGAGAACATGCTGAAATTGTCTGCTAGATAATAATATACAGTGTGAATATATCAGCTGTAACAGATAAAACAATATAGGAAACAATATGAAGATGAAAATTGCTTATACCACTGATACTATGTGTATGATTTTAATGTTGTCTTTTTTAAGGTATTTTGTCAAATGAGAAATATTTTTAACAGTTTTTCTTATATCTTGGCTGCTGTTTAAATCTATATTTTCTTTGTAGACAGGTCTTTCCACCTCTGTTTTTTATACAAAACATACTGCACATCTTCAGGCAACAGTCTTTAAGTCTATCAGATGGAGTCCATCTGTGTATTTGTCATCGTTAACATTTTGCTGGCCTGTCTCCTTCATGCTTCCTCTCCTTTGAGGAGGAGGGGGATGAGACACAGACAGGCCGTCCCATAGAGGACCTGATCACAGAGATGAAGGAATGAGAGACAATCAAAGATAAGAGAATAAAAGAGATGAAAAGATGAAAGGAGTTAATTGCTGCATCACCAGCTGAATCGCTCATTAGATCAGACCACATTCTCAGAAACGCCCAGAGTTATGAGAAGACCGGGTGGTGTGTCACTTTCTCATCTAACTTTTCTCTTCTGCATTTGGTGCTTCTCACTTTATACACCCCTGCACTCTTGGTAAACAGTGCATTTCAATGAGCTTTACACAGGCCAAGTCACTGTCTGAGATGCACATTTGTGGCTACTGGAGTATTCTGTGATGAGACACATACATTATGCTGTCATTGTCCATCAGTCACCACGTTCCTCTCTCCACCCTAGACGACCCAGACTTAGGAGCTCAATCACACTTGATTTGAGAATCAAGTCTAATTGTTTCAATTCAGCATCTGTGGTTACAATCCATCTGGAATTTGAACTTATGGAGTGACAAGGTCACGTGATAAGATGTAGTGCACTTGTAAATAATAAATACCATTAGTCTCAAGAAGAGGGATGAGTTGCAATGGTTCAACATCAAATCACAGCAAACAGGCCCACTGCAGAGTAAACCTTCAGCCCCTCAGAGCGGAAACATGAGTCTGCTTCTGCTGAGACATGCTGGATTCACAGAAATCCTCACAGAGCAGAGGGATGGGAAAGGAGAGTGAGGTGAAAAAGCAAGCAGGGAGTGAGAGAAAAATGCAAGAATAAAATGGATAAAGAGGTGTTAGGAGAGAGGGATTGATTTCATAAACCCCTTACCCCCTACCCCATTACCCTGTGCAACCGTCCAAGGTTAGGTCTCTCCATCTGGCATGTGGACTATATAGGCCAGAAGGAAGGAAACGCCAGGGGAAGGAGGATGAGAGCAAGATACCTTCCCCACTCAGCTATTATTCTTTGTTAACCAGTTTTTAGCACTGCTCAGCCTCTCTGGTGGTTTTCATTAAGAAAGGAATCACCTTGGTTTTGCCAGGACCCCTAATCAAAACCAGACGCCTTGGAGTTTTTAATTGAAGCAAGATGGACCTCCACGTTGTACACAACTGGCTTAATGTGACAACTTATCCCATCACTACAACAGTGTTTCCCAACGGACCGGGGAGAAAAACATCCCCTCAATGAGGGAAATCTAGGGGGTTTGTTAATATCCCCGTGATTTCAGAGGGCTGTTATTGTTGAAACAACTCCAGACTCCTCTTTACTACCACATCAGCCTCTACTTCTGCATTACATTATTTGCATTGTGTTTGAGCCTTGTCTTTTCCTCATCGGGTAATGTTTTGACCATTAGTACAGTACCGTGGCGGCATGTGTCTGGTTCTGGCTGTTTTTGAAGCCCGAGCAGAGTGGAGCTTGGCAGTGGGAGAGCGAGGAACACATTGTGTGACTGTGTGTCCAGTACTAGCCAGCTCTCTGGGCAGGGGAGCTTGCTTTTAGCTGAAAGAAAACAAGAGTCTGAATGAAAACGACAAGCTCAGAGCTGAGGATGTTTTTTTAGCTACAGCCAAAGCACCAGTTCCAGTTCTTGCTGTAACCCTGCCATAAAGATAGTGTTTCATTCAGCTTTCAGTCTTTATATAACCAAGGCCACTACTGAGTTTTTTTTTCTGATTCTCTGTTGACAGTTCAGTTGAACCAAAAAATTGCACAGGGACAGATAATCTACCTGCTTCCTTCTCTCTACCTGCCCCTTCCCCTAATCCCCTGAGAGTGTTTGGATTTCTTTGAAAAACAATATTAATAATTTGGAAATGTGGCTCCTCCGGCTCCTGCTGTGTGCTTTTCTTTCATTGCTCATTTCCTTCTCAAAGCTCCCTTGATGTGGGGCTTGTTGTGCTGTTTTCAGAGGAGTGTGAGACCTCGGTGAGTTATTAAACAGGCCTCTCAACATACCAATACACACCGATGACTTCCATACACCTGTCTTACATTGAATTATGTTAGAGCGGGTCAAGGTTGATGTAAAACTCCTGAATGAAACCAAAAAGTCACACTTTCCCTTTGCTAATGTGTTAGGTTTAAGTGAGAAGATAATAAGATAGAGTAGAGATGTTATGGGGTGGTTTTTTGGTTGGTTTTTTGGTTGGTTGGTTGGGCGGGGGTGAGGGGGCTTAATTAAGTCAGTTTGATATGTAAATCCAGCAGGCGTGTGCATGTGTGCACAATATGCACAAATGAATGCTAGAAACATGTCACGAGTCACAAATCGTTTCCCACCCAGGCAGATTTACACGGGGCAAGTCAGTGAACTGTCTAGCATGCAAAAACCAAAGTCACCAAAGCCATGACCACAGGCATGAGCAGTATCCTCATAGAGATGGAGGTAAGGGAGAAAGTCAGAGACTCTGCATACGAACGATACATCCTTCATTTCAATGCATCTTCAATGTAATTACTGATCATAAAACAAAGAGGCAGCTCGCCTTGTCATCAAATAGTTGTAGGTCATCTGTTTGCCATATAGTTTCTCATCCCATCCATCATTCCCTTCTGTTTTCACCTTGATATCACTTTCACTCTGCCTGCTACATATCTATATATACATTTATCTCTCTCCATGCTCTTCTCCTCCTAAATGCTCTGCTCTTTTCCCTCACTGCCCTGTCTCTTTTTGCAGCCTGTGTGTGCTGCAGTGCAGCTGTGTGTGAGCAGGGGCAGTGATGAAGGGAGGCCCAGACGAGAGGGGCAGGGAACTAGCTGATTCTTAGTAAGACAGAGGAAGAACTGAGAGAGTGTTTGCGTTTACTGCATTTAAAGATTGCTTTCCTAACCGCACACTTAACCAGCATCCTCAGACTTTCCTCACACTCCTGTTTACACATCATCCCACCCCCTCAACCTCAATTATTTTATCCTAAGGGGGTCAGCTGCTGTATGACGTGAAATAAGCTTGTGATTTTGTCAGAGAAAAATGGATTTCAAAGAGAGGGGTTGTCTTTCTAAGAGTGATCTGGAAACACACAAGTATGCATACAGACTCTGTGCCTGCATTAGACAAAGGATCCTCAACACCAAACAGTCATTCTTATACTAGTAGCCACGCCCATCGTAGAACATTACGAAGCACTCGACCTTGTCAATTAATTGGTGCAACAGTTAGCCCTTTATTTGTTACTTATCAGTGTTTTCTTTCCTGGCGGAGTTCTGCGCCTGCATCTATCTGCTGGACAGTGGAAGTACAAGGCTGAAACACACAGCTTCGCCTCTGATACATTTCTACACATATGGGTCAAAGCTGCTTCTTCCATATTTATCTGGTTTTGTTCCCCTCTAAGGTACTGTGGCAATCCTGTTTCTCTCTGGAGCACCACGGCCTTTCTAGCAGCTAGCAAGTGCTCTGCTCACACTCCCAAAGAACTTCACTGAAAGCTACCTAACTGGGGATATATTTAATAAGACCTTCATGTTTTATGATGATTAGCATAGTATACAAGGAGACGATTCTTTGAGGATAAAGGTGATGAAGTAGTCAGAGACAGTTTTTTGCAAAATTTTCACTCAATCAGTCACTCAAAACATGCATATATTCCACATGCTTGTACCACACACAGTCTAATGGCTTCTGGTCCACCAGATGACAACAGGCACTTTTCTCCCCATGGTCCTACATGTGAATATGTGCGTGTGGTTTAAAAACATCCTTCCACTGGTTCCTTTAGGGATGGGAGGGGAGGGTGATGACACAGACAGTGATGAGAGGAGAGGAGGGGTCCGTCATAACTCCCCAGCATCATCCAGCAGTCTGCTCCGATGCGGCACCATGGGACCTTTCAGCGCCAAAAACGAGAGTAGAGCTGCACCCACAGTGATAAGTGCATAATAGACACGAGCAGTTTGATGTGCATCCAGTCTTGTGTGATTTTGATCAAAACAGGGAGTGGCAGAGAAGTTGTTGATGGCCTGACCTCCCTGTGAAGCGGATAGGCCCAAAACAAATAAATCCTAATATAATCCTAGTTGTGGTTAAACACAGCATGAGGAGACTTTTGATCTACCCCTGAAATAAAACACTACTGTACATCTGCCTCAGCGAATGATCAAACCCCTTGATGTTGACTGAATGCCAAAAATATCACACTGACCGCAAAAACGCATTGTCGGCTCTTATGTTATCCATAGTGATAGAAACAGACGGAGGACAGTCTGTAGTTTAACAACCTCTCATGACATGAAACACCCACTTAAACGTAGTGAATATGTCTTGTTAGCCTAGATTCCTTCTGGGGCTAGAGAGACCCTTGCTAACTCTGAGCCGTTAAAACAAACAGGGAGGTCCCTGAGCACAGCGCTTTGGACAAAGGTTAAAGCAATATCCCCCAGCACTATTCATTTCAGAGAATCCATCCCACTCACCGGCTTTGATCCTCTCTCTCACTCTCTGCCCCTCTTTCTCTATTGCTTACCCTGAGCTGGTGAGGAGGTGGATGTATGTGTGTCTGTGAGTGCGTGATGAGAAGAAGAGTTCATCATGAATCCTCGAAAACATCATCTCACCGACTGCAACAGCCTTTGGCGCCCACCATGGGACCACGGGATCTTTCAGCAGCGAGAAAAACCCAGAGCTGAGCCCACAATGATAAGTGCCAAATAGGCGTGAGCAGTTTGATCTGCACCCAGATTCAAGGGCGTACGTGTACGCATGTGCATGTGTGTGTGTGAAATTCAGCTGCTGAAGGCCCCAGAGGAAAGCCTATCCCTCAGGCTGTTTACCTCCACCAGAGCTGTTTACTTGACCCCTGATGATTTAGATGCATAACCAAATAAAAACAGCCAGGGAAGTTCAAACAGCTAGTGACGCATAAAGGGTGCACGAGGTGGGACAGCACTGTGTTCAATGATGGCTCACAGCTGGACCTCCCCACGTCACCTAGAGCATTAGAAATGAACTAAGTAGATCAGCTACTCATAATCCTATATCAAGCCCTTTTTCAAACACTTAAGAACTACTTGAGCCCCTTATAAATCTTCATAACACATAATTCTTAATGTGCTTTGTGGAAGTTTGTGAGTGCCGGCCAAAAAGTTAATTTCATTTAAGTTCAGTGTTCATGGGAGCGAACAATGATTCACACATTTGCAAAGAGTAGACTTTTCTAAACTAGCACGATCTTCCTTTATGAGTGTACATATAATTATGTATACCACCTCTGGGGCGGATTTCATCATATTTCAACATTGTGAACATTTGGCCATTTGTGCAATGTTGTTTATGTTTTGACAGGAGGAGCATTGTTGTGTAGCAACGGATCCATTTACATAATTTCTCGATGTTGTAAGCACTTACATAATGCCCCCATTCATTTGGATTGAACTGCAGCTCCCTTGCAGGCCCCTGGACCTGCAGACTACAGGACACACACCCATATGCTCACTCAGGTCTATGGGCTCATACTCTTTCTCATATACAATAAGTACATGTGGATACTCAGATGTACAGTAAAGGCTAATGCCAAACTTTAAGCTTGAGAAAGGAGAGCAGAGAGAGGACAAAGAAAAGATGTTTTTAAATGCAGAAATTACGTACAGAAAGTTACAAAATTATAATCAATAAATCTGTCAAACTGAGAGAGGGAAGTTCATGGCTATAAAAATGCAGCAAGTTAATTTAGAAACAGAAATGAGCAATACATTTTCTTCACATAGCATGTTGTGGATCATGTGATGTACTGTAGACTCACGATGCTGAATGTAGCCAAGGCAGCATACGCCAAAACGTTATTTAGTTGCGGCAACTACTGTAGCAAGGGAAAGAGGGTATAGCTTAGATCATGTTCTCACATAGGATGATGTCACCCCTTTCAAATAGCAGTCTACGTCACGTTGCACAGATCACTTACACCCACACATGCCCACACATCCAGTCACACTGAAGTACAAATCCTGTTTGAGTGCATGCACACACATGTACATGCATATAAATATACAAACACACACAAAAGCGGATGTCTTAAGCTGGATTCATACTTGTCTGCATTCAGGTGTAAGGACTCCAGGGTACAGATTGATTTGGAGTTCAGCAAAAGATTTCACTTGAGTGTTGTAGTACGCTACAACACTAGGTGGATGTGTTGTGCATTCATTATATATCATAAGTATTCATGTTTACACCATTTATTCACTTTGTGAAAGAGGGCAACGACAGGCAGGATTGTTGTGAAATTTGCGTTGGATCATTGACGATTCTCTGACAATCAGGGTGAGGAAAAGTTTTGCAAGGGAAATCACAAAATACATCTATGTCATCTTCAAATACCCAAGAGATTACTGAACCTTACACCAGTTTGCTGCATGTTGTCTTCACTATAAATTATTTCTATTAACACTGGAAGTATCTTGGCGAAAACAAAAAACAGCCTAAGTTGACCAGTCACAAATCTCGTGGTCTCTGCATTATGTGTTTGATTGAGGATTTGCACATCAGGACTTCAGGCAGAGCTACAGAGCTCGACACATAGCTCCTGCAACACCCTGACACAGACGTATAAATCTGGCTTTACACTCATCCAGTGTTTCTCTCTCAGTAATGGGCCTAGGCTGTGGTAAACTGCTTGAAATAGAAGAAGGAAATAAGACAAGGAGGAGACCGCAATATAGTTACAGATGCATTTACCAGGCCAAGGTAGCTTTGCTTCACTCTGATAGTAACTCACCATCAGTAACAAAGCACCATCAAAAATGATCAGCCAACCGTAGCAGGTGGCTAAATTTGGACATGCGTGCGGTGGACACTGACAGTGAGAACCATCTTCACAGAGACATCAGGTGGAGGAGAGAACATCATGAATATGAATCCTCATAATCCTGTTATGGACCTCACAAAAACTCTCACATGGTAGGTGATGAAAATAATGCGAAAATTGATATAGTCAATGCACGGCTGTTTCTAATGTGGTGATAGAAATATGAGGAGGGTGGAATAGCCACTAAAATGGTTTTGAGCTTGAAGTATGTTGAGCTCTGTTCCATGACTGAAGCTGTGACCTTACAGCCCAATGCTGTGTAAAATCTGTCTGACATCACTCACTGAGGCTTTTCCATCTCACAATCTGAGCACTGTTTTATTTGGAGTACGTGATAGTCTCGCACTCTATTTTACTTCCACACACTCACTCTTTTATACCATAATGTGCAATCACACAAACACATGCACACGCGCACACGCACCCACACACAGTAAGTGTTCTCAGACAGGGCAAGTGAGTGATATTCCTGGTGTGGTTGAAGGGTGGAGTGGGAAACAGTGGACCAAACCTGGTTTAAAGTTAGAATCCTGTTGCCATATGAAAATGACCTCATTTCTAAATTGAGGGAAACCCTGATGGATACTTTAGAACACAATACAGTGGCAGGGCACCCCAACGTCTCTGTCATGCATGATAATAATCTCATAAGACTGAGTGATATGAGTTTACAAAGTCTTGGCAAAGGGGGATGCCACATGATGTCAGCTTATGACTGCATGGCTCCGTTTTGGTGCCAGTGAGTCCAGTAATCACATGACATTGATGGATCTCAGTAAAACGATGTCATTGCGCATATGTCTTACAATAAAGTACAATATAGATGTCTCATGGCTGTTTTTACTCAAACTATATGATGAAGGAAGGAACATCTTTGCAATGGCTGTCATGCAATAAACCGAGAGTAATCAAGCAGATTACTTGGCTCTATATTGTCTTGGTCTTGCCAGCAGTGCGGCTTTTGTGCTGGTAAATATTTGCTGTGAGTTGAGTAGCATGGCATCGGCACATCACAGGGACATTTTGTGTTTCCCAAACATTAGGCTAGTGACGTCAGGAGGCCCTAATGATGTTTAACAAGCCCACCCAGTCCAGCATCACCCCATAAACAACCCTGATATCCCCTTAGTCCCATGTCCAACTACTTTTGGAGCACAATAGAACCCAACACCCACTTAACCTGGCCGTCCTCCGTGTTGTTTTAAGGTAACAAAAACAGACACTCTGCATTGCACAAACTTTCATATTCCACCTTATCCAGGTCGCTGGCGAGGGACTGTTTAGTGTTAGCCTACTGAAGGACATGGTTCAGCTGTTTTGATGTGGGGGGAAACCCTGTTTGATAATTACAAAAGAAGAAAAACGACTGACTGGAAAACCCATAACATCATCAGTCCAAAAAGTGAAGAAAAGAGAAAGTGGACACACCTTCGAGAGAGAACGGAGGAGAGGCAAATAGAAAGAGGAGGAGGATGGAAAAGTGACAGTAAAAAGTCATAATTTGTGACTGATTAGCAACCGTTTCCAATTAGAACAACAGAGGACAGGAAAACCAGAGGGAGGGAGGGAGGGACGGGGTCGGTGGGGTTCATTTCCATCCGGCAAGCCTCAAAAACACACACACACACACAAACAAGAACTCGCATGGAGCAGAGTTTTCCAGCAGGAGCCCAATTTGTGTTTGGGCTCACTTACACTATTATATTGGTCCAGTATGATCTCAGCTCAGACTGTCTGTGTCTGTCTGTTTGTAGGTGGGATTTTATTGTTTGTGTGTCTGCATGTGTTTGTGTGCTTGCATTTATGTGCATATGTGCATGCAAAATGTGCATGTGAGCCCATGTTTTCATGCACGGCGTGCATATATGTGAGCATGTGTGTGTGTTTGTGAGTGAGTGTGTGGGGCTGCCAGTGTGTCTGACAGGAGAGCAGAGGTCATGCTAAGGTTGGGATGAAGTCAGAATGTAATTATGCTTCAATGAACCAAAGGGGAAGTAATAAAGACCAGCTGCATGTTGTGTGACTCTTAAAGTTCCACTTAAAGCAAGCTGCACATTCTCTCTGCTCTCCCGCGCTGTGCTGAGAAGGGGAATACGCGGTATGTTAATGCTCCTGCCACGAAAAAGGGATACAGGGAGAGTTTAGAAAAATACACACTTGCACACACACAAACACACACACAGGCATTATTAAAAAGCACAGCGTCAGCAGCAAATAAAGAGATAATAAAAATGGGCAAAATATTTCCTCTCACATTCTAATGGGGCGGGGTTGCCAAGGTGACCTGGAGTACAGCCAGGGACAAAGATGGTCACTGAGTGCATATATGGGAGGAAAAGGGGGTAGGAAGGGAGGGCGACACACCAGGTGGTTTCACTCGGGTGATCCAGTCTTGACTGCCTGTGTCAAAAAAGAAGGGAAGGGAAAGAAAAAACATCAACTGGGCCGTCAAAAACAAGAGGGAAAAAAGGGAGGTTTATCTTCCCCTGAATGAGCCTCCCTCTTTTCTCTTTCCCTCCTGTGATTTTTCCCTCTCTTTTCTCTCCCTCTCTGTTTCGCTTATATCCTAAATCTTTCTCATTCTCTCCTTTCTTTTTTTATTTTTCTCTCTCTCATCATCCTCTCCCCATCTGTCTCACTCAGACATGTTTTCCAGGGCCTGCCATCCATAGATACCGTATCCACCAACAGTAGCCCGCCAGTGCCTTAGTGGAGAGCCCCTGGGGAAGGTGGAGAGCTAGGGGAGGGCCTCCGGGGAAAGCCTGCTGGGTACGGGGTGATACGGGTGAGTTGGAGGGGAGGTTATGAGCCCTCCTACCTGATAACCACAGCGGCTGTATCTGGAGACACATGGAAGGAGAAACACACTGGCCCATGTCCAGCACAACAATAGAGACGGAGAAAATTGGGTCAAGAGCAGTTGAATTCAAACTGCATGGATGGTAATATTAAAAAAATATGATAAAATTATAAATAAGATTTGTATGGTTTTCTTTTTACACAAATACACTTTACAACATTAACAGACATAAAAACTAAAATTTTAAGAATATATATGAAAAATGTATTACAACCAGGGGCTGGGCTAGAGTGTAGAGATGGTTTGGAAACCCCCTTGTAATCCATTATAACGTTTATGTTGTGACATTAATTACATGTGAAAGGAAAGCATTGCATTTCCAGTGTTTATCTGCAGTATGACTTATCTTTGGGTTTAAAAACAAGCTCATAATGCTGCAGGATATGTAGGAATGATAAAAACCAAATTAAATTGAATTGCTAATGCAATATATTTATTGTTCTCGCTGCACACGTTGTTTGTTATTTTAAGTTAGATTTTTTTATGAATTTACAGGACAACAGTATAAGAAATGCCATGACATGCCAATTTCTCATTAAATGTTTTTATTAAAGTCACATTAAACAGGAACAAAGTCCATAAAGAGAACCAGTGGCTTTCAACCCCCACTGAGTTCATACACATGCTTACATTGTTGTGTCAAATCTCCTCGTAATGCATGGCTTATGGGGTCCCATGAAAGTATTTATGAGTTATTGGGAACATATATGAAGGCACAGCTTGGCTCTTACAGCTCAGCTTGCTGGAAAATGCCTGGATTCCATGAGCTTCCCCGGAAAAAAAGCAGCACTTTATCAGGGAAAGTACAAGTCACTGGGTCCTGATGTGGCAACTGGAGGCTGCTGTCAGAAGGGAGCTACGTTAACAGATACTCAGCAGTCACCAGTCATCCCCAAAACATGTGGTTCCTGTAAAAACAACTCCCCCCCCCTGCCCCAAACCCATGCACCCCTGCCACTATCCAGTCACACTGCCCAATCGACAGGGAGAGAGGGATGTGTTTTTTCCTGAGGGTCTCCCCCTTGGGTATGATGTATGTGTGAGTGTGGGTGTGTGTGCACGTGTAACACAGAGGCTGCTGGTGTCAAGGTCTGCATCACAGCAATGAAACTGGTATTGATTTAGATGAGACTTAGTCAATGAGGGCTGCTGTTGCTCGGACAATATTTTGTGCTAGTCTTGTCCAATTTAGATATTAAATGGACAAGTTTAAACATTTACATTATGGTTTTGATTTTTTTTTTCAGGCATTTCCCTTTATTTCCTGATCTTTTACAGAAAGACAGGGATGACTGAAAGTGATGGGGATAGCATGCATCCAAGGCCCTTCATGAGGTTCTTTCCCAACAGACCCACCACAATGATTGGTCCATAAATATTTTCATCTTAGTCATTTAACTGATGCTCTAATAAACTTGGATTTCACAATGATAGTACAAGAAGAATATGACTTCAGCCTTTTCACTCAAAGTATTACACGCAACCAAACAGAAGCAGCTGAACTATTTAACCACATTACCTTACGAAAGCATGCATCAAATCTTTCTGCAAAGGTTACAGTTTAATCAGACTTGATTACTATGAAAAACCTGAAAATTGCCTAAGTTACAAGATCCATCAAAGCAAAGAAGAACCTTTTGTTTGATTTAGTCTTTTCATTTTGTATTTTACATCTGCGTGGCAGCTTCAAAGCATTTTACAAATTCCT